>NW_022589716.1:12598213-13016618 GCF_004348235.1 Phoca vitulina
GTTCTGCATGGAGCACTGGGTGTTATGCACAAACAATGAATCATGGAACACTATATCTAAAACTAATGATGTAATGTATGGGGATTAACATAACAATAAAAAAAATTAAAAAAAAAAAAAAAAGACGGGGTGGGCTCTGGGGCCTGAAGTTCACCTCCTCCTATTGGTTGCGAGACCTTGGGCAAGTCTCTTAACCTTTCTGTGCCTCCATGCCTTTATCTGTAAAACATAGACAATAATTGTTTCTATCCCATGGGGTTTCGAGGATTAAATGAGAGAATATGTATATATAACATTCTTAGGATAGGTCTTGGCCCAAAACAAGTCCTCAGTAAATGTTAGCAGTTATTATTAGCACTGATATTATTAGATCAAACAAAGTAATCCTTCCATAAATTTCATTTTGATTGATGTATCAGACTGAGCTCTTTGGACAGCAGGGGACAGAAACTCAGAGCTAGATTCCTTAAAAAGAGAGAATATACTGGTTTGTGGACATCATGGAAACAGTCGCATGAGTTGGCCCCCAAGGATGCCTGCAACCAGGGACTCACCCAGATTCATCCGGGACCCTGTCTGTCTCTCTCCTCTCTGCTTCCCTGGGTATCACCTTCATTCTCAACACTGTCTTCTTTCACAGGGCAAGGAACCCAGTCACCAACTGCTTCACAGCCTCACTGTTTTGTGACCAGGGAAGATGATCCAGTTAAAGCACTCCAGGGATGACCATGACCCACCCTGGGTCATTGCCCTTCTCAGAACCCAGGACCCCTTCACATTCCACCCACCAGACTCAGCAGCAGTACCAATCCACCATGTATTTTGCTGAGGATTTATATCCCTTGAAGGTAAGCCATGAGCAGACTTCCTGAGCCATCTGGCTTGAGAGAAGTAACCAACCATTTTATTCCCTCTTCCTGTTGTTGCTGTCATTCTGACCATTTCACAATCTGGTCCTTGATGAGTGTCCCATCTTTCATGGCTTTTGTTGAGTTTGACCCCAGGCTGAAAATGGGACGTGTGTTTATTTTACCTGACAAAGTACCCATGGCTAAGGCTTGGTGCACTCAAGTACTGTACTTTCTCCCCCTCCAGATGCGGCTGTAATTATAATTTAACTGTCTGGGTCCAACCTAAGGTGAGGAAAAGATATATTAAGTTTGCACACATGTTATTCCCCTACCCCCACTGACATCCCTTCAGCTCCCCACATTTCATATGCGACCACCTTTTGGGGAGGTGTGTATGTGTGTGTGTGTGTGTGTGTGTGTGTGTGTGTACACACAGTCGCGTTACAATTCTCATTTTGCAAAGTTTATGCAAAAACCAAACACCTGGGTTCAGAGTTTCCTAAAGGAGTCATCTGAAGTAGGCGCTTTATGCCAAAATGTCACAAAGATTTATGTGCTTTCATTTGTGCATTAAATTGAGGACAGGTGGGAGAATGCTCAAGCCTGAGAAAAACTGATAGCTCATTTCTCCCTTAGAAAAGAGATGGCTGCTATGACTACTGCTGGTTTAGATAAAATAGATACAGACCTTGTAAAAAAAAAAAAAAAAGAAAAGAAAGGAAAAGAAAGAAAAAGAAAGAAAAGAAAGAAAGAAAGGAGGGTTCATGTTTGAAAGGCAATATTTCAGCAGCCAAATAATTACCTCTGTGATCATGTTTCTCACAAATGGGAACCCTGGACTGGGATCCCAAGTTGAGTCCTGCCCCCAATTCAAACAGAACGGGCAATCCCCTACCCAAACAGCCAAAAAAATGGCCCGGCGTCTATTCACACTTGCAGAGAAAGGGTCTCTGGAACGGAGGCAAATGGTGGCCTCAACACATTCCATTTTAATGGCTTGCAACAGAGTCGGTTACACATATGTAACCACTCATTTTTTAATTTGATTCTTGTTTCAAACACCTTTTCGGGACCCAATACATCTACAAGATGTCATCACTTGATAGGTCGCTACTCTATGCCTGGCCTTGAAACAAGTGATTCGATGTGCTGAGTATTCGCCTGGATTTGAAATGAGAGTGTGAATTTGCATTTCAGAAAGGGAATACTATTTGGGAAACAGTCAAGCCAGATTTTTCACAAAGGGAAATGAGAGCCGCTCTTGGAAACCTGGTGGTCAGCTCCCTCTGGGAAGGGACACTGCTTGTCCCTGGGATGACCCGGAGGCATTTGGGATAAATCAAAATGATTCTGTGCACTCGATCCCCTGAGGTTCAAACTGAGCTTCTGAATCAAATATTGATCAAACCATTGACTGGTTTCTGAAGCAAGAACTTTCTATTTGGAGATGAGAGCTATGTCCACACTGAGGGGCAAAGAACACACAGTTAGTCCCTGTTTTTGTATGACTTCACTCAATTACATGGATGCAAATGAAATTTGAAACGTCCCAGTGATTTCTGATCTTTTCTTGTGTAGGCAATTACTACCATTCTAGTGATCTATCATTTAAAATGACCGCTAAATATAATAACCAGATAGTAAAAAATGCTCAATAAGCAACAGGGAAAACTCTCAGAGAAAATACTGACTCCCAGACATTTTTTGCAGAAGTTTATTTAGCAGTTCAGCTTGTGATGTGTGTGTTTGTGGGGGAGGGGATAGCTAGGACTGTTGAAGGGAGGTAGATAAAGGAAGACATTTTATAAATTGGAGATAAATGGTGTTAATAGTTCAATAAGATAAATTCTGGTCTTTTAGAGCTGAATTCCAGAAGAAATTGCAACATGGGAACTGACACAACATTTTTTTTTTCTATGCCAGTAAAACACATTATCTTGCAGATTGGAGAGTGGTATATGAGAGCCTGAGCAATATTGGGATGATGCTCTATTTAATTTCTAGAATATTGCATTTCTTCTTGTATTATTTTTAGCTAAAGTTTTGATTAAAATTCCACTGCTTGGTGAGAACAGTCCAAGGTTATTTAACAATTTAAAAACAAATAATTCTATTCCCTACCTTTTAAAAAGCATGCCTTGAAAGAGAGCCCTACCTTAAATTTGCACAGTTCTTCATAACAATGGATCCTAACCATTTTTGAGATAAATAACCCAAACACACAAATAATTGCTTACCATGTTAGTGAATCTTTGGACTATTTTTTTTAATTTATTTTTTTTTAGAAAGAGAGAGAAATATGTGGAAGTGGGGGAGGAGAGGGAGAGGGACAATCTTAAGCAGGCTCCATACCCCGTGGGGTTCGATCTCATGACCCTGAAATCATGACCTGAGCTGAAATCAAAAGTCGGACACTTACCCAACTGAGCCACCCAGGCACCCCAATCTATAGACTACTTAAAGCCCATTGCTAGACACTGTACAGGGCTATGGAGTCAGTTTACCACCCCAAGCTCTGTCCTTTCTTGCACAACAAGGATCCATAGACCATCTATTAATGCCATTGCTAGACACTGTGCAGTGTTATGGAGTCCAGTTTCCACCCCCCGCTCTGCACTTTGCACCTTCATTTATAGTCTCTCTCACTTGATTCAAATAATTGTCCTCTGAGGATCTTATCCCTCGAGCCCAGGTCATGCTCACCTCAAAGAGAGTCTGTGGAGGGGATTGAGAACCCAGAACTAACCACTGCCAACTAGAGTCCAGAGGGTCTTACTTTCTCTGTTCCCTCCACCCTGACGTTGGGTCTCTAGCCTCACCTTCCCAGCTAGGATCATAGTTAAGTTTGCACTATGTCTCATTTGGTGGGCTGATTGGGCAGAGTATGAAATTCTTTTTTCCGGAAGGAAATAGACAGAGTTGTTTAGGTTCCCAGTTTGTATCTCCGCAATGCCTACTGGGTCAAGAGTGTTAGTCCTTTACCTCCACGTATCACAAGGACTCCATGAGATAATTCACCCTGGCTCCTTTAGGGTGAATCTCTTCTTGCCATGGTACCACCAGAAACACACTGTCCCAAACCTCTGGGGCAAGTTACTCCCCTATTTCCTTGTCATTGGTAATGAACCCCACTATGACTTAAAATAATAAAAAGAAGAGCTAACCATTAGTACTGGATTTGTGCCAGGCACTTAACACATATTGACTTAGTTCATCCTTACAACAATCCTATTAGGTAAGTGCTATTATTCTCCACCTTTTACCATTTGGGGACCTGGGCACAGAGAGGGTTTTTCTAGTTTGTTTATGATCAAAGCCAATAAAGGTTGGAACCAGGACTCAGATCCCAGGTCCTAGTCCAACTTCTGACCACTTGACTCTACTTAGCAATGAGGAAAGAAAATGCACATATTTACAAATAAACATACATATATGAGGGGTATTGACCAATGTTTTTATTTATTTATTTTTTACTGATGTGAATATGTAATCAAGAAGACTAGAGATACCCCATTCAGGTGATGGGACATGGAGTTTGAGAAGAAAGCTATAAGGTATAGGGGTGAGGAGAACCAGGTGCGGTGGACTTGGCTATGAAGGAAAGCCACGGAAGGTCAACCTCTCTTCTTTGTCTAGCACCAACCAGGGGTTGTGGGGTCACATAGGAGGAGGGTCTGGGTGGAAGTCAAGGGGTAGTTCCAGAGGGTAAGGAGTGAGAAGATGAAAGGGAAATGGCACGTGATTCCACTCAGCTGTAGCCAAAATGTCCAGAATAGCTCACAGGCCATGTCTACAGTTCACTGGGAAGCGTAAGCTGGAGACTGTCCCTGTGTACATACTTATGACCTATTGTTATTCTGTCTGCATGCCTGTGTCATACTGTGTACAGTAAAGCTTACATTAGGGGGGACTTGTTTCTAAAGTCAGCAAAGTGAAACTTGCCGAGAGTTGACCTTTCCCTGTGCATCCTTCAAACTGTTCATGAAGTAGAATACACAGACATAGCTCTGTCAGTGAAGGCAACATGGCCAATTTAACCACCAGTAAGGAAAGTGATTTCTGTTTCTTCCTTGGAGCACCCAAGAAAGTAGTTGGCTTGAATTTAAGGGCCATGTTGTTCAAACAATATGGATTTTTCAATAGCAGAATTGCCCTCACCACAGGCTGATGCTTACACTAAGAGATGTACTATGGAACCAGGACAGAAAAAGGAAACATCAGATTCTTATTTCCTTAACTCACGCCCACCTAAGGCATAGCCCAACCAAAGGGAATGAGACCCAGAATTGATCTGAGTGGGCATGGTTCCATTTGACTAAGTTAAGCATGTCTAAGAGAGATTCCTCTGATATATTCATAGGAAAGGCTCGTGCTTAGTCATTACACACTGGTGTGCTGGACTGGCAGTGTAAGTTCTGATTGGACAGTGCCTAGAGTGCCTTACTGTACCAGTCTGAAGTTTTGACTGTCATCCTCTTGAAAGCCTTTATGGACCCACACATGCACGTGTACCTCCATGTACTTGCATCTCCATCCCTTTAGCCTAGACCTTATGTCTGGTACTCCCTAGCTTTAAGGCAGGCTTCCTTGCTTCTCACCAATTGGGCATTATTTCTCCTTCCTTTTACTTCTGTCTTTTTGCCATTTCTTCCACTCCACCTTTTATTATAGGTGATTGGAGATCTGACATCCCATCTAGGAGATGAGCTCATGGATCCTTAGTGACCCCCTTTTCAAGACTATTAGAGGGTTGCCTTTTATAAAGTCAGTGTTCAATAAGTCTTTCATAGCCAATAAAATAATAATGAATGATTCCATTTATGTGTATGGACCATAGAGAGACATGAGAAAAAGAATGAATTAATTATATTAGCACAAAATGCATGACCTTCTGAAGGTTTAATGTGACCAAACCATTCTTGTCTGTGTCCCCCAGTCTCTCTTTCTAATCCCCTAATCCCAACTGCCACTATTGGAAGGAAAGGTGGAATAGAAAACCACTGAATGACAAAGGAATTAGGAAACTTGGAATTTGGAATCTATCTTGGTAGAGAGATGGGAGGTGTTGAGTCAAGATAAGCATCTATCTATGAGTTTTTCTCTTAACAGAAAAGATTATACAAAATCCCTCTCTTTCTCTGTCCTCCTCTCTGCCCACTTGCTCACCATCTATTTTCTCCCTAATTTACTAATTTCCTAATTACTCTAATATCTTACCAGGAAATAACTTCTTCTCATGGCCCCACTGTGGTGCATTGGAGGGAGTGTAATTCTGGTACCACCTTCTGTTGTGGAAGTCAAAGGGCCAGGGCCAGACCCACCTTTCACAGATCCAGCATAGGTAGGGCAATGTTCTCTCCTGGCACCTTGAATCTTGGTCTCAGAACTCAGGGGCAAAAGGTCAGTAGCAACCCTGTTTGATCAGGCTGACCTGGCTTTGCTTCTCTTCCTGCTCCTGTCTCTCTGGCACTTCCACCAGCCCTTGGCACCTGCCCACCTTTCCAGCTTCTCATGCCGCTCTCTGTGAGTTCCCCAGTAGCCTCTAAAAAATTCCCCAAGGCTTCAAGTCACCAAAATCTGTTGACATTGCTAGCAACCATTACTTCTAACCAAGAAGGTGCTTCAGGAAGCACCTAATTAGTAAATTAGGGAGAAAATAGATGGTGAGCAAGTGGGCAGAGAGGAGGACAGAGAAAGAGGGGCATTTTGTATAATCTTTTCTGTTAAGAGAAAAACTCATAGATAGATGCTTGTCTTGACTCAACACCTCCCATCTCTCTACCAAGGTGCTTCAGGAAGAAATGTTCTGAACATGCTCTGATTCCACACACACGACCACCACTGCAGGCGAGAGCACCGGGCTGTTAACTAGTCTTGTGAGTCACAAAAAACAACTTCTGCAGGTGAGGAGATGTGCTTTCTGTGGAAACATGCCCACGAGCCAGCCTGGATCTAGCTGCCCCTCAGCCTGCCTGTGTTGTGGGGTGTCTCCTTGCAAACAGTTTAAAGGCTGACTCAAATGAAAATATCCTATACACATACGCAACAGCTACTTCTGTTTTATCAAAGATGAGGTTTTCACACCAGGTTGTCATGGACCAATCCATTCACTAAAGATAATTAGTTTCTTTCCTTAATGAACCTAAATTTCTCACTCAATCCCCTTGGGAAAGCCCCATTACTATTACTTAACTACCTTTAGGGGGATATTGAAAATGACTCCATTCAATTGGATCTAACTGGTTAAAGTAGCTAAATCAAAGCTTCAGAGTTCCAACCCAAATATTTCTTTTTTTGGTTCTTATACACATAATTACATATGATTTACAATGACGCACAAAATTTCCGGAAATAAAAGCAGGAATCTTTGTTCAAAATTTCACCCAATCCAGAAAAAATATACCCAGGCAACAGAAGACGTGTCATGAGCATGGGACACATGAGGCTGGAAAATTTTTGCAGGGTACATCTTCACTATCCCCTGAAATCCCATAAAGGGCAGGAAGGCGAGATCTCAGTGGTGCCTGGGGCGGTAGTAGGGCCAGGAGGTGGGGGAGGGGAATAAAGTTCACAGAGGCTCCAAAACCTTTTGTGTTGCTCTGACAACTTCCTCCCAGTGATCAGGTTTTATAAATATTTCCCCACCAGTATAAAGCTATCTGCAGAAGTGCAAGCTCAGAGGGAGGGGTGTGTGTGAAGGTGGCAGGGGGAGTACCCAACCATGAGGGGTCTTAGAGAAATACTCAAGGTAAGCAGGGCAGTGAAAAACATACTGTAGCTACACTATAAAACTGGAATGGCCACATAAATATCCAAAGGCTGGAGGATTTGCAGCTTAAGACTTGGCCAGTTGGGAAGATGGGAAGGTAGGAGTATCCCGTTGGCTCCTGAGGGAAGGTTAAGCAACCAAATCTTAAACTGCTTATCTGAGCTGAACTTGTGAACTGCTGAGGTTTGCCCATCCTGGGTAATAATAGCTGTGCTCAATTATCAGCTCTAAATAGCAACCATCATGGAAAGGGAACTGGGCCAAAACACTGACTGGGGTTTTGCAACCCCAATGGTGAAATCAGCTTCATGCAGTTGGCCCTGGGCATGTTCTTCCCCATCATCACCCTCTCAAAAAGAAAAAAGAGAAAAGAGAGAGAGAGAGAAGATGGCCCCTCCAGCCATGGACAGATTGGCTTCTTTGGGTCAAGTGGGACCCAGTTCTAGAAGGAAATACTCATAGCCCATATCCCAATTTAAGTAGAGGAATGAGTGGCCTCTGTCTGTGATGTAGGACCTACAAGGCTCCTTGTCCTTGGGTCTTTGCATATCTCTTCAGCCCACTTCACACCTCTCTTCCGCTCACACCTCTGGTGTACTTGTCTCTCAGCCTTCCATCACTTCCCAGACCTTATTGTCTTTAGCCCCTCGGCATCTTTGTGTTTGCTATTCCCTGCCTGGAGTGCTATTTCGCATAACCAACTCTTCTCTTAGCTCTACATTTGTAAGTCAACCTCCCCGGGGAACAGTTCTCCAGAGACCCTCTTGAGTAGTTCCCACCTTGTTATCTTCTAGAGCAGAGTCATCAAATGATGGCCTAAGTATCAAATCTGGTGGGCCACCTGGTTTCATAAAGTTTTCTTGGTACCTAGCCATACCCATTCATTTAAACAGTCTGTGGCTGGTTCATGCTACAATGGCAGAGCTGGGTAGTTGTGACAGAGACCACGTGGCCTGCTAACCAAAAATACTTACTACCTACTTCTTTACACTGAAAGTTTGCTGACCCCTATTCCATAGATTTAACACATTCTATAATTATTTTCTCTCTACTTCTTTATTATTTTTTGACTCAAATCTGTAAGTCCATGTAGGCAGGATCTTGTCTTTTTATCTTCAACATCCAGCACATTGCCTGGCACAAAGACTACACACAGTGCTAAAACTAAGCAGGAATTATTATTCCTATTTTCAAGATGGAAATGTTGAGTGGAAAGAAAGAAAATGTATCTGGATTGGAGGGGCTTCCCTGGAGGTAGGCTTTTATTCCTTTTGCTTTAGTCTTTTTTAATGGCCCTTATCGATATTGGTTGGTTTAGAATCTGTTCCCCCAACTGGAATGTGAGCTCCAAGAGGCCTTCTTTTTTCTGTCAGTAGCACCTTGAACAATGCCTGGAACTTAGTGAGAGTTCAATAAATGTGTTGAGTGACTGAGTGAATGGATATCCTTAGCTTTAGAAGGCAGTGTTTCTGACTCCCCTGGAGCTGGATGAACAGTATGATGCACACTGAACATGACTACAGTCATAATCAGCATGGATATTATTTCTCAAAACTATATGGTCATGTTCCAATTATTCATGCCAATAGAGAGGTACCCTGGCTCTGGAAATCCTGAATGCAAATGGTCCAGGCATCCATTCTGTTTGGATGAAAAAGTACCTCCTCTTCTGTAGTTGTGACCAGTAAACTTTCCCAGGGGATTTCATGTTTACTAACTCAGTCAATTCTCTCCTTTAAAGGTGAGGAGAGGAGGTATGTATGGTAGGGGGAAATTTTACAAACATTATGAATCTCAGGCCTGGGCTGGAAACTACCACTTATTGGTTATATGACCTGGGAATGAATTCAGGAATACCCCAAGCCTCAGTGTATCCATCCATTAAATAGTGACACAAGTAAGTCCGTAAGGAGCCATTCATATCACCATCAGTATTATCAGTAACAACTGAAGAGCGAAGTTAGTGTTCAAAGAACTAGTATGATGTAGAACTAGTTTAGAATAGTAGTCAAGAGTGTGGACAGTGGAGCTAAACTACCTAAGTAGAAATCCCAGTTCTGCCATCTATTAGCTCTCTGAACTTAGGTAAGTCGTTACTGTTATCATTATTATTGTTAATGGTTTTACTCCTCAAAGGTCTCCCAAGCCCCTGAGAGCTTTCACTGCAAATTCCAGAAATAACTTCATAACCTCTATTGGGAATAAAACATGGGTCAGTCACCTAGTGACTATCTGAGGACCTTCCCTCTAAACCATCCTCAACCTTCTGTAAAATGGCACCTTTCAATGGCTGTTTGGACTATGACCAAAACATGAGAAAAGAAGTTAAATGCAAAATAAGCTTGGAACATTAGCACTTGGTCTGTGAGAGGCATAGAGAATGTAGTCAAAGGGCAGAATCTTTGATTAAAGTGCCAGTGTCCCCACCAATCAATGGCACAGAGCCCATTCCATCCCCTGAAATTACCCTGGAAATAAGAAGTTGGCTGAGCTTTACTTGGGAAGGGAATGCTAACATGGCTTTAACATGGCTTTCCTTTGCATGGCCTTTTTCTTTTTATCTGAACAGTGAAGGCCAGTGACAAGATTCTCTTGAGAAAGAGAAACCAGCCTTGAGACTCTCTTACCCAAGTTTTAACTGAGCCCAAGATATACCTTCCATGTTGCGCATTCACCTCTCTTCAGTCAACCTCGCCACTATAACTTTGGACCATAGTAAGCTGACCTTACAAGGTTTTTCTCCATTCTTTTGGGATCCGCTTAAATCCCTTTGGCTTGAGTGACACTCTGGGCAAGTTTTCATGAATGAGACAGAGGAAAATTGTGCCTGAATCACCTGATTAATCAGAGTATATATGTTTTTTTCACTTATGCTACCGTAAGCCCTTTTTATTAATGTATTTAGTCAGTTTGGAGATTTTTATTAGATATTCATGTTTCTAAGTCTTCATCCTAAGGATAAGACAGGCAAGAATTTGCTTCCAAAGCAACTTACTGTTGCTACCTTTTAATAACTGAAGGTTTTAGTACAGTGATTTATCCTTAAGCCTCTTGATAATCCCAGCAACCTCTAGGTGTCAGAAAATGGAAGGCAACCCTCCTGCATTTTGTCCTGTATCCAAGACATAGCGTTAATGGAGTCTAGCTAGACTAAAGACCATTTCCAAACAGGCGAATAAGACGTGGGCAAACCAAGGATCCCACATAAATCCTTCTGTGGAACCAGGAAATGAGCATCTAGTTGAAAAATGTGCCTGTTTTTCTCTCTCCACACCCCTTCCTACCATCTTAATGTTACTTTAAGATTTAGCCCTAAATAACTGAAGCATGGCCTAGAGCCACAAAATATAGGCAGTGAAAAATCTTTACTAGAGCACACCAATAAAGCTAATCCCTTTAATGCTGACGATGGCCCCATTTTTGTCGCCAACATCTCACAGCCTGACAGAGATGGGGAGGGAGTGAGGATTCGCAGAGCAAATAAAGACCCCTCTTGGGTGTAAAAAATCAGCACCCCCAGGCACTTCTGAAGCCCCAACCCCAGGCAAGCTGGGAGAGACCATGTACATTTTTTAGATGGGGTACTTCCCTCACAAGCAGTCAGAACAGAGCCATCCGTTGCCAGAAACCATTCATCAGACTCTGTAGAAAAGGCTGTAGCTCGGCCTACAGACCTCAAGCCAGCCTGTCAGGATCTAGGCTAACAGCCAGAGTGTCAGGGGCTGCGGCTGGTAGCCAACCAGAACTTTGATGTCTAAGGGTTGGCCAGCTGGTATGTGAGGGTGGCCGATGGGCTCTCTGAAACGATATACTCTGCTCAGAGGTCATGAGTTCTGAGAGCGAGCTGGCCATTAAGAGGATCGCCAATAAAGATGGAGGTAGACATTTTCTATTTTTTTAGAAAAATTGTTCAAATTATTTCAATATTTGTTTTGATTTAAATTTCCATTACACATGCTTTTCATTATGCAACTCAATTAGTATATAAAAGATTTTTCTGTTTAAGATGTTTAAATGAACATAATTGTTCAATTTGGAAAGATTACGATGCTTTTATTTAATTAACACTGCAATAAATACATCGCTCTGTAATGAACCCCATACTTTTCGGCCATTAACCATTCAATAAATTTGCAATATGGAAGGTTCTTTATGGAGATGAAGATAAATAAAGCAACATAAATGAAAGTACGACAGCTATGATGCTAAGCAGCAAATTATAGCTTTTTGCTTCTCATCCACTAGAGTTGTACCTTGATTACAAACATATGTGAGTGTAATAAACAGCATACATTTCAATTACTATTTTGAACGTGAGGTACACTGGACGTTAAAGAAAAAATTCCACACCATTGGTGTGGGCTATACTCCATGGCATCTTCCCACCGAGAAGCTCTTTCTGAATTTGTCCAAAGGCTCATCCGTCGTTTGCCTTATCAAACCGGGCCTGGGCCCTGCCAGAACACAAATAATCTATGTCTAGCAGGTAGCCTCTCAGAACCAGCTGGCTCTACAGTGATCAAAAAATGAAAGCCACGTCCCTCATGTGGTGTTCCCTGACACAGGGCCATTACCTGTACCTTCCCAACCACCACAGATCTTGGTAGGTCTTGACGCGGCCAAGGGCATGTCTTCCATGGCCAAGGGCTTCCAGGACCTACCTTCCCTTTCCTTCTCCCTCTCTCACATCAACCGTAGTGAAATGACAAACTTTTCCATGAGTACCACCCTCTGCCCTCTCTAAACCCTGTCCGCTCCTTCTAACACTGAGCCCTGCAAGGTCAGCATACAGTAGCAGGTGCTAGTAAGCCCAGAGTTCAGGTGAACCCACTGAAACTTAGAGAAGTTAAGTATTGGCAAAGAGTCACGGAGCCAAAATCAGGAATCTAAGTTTGTCTCTTATCCAATGCACATGACTAGTATTGGTAGCTATAATATTAATAGCAACAATAGCTAAAATAAAGTGTTAACATTGAAAATAAGGTCTGATATTGAGTGATTATTATGTATGTACCAGGGATTATTACATTGCATTTTATAGATGAAGAAACCAAAGCTTGGATGGTGGGGAGCCTGCTTCAAGGTCACAGGGAGAAAATGGCAACATCAAGCCCAAGTTCTCCAGCTCCTCTGAAGGTTCTCTTTCCAAAGGGTACCCGGGAAGGTCCCCGAAAGCCTTCCTTTAATTCTTAGCACCCTTGCCTCTGCTCTCCTTCATTCCATCCCTGTGGTTTGAGCCTCTTGCAGGGAAATCTTAGAAGGATCACAAGCGGGAGCTCCTCTTTCACCCTCTTCTCCATAGACATCTGGAAAGGTGGTGCCCACAAGCCAGGCAATACCTCCCTCGGTAGCCAACTGGCCATATTTGGCTCACAAGACCAAGGGCTTTCAGGAACAGGAGCCAGAGTACATGTGGGTGTGGAGCCAGGCCTGGTTTTAAGCTCCACCTCTGTTATTTACTAGCTGTGTAACTTCAACCACATTACTGATCCTCTCTGTGCCTCATTTTCCTCAATTCACCCTACCTTCAGATAGTTATCATGAGATACAAATCAGATAACCAATTTTACTTGAATTGGCTTAGTACGTAGTGAATAGTAAAGGCTTAGTACCTGGCAAAATAATAAAGGCTTAGTAGAAGACTCGGGTCCATGTTACAGGTTTAAAAAAAATATAAGCAATTCAGTTGCTCACTCAACAAATACTTATTGAGCACCTATTACTTCTGGATACTGCTCAGGCATTTGGGGTAGACAGGTGAAGTTTCCCCTCCAGCATGTACTTTGTAGTGTATATAGTGTGTGTGTATATATATATATACACACACACACAGACAATATTTCAAGTTGTGACAAAATAAGGAGAGGAGAAGGAACTGACTGATGAGAGGGAAGTGTGGGCCATTCAAGGAGGTGACATATGACCAAGTCCTGAATGAAGATTCAGGTGATGGGGCACATACCATAGTGCCTGAGACACGGCAGGAGGTCAACAAACATGCAGTGGGGATTCAAATCTGGACTTCCACCTCACCTCCCCAGTGGTCCAGTCTGGCCAGATTTGTTCAATCCAGCATACAAACATTTACAGGACCTGCTGTGTGAGAGACACTAGAAGGCGCAGAAAAATTGCCTCTGAGCTTAAAATAGCTTGCTGTCCTTCAGCATCATGATGCTGATAATTAAGGGTTGGAGTGGTGGCCTTTTTCTAGACTCCAGAACATTCTAGGACCCAGATCTCTCTTCTGAGAAGATGAGCCTGGAATATGAGCAAGGGGACAGATGGAGCCATGGGACAGACGTGGCAAGAGGACCACTGGCCAGGCATGGAATCCAGGTTTGCTCATTCAGTGCGAGCAATATTGCATAGAGCAGTGTGAGCTTCTTGCCAAGTCTCTATATCTCTATATAGAAAATGGGAATACTAGTCTCTACCTCACAACAAATTAGCGGAATGATTTAAAATGATGTGTGTAATAGAAACACACCAAATCAAACATGCCGTGCTTAGCAGTTGTCAATCCGAGGTGGTGAGTATGTGATGATCACTATGCTATGTTTTCAATTCAACATTTCTGTACATTTGAAAATTTCCCTAAACATTCGAAACGTTATTAAGAAAAACAATACATGCAAACTGCCTAGGATAAAAGGAGACATTAGATTGCAGTTATTTTGATTTTTTCATTTGGAAATAAATTCTCAATTCCCACATGGCACCAAGCTCTGCCTTGGAATGGAGATGAAAACAGACCTTCTTTGTCTTTGAAGAATTCACACTCTCCTATACTCTTAACCATCACCATTCTATGTTTCTTTATATTACCCCTGGACCTGATTCCCTATTTTTGCTTCAATTTTATCATTATCACCTTGTATGTGTTTATGTCTTAAGCCACAAATAATTTAAAGAACCAACCAGGATATAACTATATGGGTGGACGGACAAATGAAGGGATGGACAGGTCATTCTAAGGAAAATCTGAGACTTTGCTCAGAAACCTAAGTTGTTGGTCAGTTAAAAACAAAGTCTGCCTTTGGCTCAGGTCATGATCCCAGGGTCCTGGGATCGAGCCCCATGTGGGGCTCCCTGCTCAACAGGGAGCCTGCTTCTCTGCCTGCCACTCCCTCTGCTTTTGCTTCCTCTGTCAAATAAATAAATAAAATCTTAAAAAAAAAAAAAAGAAAGCATCCTTTCAATGGCTAAACTGAACTTCCCTTTGTTGGCAGCTCCACCAGCCCTTCGAGGTTCCCCGGTACCTCTGGTAATAGAACCTACCTCCTTGGCCACAGACTGAGCCAATGTCTCAGGCTGAGCCAATCATATTATATCACCATTCCAACCACATGACGCAAGTCAGGCTAGAGACCTTGGCCAGGATTTCCTCCCTGCATAGACCCGTTAGGATGTTAATACAGGAAAATAAGCACCATATCTTCCCATCCCTCCTTCCTCCAAATTGCCTGAAGGAGGAAGTCAAAACACAGAGTGGAAAAAAAAAAAGAGAGAATCATATGGTTCCAGGTGTCCCTGGCTCCAGTAATCTCTGAGGCCAGCTAGCTCCATTCATATCCATTCACAGAGAGTCTCATGTGTCTGGACCGATAGACTCCTATTCCACCCTGCCAATGGGCATGCTTCTCTCTCATCTTCTCTCAATATAATTCTTTCTAATAATTAGCCCTGGAGGCCTCCAGAGTGCCTGGGCCTATGTTAGAATCCATTGAGTTTAAGGAAACTCTTTGTCATTCTAGTTGTGATGGTGCTGGGAGGCAGCAAGACAGCAAGTTATGAATTAAATTGTTAGAATAGGCGAAGATTTCTTAAGCTAGTCCCAAAAAGCACTAACCATAAAATAAAAACATAGATAATCTGGATTTCAGTGAAATGAAGAACTTTTGTTTATCAAAGACACTAACAAAACAGTGAAGAAACTGGGAAATATATACAAAATATAGAAACCTAACAGAGGACTTACATCCAGAATATAGAAATAATTCCTACAAATCAATAAGAAAAAGTCCAGGAACATAATAGAAAAAAAAATGGGCAACAGTTGAACAGGGACTTCATAGAAAAGGACATCCAAATGGCCAATAAGCATACTAAACAGAGTTCAACATCACTACTCTTTAGGAAAATGCAAAATAAAACTCCTAGGAGATATTATTGCCAACCTACAAGAATGGTTAAAGATCAACACCTGAAAATACCAGGTGTTAGTGATGATATAGAACAAGTAAAATGCATACAGTGCTGATGAAGCATAAACTGATAACCTATTTTAGAAAAAAAATATTTAGTTATTCCTACTAAATCTAAATCTAACCCAGGACTTGACAATTCCACTCCTGGGTATACATGCAAGAGAAATAAAAACTTATGTTTACCAAAGGACATATACAAGAATATTCACAATTGCTTTACTTGTAATTGCCCCAAACTAGAAACAGCTTAAATATCTATCAACAGGAGAATGAATAAATAGTCCTATATTCATATAATAGAATGCTACATAGCAATAAAAAAAGAACACATTTTGATACACACAAAAACATGGGTAAATCTCAAAGACATTGTGTTGGCAAAAACTAAACACAAAAGAGTGCATACTGTGTAACTCCATTTGTGTGAAGCTCAAGATTAAGCAAAACTGATTAATGGGGACAGAGCTAAAAGAGGTACTATGTTATTAGGAATAGTACTGACTGGGAATGGGCCCAAAGGAACCATCCAGGGTGCTGGAAATGTTCTGTATTTTTTTCTGTATGTAACGTAATCATACAGGTGTCAAAAATTTATACCCACACATCAGTAAAAATTCACAGAGTTACACCTCCAGGCACATGACTGGAGCCCTATCTACTACTAAAGTAGGGGAAAGCTAGGAAGTATATTTTAAAGCCCAATTTCAGTGTCTTCCAAGAACAACCTCTTTATAAGCAGGGTAGGACTCATGCATTGGAGGTACAGTGCTGTGTGTGGGGTCCTATCTGGAAGTGTTCTCTCTCCCACAAATCCTCTCGCGCCTCATACTTACATAATGCTTTTAAAGGGCAATTCATATCTCTGAGATCATTTGAAATGGCAGCCCTAAGTGACAGACAGGACAGGTATTTTAGTGCCTATTATAGAGTTGTGGAAGCTGGTGGCAAGACTTGCAAGGGTCTGGGAACAGTCCTGAATTGGAGAAACCAAAAGATCAGAACCAAAATATCATGACAAGCAATTCAGATTCTGCTCACTCACTCTCGTGCTCTACTCTCGTGCTCTCTCTCTCTCTTTCTCTCCCCATCTCTTCTTTCTCTGGTGTGCTTTCTCCTTTTGCTGTTTTTTTACCCTTCCCTATTCTCTCATCTCACTTTCTCCTTGCTTTTGTTTTCCTTTCCTTTCATTGTACTCCTTCCCTCCCTTTCTTACTCTAGCTTACCATGAACTTACCACTGTCTACTGCAAACTAAAACTTCATTCAGAGCTTCCCGGGTCCTGTGCCAGCTCTCGGTTCTGTGTTTCCTCACTTGTAGCATCTTGGCATGGAATGGAACACACACATAACCTCTTCCCAAAGCTCTCCTGCAGCAGAAATCTATCATCCCATTCCTGGCATCTATTACCCCCTTTCTGGGAAGAGCACTTCTCCTTGAGGAAGCCATATTGTCTCTGGTCTCCATCTGTCCCTTTCCTTCTCACTCTCCATGCACCTGCACACATCCGGCCAGTAAGAGCATTCTGGCTCCCAAACTGTAGTGACTGATTCATAGATGGGCACACAACCCAAGCCACGCCAAGGAGACCGACCGATCCTAGGATGTTTTAGGCTGGGTTGTGAATCTAGTGGATGAGTCTAGACCCATTTGGGGTCATCTTTGCCATCAAAGGGGACACACTGCTTGAGAAAGAAATGAACACAGTGGTAAGCAGAGCTGAGGGATTGTGATGGATTACTAACCCACTTTGAGCACCTGCATCCAGTCATGACTGAAGTTAGACTACTCTTAGTCTTCTGAATTCTATAAGCCATATAAATGACCTTCTAAGATTAAGCCAGCTTGAAGTGGGATAGTAGATTAATCTATCAAGATCTCTAATTTTATTCTTCTTCCTATATGTGTGTTTGCCTTGAGAATTTGCAATTTCTCTAAAGAATCAGAGTCTTATTTCCCCACCCCTTGCCCACAGTCATACTCCTAGAAAGCATGAATGAGAGTCAAGATGCAAAGTCAGGTCCTCTGGTTGTAGGACCCTTGCTCTCAACCACTGAGTCACAGGAACAGCAGTTGGGTTGGTGACTGCCTTAATGTCCTGGAAAGCCAAACCCCATGGCAACGTGAATCCCTGGGAAGCTTCGTCAATATTTTCTTAACAACCCTAACTGCACATGAAAACAAGTAAACATTAAAAACTGAGGGCTTTTTTTTTCTTTTTTAACACACCAGGAAGTCTAGACACCTGCTTTTGTATATTTTCTGGAGGGGGGAAAATAGACTCATTGTATGAAATTTATTTCAGCCATTTGGAGAGGTTTTAGTAAAGATGGGTTGCGTTTGTGATTCAGCGGTGAGACATAAATGTTTAACACAGGGTCTTCCTCTTCACCCGCTCTTCCCCTACGGATGCTTTGAATAATGCAAAGTCTGTTTTAAGCTCTGCTGATTTACTCAAGAAAATGATCAGCATATTTTGAAATATTGGTCATACGGTCTGGCGGACGGGAGCATTAAAACACAGGGTAAAACTCAACAAGCTACTTCCTGTCAGCTGCTTCGCAAGACTTCATGGGCTCATAACACTTAATAAAAAAACATGAGCTGTAAATAATACGTGATTTCAACTGCATTTTTCATCAAATGAACTAGACATTTGTGAGACAGTTTTGTCCTCAGTGAAGAGCACATAAACTCTTTGTGCACGAGATGTTCATTTCCTGCCCCTTCGTTGAGGACCCACTATGTGGTAGGTGCTTTACTGTCAACCTAATTCACATGAAGTAACTAAAACTCAAACAGCCTCCCAAAAAGGGCGATTTCTTATGGCCCCAACTAATAGATAGTTTACACTTCTATCTATGAGGCAGGTCGTCTTACTATCTCTGGTTCATTAGAAGGTCAGCTCCATGAGGACAGAAACTCATGAGCTTATTTACTTCTAAGTCCTCAGTGCCTAAAACAGGGCCTGGCACAAAGTAGGTGCTCATTAATTACCGGATGGATGGATAGATGGATGGATGGATGGATGGATGGTTGGATGAGTAGACAGACAGGAAGCTAAAACTTAGGGAAGCCATCCAGCAAGGAAGTGGCAAAACCAGGCTTTGAACCCAAGTCTGCTGCAAAGTCTCCCATTCACCGAGCGTCTGGTTGGGCAAAGGGAGAAGGCACCCATTGCCATCTTCATCTCTGGTCCCATGAGTCACCACCAGTGGCCTTTCTCTAAAAGTCTCACCCCGTGTCTATGGGCAGAAGAACCTGGGACAGCCCATGGCGACATAGCCAACCACCTCCTCAGGCCGCCTTCCCAAGACCTGTGTGTTTGGGACAAGGGGGGCACAGCAGAGGGCAACCTTGTCACAAGCCTTCTGAATGCCCCTGATGCTGAAGAACGGGAGGGAAGGGCCCAGCCGGGGCTTGTATGGAAGGACAAAGGTCACATGGGACAAGGTGCTGGATGCGAAGAGGAAGTCCGAAGCTTCACGTGAAGGCGTGTGGAGCTGTGTCCACATTCTCGGCATCAGCCCGCAATGCCTCGTTTCGTGAGGCCCCCAAGGGTTAACCAGGAAGGCGGAGGGGGCAGAATGGGCTGGGGAAAATAAACCTGGAGGAGGAGGAAGACGGGGAAGCAACTGGGGCTGGAACCGTTTTGTTTTATGAATAGTTTATGAGGCGTATCAGGAGTCACACTAACGGGTGAGGGCTGGAATGTTTTCTAACTTTAAAGTGAAAGCCGCCCACCAGGCCACGAGTGTGGGAGAGGCAAAATATGAAAAACACGGAGGCCCCTCTCGGCACTGCCCAGCTATCTTGTAAAACGTGGATCTCGGGGCTACACACACTAGCAAATGTGTCTCTCTCTTTCAATGCTAAACCGCCTTGGGGTTTTTCACAACCACCGTGCTCAGCTCAATGTTTTCCGGGTGACTTATTTCCGGGCCTGGAAACATGTCCCGGGGTGGACCCTGGGGCTGAGGAGGGATCTGGAAGGGAGGGCCCCAGACCCCGTGGGGTGCCCACGCCCACACCAAGTGCTTTCTGTACTTGGAATTATGCACTGGTCACCATGGGGCAAGGAGGAGTCTCACCCAGGGGTAGGCAATCTTGCTGGGGAGGAAGAGCACACAAGGAGCCTCAGAAAGGAATCTTTATTTGTCCAAATCAGCTCAGTGCCATTAACAACTCCCTGTCCACCCACAGGTGAAGCCACAGGCGCCCCATAAACTCACCCCTCTGTCCAGGGTCTCCTCAGAGACCTGCTTCACAGCTAGAAGGCAGGAGGGTGGTTGGGAAGGATCTGCGTACAGATAAAGGCCACAGACCTAGACTTCTCAGAACTAAGGTCACACACTCAGCAGAGTTCAGTTTCAGGGAGATGGAAACAGGCTGGGGACTCTGAAGGTTAACCCTGCTCCCCTCGTCCTCCCCGGCCATGGCCGAGGGCTGCATCCATCACGGCGTGGAAGAAAGAGCACAGCTCTATTCCCCAGGAGGAGAGGCCTGAGTGTTTCCTGTGGTCCTGAGGACTTTACATTGAGAGAGGCAAACTACTGAAAGGGCCTTCCTAGTTTCCGGCATTTTCTTATTCCCAGGCTCTCATGCTAGAGGGGTCCTGGCCCTGGATCTGCTCCGTACAATGTTCTTTGTGCATCAAAGGACTGAACCTCCACCATGTGACCAGCAGTGTGAAGACAGGAGGTGCGGTCAGGGTGACAAGGGAGTGGGCTTTCATCTTCCTACAGAAGATGCTCTCTTCCTGCTTGCCTTTCTGGGGGCTTTGGCTAGAATAGTGGGTCATTGTGGCGGAGGGTCCACCACCAGCCGGCTGGTAGGCTCCAGTGCACGGACACTCTGGAATGAGGGAGCAGGCCCTCAGGCCTCAGCCCTTTGAAGGCTCCCCAGCGAGAGGTTGGAGGGCTGACAGTTCCCTCTCTGAGGAGTGGGAGAAGCAGGACCCGCAGACCCTCACCCCCGCCTTTGGAACACTGGGGCTCTTTTCTCAGTCTCGCCAAATGGGTTTAAAGAAGAGACATTTTGTGGGCTTGGCCAAGGGCAAACGTTCACACCTGGTTAGGAAAAAACTTGCCAAATTGTAGAACCATTCTGGCCAGAGCATTTCAGTTCCTCACTGACACGTGGACACATACACCCAGGCACACTCATGCACCCTGCCCTGAGGGGCACACCTCATGACCCAGTCCAGCTATACCCAGGACGAGAAGACAGGTAAACGCAGACTCGTAAATGAGACTGGATGCTCATGGGTGGGATGAAGCACGTGCTGGGTCACCCGGCAGGGACCAGACCTTGGTCTGGACATTTGGTGGAACAATCTAAGGAGAGAGCAGATTCGCCCAGAGGTGGCCCCAACTACCCCGTGGTCACACTCCAGCTGCCATGCACCAACTGACGAGGATCCCATGAGCTCTCCAAGTTTCTCTGTGAAAATGCCTCCGCCCATAATCGAACTCAAATATTTGTCCACTTGGATTCAATTAACTCCTGGTGCAACACAGAGTGCCCAGCAGGCTCTTCAGATGCAGCCTCCTCATCGTAGAGGGGACTTGACGTTTATGTCTCCCTAAGAGGCTGAAACTGTCCTTAAAAATAACTCTGTGTGTGTGTGTGTGTGCGTGTGCGTGTGTGTGTGTGAGAATGAGGGGGAGAGAAACAGAGGCAGAGAGAAACAGAGGCACAAAGCCACACTGAAGGACGGACACCCACCACACTGACCTTTCCAGAAATGGCCCACACTCGGACAAACCCAGCACAGCAAATCAAACCAAGTCCAGGCGTTTCCAAGGAGAGCAGTGCATGTGGTCACCACAGAAACAAGGCTGTACACAGCAGAGTTAATCCTCTTCACACAGCACACCTGCAACTTTTCCACAGCGTGTGTTGTTTGGTTTCGCACACCCACCCCTGACGAGCATCTGAATTAATATAAACATTTCTTAGCCGGTCCTTATGGCAACAGCAGCACCGTGGTGGAAGCGACATACTCGGACAAAGACTGGGTAACGCCTTCTTTGTGTCGTCCTTCCCAGCGGAGCAGGGACACGAGGCCATCCGAGGGGGTTCTGGGGTGATGCATCAGTTCATCGGTGGCCTGGACTTGTGCAAGACGGGGGCCAAGGACAGGGCTGTGGGCAATGACTCCGTGTCTGTAACACATGCGAGGGGAGCTTCAGCGGGAGGGGGACGTGAGGATGGCCAGAAGGAGCACTGCTTTTGCCAAAAGTGAGGCATTCACATAAAAGCAGGAAAGGTGGCAGGAGAGAGGATATGGGGGTGGGGGTGGGAGGTGGGCACTGGGCAGAGCTGGTGTGGGAGTACAGAGGCTGGAAACCCAGGAGAAAAGCAAAACAGTTTTCACCAGCAGGAATGGGGAGGAAAAGTCAGTAATCAGAAAATACAAGCCTAGTGATAATCAGCGTGTGAGGTTTTGCCGTGGCTGGTAGGGGCAGAAATCTCCCCTGCAGGGAGGGAAGTGGCAGAGATAAGACCGCAGAACTGAAATGTCTGTGAATGCTGCTGACGGCTCAGTTACCAGTACAGCTGAACGCCTCCCTTTTACCGTGCTGTCCATCACTTGCTGCTCACCAAAGGTGCTGGCGATACACAGTGAATCCCGTAGACATGTAATCCGTAATCTCTCTCCTCTCTCTTTCACTCCCTCCTTCCCTCTCCCTCTTGACAATGAGGAAGCTTTATTGAAGTACATATACATTTCAGGGGATGCAAAACAACAAAAAAGGAAATTACAGTCCAGGATCCCAAGTCAGGCCTTCCATTGCACTATCAACCTGCACCAAATAAACCTTTACTTCAAAGTATTCCTCCATTCTCGTACCACAGACAATGGAAAACCACCCAAGCTTGCCAGCGATCCAGGGGCCTCATAGAAAAGTCAGGTAGTCAATGAGTTGGAAGGCATGAGAGGAAAGAATTCCTCTCGCTGCGTAGACTCCTTTCCCAACTTTGTATGGATATACGTGGAAGAATAAAAAGGTCAGGGAGCATCAGAAAAGGGTCAGATTGTCAGATGGTGTGATAAGCCCTCTCATTTCAGTAAAAAGTACAGGGGAGCTGGGACCATGGGGTGGAAGTGCATGTCTCCCAGGCAAGTGTGTTGGAGAGGGTAGTAGTCAGCCAAGGCTTCCCATAGGAAGTGCGATGCATCTTTAGTCCTAAAGGATGAGCTCAGTTCACCCAGTTAAAAGGGTCTGTGTGCAGTTTTGACACAGGAGGGAACTGTTCCAGGTGGAAGGGAAATGACACAGCCAAAGGCTCAGAGGTTGGGGAGGATATGGTATATTGATGGAACGGACAGTAGTTCAGCAGAGGGGATGATACTTAGGAGGTGGTGGCAATCGTAAGAGACAAACACACAGGCCAGGTTGTGAAGGATCCCATCAGCTCTTGTAAGGTGTTTGGGTCTGGTCCTAAAACTACTTTTCTAACTTTGCTGGTAGGGTAGAGACTGGGGATGTTCCAACTGAGCTGCATAAGTGGCCTCTTGGAGGTGGTAGCAAAGCTAGAAGGAAGGTGGAATTAGCTAAAATCATGGTTTCCTCTGTTCTTTTCACACTGGAAACTTCAGGCCAAAGAGAATTGGACCAATTGCCTGCAGGGCTGTGAGGTCATGCGCATCCCCCCCACCCCATTTCACTTGGCAGCCTCTTGAGAGAAGGAAAGCACTTATGCTAGAGAAGAAGAATGGGTCCCCCGGGCATTTCATGTGGAAGCCGTCTTATGGAAGAACGTGGGATACCAGGTTGGCACGGCTGAAGATGGGTGTAATCAATGGAGTGATGGAAGCAGCCAGGCAGGCTCTGTTTGATTTCATTCTGAGAGGTACCAACAGGGAGCGATGCTGAAGTTTGTGTGTTCGTGCGTCTCCCACTCCCTTCACTGGCTCAGAGCCAGGCTGCTAAGGACTCAGTGGGAGGTCACGGAGAGGAATGAGAACCATCTTCAACACGTGCTGCACCATTACCACGCCATGGGCCAAGAGTGAGAAATTCTAGCTCCAAGTCTGGAGTTCAGGAAATCTGGATTGTAATGGCAGCATTACCCCTTGCAAACTCCGTGAGCCTGGTCCATTTGACTTTCTATCTTAACTCAGCATCCCCACCAGTGAAGTGCAGTTTATCATCATACTACTTCAAAGAGATATTTATGGCGAGGGTCAAATTTGATAGTGCATGTGAAGTGCTTAGCGTGGGGCCCGGCTCAGTCAACACTCAGTAAGTGATAGATAACTACCACTGCTCCTGTTATTAGCAGTAGCAGTTTTAGTACTAAGTTAGTATTCATGCAAGTCTTCCTAAGTATAGGGAGACCCACCTTACCAATAAATAGATGCTTGGTTGCACAAGCAAATGCTGATGTGAACCACCCCACATTTTGCCTAAGAGCTGGGAAAGCCACGTAAAACCACCCGGCAGTCACGTCAGCAATCCCTACCAGTAGGAAGCAGTGAGGTTGCTGGAGACTAAGTTAAGGTTTCACTTTCTGACTGGCAGTGGTGGTATAGAGTAAAACGTGAAACAGAGTTGTGTGAAGTAGTCAAACATGGAAAATGTCTTTTCACACATCCGGGCCAACCATGCATTGTGATGAATGGCAGAGTGGAAATGAGCCACATGGGGAGTTGGCGGGGTAGGGGTGGGGGGATCTTCCCAAATGCATCAACATCAAGTACTTTCCACACAACTCAGCACCCAGTGAGATATTTATGGTGCTGAGAATCCACAGATGATGTGTGTCATGAGGCAAGAGCAAAGATCAGGCTTTTATAGGCTTTGGCCTCCTGCGTGTTTATGGTGTTGTACAAATGGGAGCTGCTGAGAAACTAAAATCATGAAGCAGTCCACCTAAGAATCAGGGACCTGGGACCGCCACGGAGACAATGTCTGTTAGAAATGCCACAAGGGGGAAAGATGAGTAAGACGCAGCCCAGTGTTGCCATGCAGATGGCCCCTTACAGCTTACATGTCAAGCTTTACCAAACGGGGATTGTGCCATGCTTGCTATTTGGTGTCATGCCTTTTCTACTTAAAAATATATTTTAGGGAGCCTTACATATCAATAAAGGTGCAACTATCTCCTTATTTTAGAGGTGCGTAGGGTTCTATTGTAGGGTGCAAGTAACTTTTGCCTCGACGTAAATTACTACCCAGCATTTTAGTCGGGATGGGTATAAATTATGATGCAGTAACAAACAACTCCAAAGTGCTAGTGGTTTATGACAGTCAATAATCAAAGATTGTGACATTTTACTAACATGAACTTGAGAAAGATTATACTAATTTATAATCCCAAAGGTGATCCAGGAAAGCTACCCATTTCCCCCACACTTCTATGCTTTAGGAATGAAGACCACAAAAGCAGGTCAATGAAAAGCATGTACTTGGCAAAGGCATTTAGTTGATGCCTTACCCTCAACCTCATGTCCTACTTTCTTCCCACCCAAAGAATCCCAGACGTTCTCTAAAGAAAGCCTCTACGCAGACACCGATCTGTCTGTTAATTATATTGTGTAATGTTGCTTCTAATCTCAGAGTCAAGAATGATTCCCAGGAGGGCCCTCTTCCTGGAAGGATGCAGACTCTCCAACTCCATCCCCCCACCAAACAAATACATGCCTCTTCTAGCCAGCAAGACATTTATTTTCATAGCTTTGTCATTAGCTCTGTGCAAAGCTCTGAGGGGGGAAGATGACGAAGAAGAAGAGGAAAAGATGACTGAACATTCTTTAGAAGCCACCTCCTTTTGCATTCTGAAGTTTTAGTCACTGCTGATGACTTTTATCTCCAAGGAAATGGTCTCGGTTCCAAGAAGAGATGCTCCTAACTTCACTGGACCTGTATATGGCCACGAGAAAACAGAATTCAGGAACCGGGCTACTGAAGAGGCATAAGAAAATCATTTTGCCAGCAGAGAGTTATCTGTCCACACAAGCCCTGGGAACACCCCAACAACAGTGACATTATCCAGGAACCAGACAGACATAGGCTTATATTTTCCAGGGTTGTGACAACTGGTGGACCTCCACTGTGTTTCTTCCAATCATTGCCAAAGCTCTCCTCACTAGGACTGGCAGGAGGCCTGCTACCTATGACTTGCCTCCACCTCCACTCCAGACAGCTTTCACCTTCCCCTTTATAGTTATAATGCATAGGTTTGCATCCCAATTTATCAGGGTCCAAGGAGCATAGACTCAGAAAAACTAGAGTTTCAACCTCAGCTGTTCTGCTTCCTAATGGTGAACTCAGTGAGCTGTTCTCACCTTATAAAACATGGATGTCGGCATCTCTCCTGTTAAGTTGCAATGCAGATTAAATGAGGCTATGATATAAAACTCACACAGTACCACCAGACACAGAGCAAAACATTCAACCATTATCACAATGTCCTAAGATCTATGTACACTATCTCCACTCTAAGCCTGGCCTCCTCACCTCACCCCAAAACTAACATAATTGACTCCTATTGGCTTTGTCTACCTCTACTCTCATCTCTTGAATTCCACAGTGAACACCCAGTGGAGAGATCTGTCATTCATTCACTCACTCATTCATTCGGTAATTCAGGCTTATTTTGTGGGAGCCCATCTAGCCTACTGGTTAGTTCTGGCACCTGGTAGACCCAGTTTGGTGTGTTGAACCTGCCAGTTATCTAACACAGAACCTTGGGAAAGCTACTGAAACTACTGAAACCAGGCTCTGTTTCCTCACCTAAAAATAGGAAAAAGAACTACCCCATCAGGAATTGGTTCTAAAATTTGAGTTTATATAAAACCCATGGGGAAGCTTGTTTAAATGAAGATTTCTGGGCAAGATCTGAGGTACAGCTAGATAACTTTATCTGTAGTCAAACCTCCATGGGAGGCAATATATTTTGAGAAGCTTGCTATGAAGATAGAATCAGATACTTCCGGTCAAGGGCTCAGTCCAGTGCTTTGCGCATAGTAGGTGCTCTTACCTTTAGTTATAGCATCCAACAGACTTTTGGACCAATCAAAAAATGCATGGAGCCCCTTGTATGTGCTAGGCACTGCGGTAGGTATTATAATGCATCAATAACCCAGAGAGATGCAGTCCCGCCAGCGAATCTAGAAGGGCAGGCAGACACAGGACAAATATTCCAAGTATCACAAAAAAAGAAACATGGGGCACTCTAAATCACTGGGGAAATGATTCAGACATTTTTCTTCCCCCATTGCTTCCCATCCCAATCTTTTAAGACCACCAAACTGTGTAGGCACTGGTGTGCTGAGCCAGCTCATACCAGCTAGGGAGAGCCTATTGTTGATTTTTTTTTTTTTTAATTTTGTGAGCTGAGTGACCTCTCATTGATAACTGCCTGTGTTGGGAGTATTGACACCATGGAAATCCAGAAACATCACAAATCAGGGCCAGTTGTTGAGTGCTTCCTAGCACACCACTGCACGCCGGTCCTCTTACCACCACTCCTCTGTCCTTTGCCTTCTCCCACAGTGCTTGTACTGGTTTGATTCCTACCCCTCCAGATCCAATTGACTGGCTCAGAACCACCTGGATGAAATCTCATGACGTGTTTAGATTTTTTCCCTGGGAGAGTGGTTGAATGCCAGGTCACCAATCCCGCCGGCAAGGATGCATGCATCTTCATAATGAATTCCACCTGCTGGGCACACCCTGTGCTTCTTGGTGGATAATGGAGGGAAATTTCCCCTCAAGTAACCATGATACCTAATGGACTTTTTCTCATCATTCCTCTAAAGGTCCACTCCTTAGCCCCCTCCACCACTGTGTTGCTCTCTTGGGTCACAGAACAGGCTGTTTCTAGGAATCCCTTCCACAGGGTGGGGACATTCAGGTGATATCACCAGCCAGGTATCTCCCCACGGCCTGGGAGGGAGGAGGGGCTAACCCCGGCAGGCCCCTACCCTAATCAGATCACTGGCTGGCCCCACGACGGGAAATTCTTTTCTCTTGTACAGAACATTCTCTCCTCCCCAGATTCCAACTCTGATAGAAACTCAAAAGGAGAAATGCCAGGCCATAGAATTTAAACAGAAGGGCCTTAGACAATTTATCTCACACTTCAGCAACTTTGCAGTTTATATTTGTAAACCTCACTTATTTACTTGTCCTGTTTTTGTTAAAGTAAACTCATTTGGAGCCACCACATAAAAGGGTTTTGTTTACATGGCCCCTGCTTTCAGTTTAGATTCCTGGTTTAGTCTATTAAAATGAGTTCCATTTTATTCTCCCAAAGAATAAGAAAACTCTAAATAAAGTTCTGAGCTTCCCAGACACGGATAATAGGCCCAAGATTTTGTCCAAAAGGCTCAGAGCGTGGCAAGAGAGAAGGGTGGGGAGGCAGAGAAGGAATTTGTGGGAGGCCTAGGACTGGAGTCTACAGATCAGGCTTGCCTGGGTACTAGAGTTTGAGGCTTGAGGCTTGCCAATGCTTTCTGGCCTGAAAACCATGATAGAGTTCTCTCGGGACAGAGCTGAGAGCTGGTAACTCATGTTGGCTCTGTGGGGCTCACGGGAGGGTTCCCCGAGTCTCATTTCCACCCTGTTATCTTATACCCAAGACCCTGAGAGTCAGCACCTCACCGTGTGCTTGTGGGAAGCCTCCACCCACTTGCCACACAGGAAATGGTCTTATTACCTACAGAGACAGCTAAAGAAAGCTTATTGGCATTCTGTCACACATCCCTTGGGGTGTGTGTGTGTGTGTGTGTGTGTGTGTGTGTGTGTGTAGGGGGTCTTTCTGGAGCACTAGGGGTAGAAATCACTGGCATGGGAAATACCTACTGACAAGAGTGAGCAATTGGAAAGACACTCATCCATTTTTCTCCTCCTCTTCTGGCTCATTTATGTTTCTGGATGGTGGGAAAAGTCACCTCCTAGCAAAAGATTGAAACAGGAGAGATGCGAGAACCACGAGAACTTTCTTACAGATGTGAGACTCCTCCACAGAGTCTGTGGGGCACCCTCTCCCTGATGCCCTTCTTTCTACCTTCCAGGTGGTGGCTAAGCACAACTCACGGATGAGGGCATCTGTGCGAAGGGGCTGGGGAAAGGTTTCCCCCTGCCCGCAGCCCCTGGAGGGGAAGCCAGCTTACTCAGGGGCAGCAGTCAGTAGGGAAACAAAGACAGTGTGAGGAAACTCGTCTGTGAATGTCAGGTGACAGTTAGCATGAATTGGATACATCTGAAGATCCTGAAAGAAGGCCAGGGAAACACCATCCAGTTTAAAAGCACGCGCAACGTGGTGTCAACGTACGTCAAAAACACAAAGCCTCAATTTCAATGGCATTATGCTGAGTGAAAAAACACAATCAAAAGGATACTGTATGATTCTATTTAAACAACATTCTCCAAAGGACGGAATCATAGCAATGGAGAGAAGCTTAGTGGTTGGCAGGGATTAGGGAACAGTAGAGGGCGAGGAGGTGTGACTTTAAAGGGGTAGGTGATGGAACAATTAGAATAATTTATGGATGGAATAATTCTGTAACTTGATTGTGGTGGTGACTACAAATATCTGCATGCGATGAAATGGCATAGAACTATATACACCCATTTTACCAACGTAATTTCTTGGTTTTGATATTGTAGTATAATTACATCAGATGTAACCACTGGAGGAAATTGGGGGAAGTCTCGAGACAATACTATATATTCCCATAGATATATTTGTAAGTAAATGAAAACAACAAAAAAAAAACCGTCCCAAAACTAAAAGGATATATATCATACTGATTGCTGTGGTCACTTCGCCAAAACAAACGTATTTTAGATTAAGGGCTGCTCAAATGGGTGTTGAGCCTTTTCTGTAATGTTAGAATATGTTCCCAACAGTATGCATTTGTGTATTGTTTTTGTAATTTAAAAAAGCATCATTAACTTTGTGGAGTCAGCCAAAATTAACAAGTATTGACTGAGCATTTGCTATGCGCCAGATATTACAGTGGCGGCAATGAAAAGCCTGACACAGTCCCTGTCCCCATGGAAGGATGGTCCAGCCATACAAACAGCCATTTAACATGATCACACAGATCATGCTTGTCAGGATTAAGAGACATCTAGAGCAGTGAAGATGTGGCACGTAGAACCTAGGATTCACTTCCATAGCCTTCACGACCTCCCTGCATCCAGCAGCTACTCACTCACTTGTTCACTCATCTATTCACTCATCAAATGTTCGTTATGCCTTTCTGGATTACCCTGCAGAGACAGAGATGAACAACTAAGGCTTCCTGCTTTAGTTACAGAAGGCACATCCAAGAGACTAACCACTTACAAATTTGGGTAATGCATTTGCCATGGGGTGAGGCTTCTCAAAGATGAGAGAGAAATAGGCTGAACCCCTAGGACCTGCCAGAATGAACAGAACGAGGCAGTCTTGTGCTGGAGCTGGGCCAAAAGGACCAACTATTAACTTTTTTAAAAAGATTTTATTTATTTGACAGAGAGAGACAGTGAGAGAGGGAACACAAGCAGGGGGGCTAGCTGGAGAAGGAGAAGCAGGCTTCCCACGGAGCAGGGACCCCAATGCAGGGCTCCATCCCAGGACTCTGGGATCATGACCCGAGCTGAAGGCAGACGCTTAACCGACTGAGCCACCCAGGTGCCCCCCAACTATTAACTTTTATGGGATTCTGTGAACCAATCAGTCAACACATTCAATGATTAAAAATTAAATTACACACATACTTAGCTTACATTAAAAAACAAATACAATAAATACTTAAGATCTATCACTTCTTAGTTATTTTACTACATTTTGCTATTATCTGTACGTGAAGTTATTAACAGTTTGGGGGTATCTATACAGTGAAAATATGTATATTGGTATGCTACTGAGCATCTCTTCCCAACCCTATGTCCAGTGATGTCGTGTCGGTAGCCTGAAATCAGCCATGGTTGGGGTACTGACATCACAGAAATTAACAAATGCCACAAAGCTGGACTCCCTCCCCACATGCTCCCTTACCCCCCAGAGTTGGTTGTTAAACATGTCCCAGCATACCACTGGACCAAGGGTTAGTTCTGCAAAGGGTACCTTGGTCATTACTATTGAAAACATTCATGTAGTTTTAGGTCTTCCCCTTTCTTTCCTGACCACAGGGCCAGGAGCTCAGCAGATGCTCAAGAGCTCATTAAGGGGCAGAGAAAATGCAAGACAGGACACCAAATATTTCTGTGATGCTTTCTCGTGGCTTCAAACCACACCTAGTGTTTCTTTTGCAAGTGATATCCTTCTATTTTTCTTTGTTTGTCCCAGGGGGTGAGGGGAGACATAACTACTCTAAGGCCCTATAACAGGCCTCTCATAATGTGATGCAGACCTTACAAACCATGTTGTTGACACAGCCACACAAGAAGCCCATGGCCTGTGCAGGAATTCCCACCTGAGCAGCCGGTGACACCCAGGATTAACACTGCAGGTCAGTCCACAGTGAGTTCACCACTTTGTCTTAGCTTCCAGTACAAGTCCTCCCCCCACTCCCAGCCCCTCCGCCTTTCTGTCTGCCCTCCACCCACCATTTGTGACATAAGATGGATGCTCCCTTCCATTGCTTATGGATCTCACACTGCCAACTTCCCGGGATCTCTACTGCTCCACCGTGAAATACCTTTAGATTAATACATTGGTTTTCAAACTTGATTGCATGCAAATTTCCCATGGTGGCCCCCATAAAACAGATAAGGACTGAGTTGCTCTAGTTGAAATGGAGTTTGGTTGAGCGGGCTATCTATACAGACCCCACAACATGAAGAGTGCCCCTTGGAGTTGTGTGATTCGGTGGTTCTTAACTCAGGTGCCTGGATTCCCCTGAGTCCTTGCCATCCTGCTTCACCCTACCTCTCAGAACCCTTCAGGGGGCTCCCCAGAGCTTCATGTGGGGATATCTTTCTTCTGACTGCTCAGCATCCCCTTCCCCATCTTCTGGATTCAGTACTTTGATTGTGCTTGGGGGAAACCACCTTGTTTTTTTCAGTTTCACAGGATTTAATGTGGCCAGACTGGCAGTCAAGGCCCTAGGAACGGGATCATCAGAGATAAGGAGAGGTTCAACTCTAAAACTTCTGTGGCAATTGTTGAAAAGAGGCATTGTTTCCACCGGGCTGGTGAGAAGGGTTGGTGGTAGCCTGAAGTTGCTAGCAGCCATCTTGTCTGAAAATGAAATCAATATGGAGCAAAACAGAGCTGAGCAAACGTTTGAGTCCTAGAGACATCTTTCGAGCATTTGGACCCAGCTATGCCTCAGAGTCTGAAGCTAGAAACTCCTGTACTTTTTAGTTACATGAGCCAGCAAATCCTCCTTTTTTGGCCTGAGCCAGTTTGAGTTGGGTTTCTACACAGTTTGAAAACTGATGCCTTCTAATTAGCCGTGTTGGCATTAGCTTGGACAACCAACAATTTCTAATAGAGTTTGGGAAAAATACTGAAAATAGCTCAAAGGAGCTCCTGTTTAACCTGAGGGCCTGAGCAGGCACACATTTATTTCCATGGCCTCCTTCCCAGCTGAACCCTTCTAAAATGGCAGTCAAGGATGTAAGGAGCCATCAACCTGCAGGACCATGAGAACAAGATATCGAAGACAAACAAGAGATGTCAACAGAATTGAATGGCAGGAGTCTTCAGATTGAAAGGTCACCAAGTGCCCAAAACATTGAGTGAAAAAAACATTTACACTCAAGTAAAGAGAAGGGCCAAAAAATTGTCAGAGAGAGAGAAGAAACAGACAGCCCATGTTAACAAAGAGAGACAAACAGAATGGAAAATACTAATAGGATAGAATACTAATGGATTTATTTTTACTAAAACTGGGAAGTGAAACCAGTGACTTAGAGTGGTTTCAGAAACTCTCTGTGCCCCAGTTTCATCATCAGTAAATTGGTGATAAAACAGAGTGTAGAGGAAAGGTAATTATGTCCATGAAGGGCAAGCAGTGTAGCAAGGCTTCAGTAAAGCAATGGATGGGGAGCTCCTTTAATTCCTGATCAAAACCCACCTTGGTCAGGACACGGCTCCCCAAGCAGCCTGTTCCCCTTTGGGAGGGGCCCGGGACTCCAGCTATAAACCAGAACAACTCAGAAATCTCCTCCTTGATGGAATGAGAAACTAGACCCTCCCACAGAAGGTACCAGACCTTGGGTTGGGCCCAGGTGAAAAGTCCAATTGTGCAATCCTGCCTCATTCCTCAGATGTCTCAGCTGCCCTCATCCCTCAGGGGAGGTTACAGGGAGGACCTGCTAGGGCACCAGCGGCCCTCCGGAGCCCATCCTCACACACCATGGTTTGAGACCAGAAGCTCTCACCCATCGTGCGGCCGTCAGCAACTAGTTCCTCATCACCACCCAGAATTCCTGCCACACAATGACCCCACGTCAGCTGTGCAATACACTCCTGTCTCCAGAGTTGTCAATACATTCTTGCCTCCACATGGCCAGCCCGCTGCTAGCTTCTCCCAGTTCACCTTCCACATGTCATTCCCAAAACACACATTTCACCTTAGCATCCTCTGGAAACTTCTAAGGCTCCCCATTTCAAAGGCAATAAAATGCCATCTCCCCAGCCTGCTATGTTTGCCCCACTGTATGTCCTCTAACATTCCCCCTCCAACCACTCTGGACTCACCTCCCCTTATGAAACATCTCCAGCTCACTCTCACCTCCAAACCTTTGTTCAAGCCATTGCCTTTTCCTGCAGGGCTTTTTCTCCTATCCTGTCACCCCACAGTGTGTACACCTACTGGCGTAGGCTTCCTCTGAATCCAGACTTTATGCGAGTTAAGGCCAGAAGAAAAGAGTGACCACAGTGTATTTAAGTCTTAATCCCTGAGAACACTCAGCACAGAAGTGAGCATTTAGCATCAGTCCCAGGGACTAGTGATAAGTCAGTAATGTCCGAGGGATGGTGATAGAATTCTGAGCATCTTGATGCCCTTCGCCTTGCGGTCAGGGCTTGGTATGTTCTCCATTAGCCAGGGTCACCAGGGAGAATATGCTCTGTTAGTCAATTATGTATTAATTGCTATTAGTCACATTGTCTCATTTGTAGTTAAAACCTTCTCTCATTTATTCTTTCCAGTAGAAAAATGAAAAGTATCATGCCACACTCCATACATCAATCCACACTCGATTTGCATCTGGCAAGAGACCAACAAGCAAGAGACAGGGAAATTTGATGAATCAGAAGGTCCTTAAATGCAGTGTGGGGTGGGGGTAGGGGGGATGCTTATTCCTTTTGACTAGCGGTAGCTCCTGTCAGTGGAATTCATTTTGAGGAACTTACCCCTCCCACCCCATCACCACCATCTTGCTGTCCACCGTAGGACAAGTGGCCGGCACTTAGCAACATTAAGAGTGGCAACCACTCCCTTCTCATTCACATGTCCCAAAAGCAGAGCTCACATTATTTGGATCTATTTTTTTTTTTAATTTGCATTCCTCTCTCCCACTCCTTCCTTTCATAATCTCCAAAATGAAACGGGGAAGACCTGAGCCAAGATAGAAATGAACGAATACCTGCTTTATAAGTTTTGTTTTGAAGACAGCCATCATGATTCATCCTTCCCCGGGACAAAATTATTAATAATAATACATGGAAAACAATCACAATTGAATCCCAATGCAAAGATCTGGAAGATCCATTAGAGACCAACTTGAGACCCAAGTTCAAGAAACACAGTAGGAGGAGAAATCGGCAAACCCCCCTGACTTTATCACAGGGTAGGTTACATGTGTGTGCGTTTCCTCTCGCTCTGTGATTTGTTCTCCTAAAGGGAAATCTATCCAAACAGCCGTATCCAAACAGCCCCACCACACACACACCACCCTCTGCTCCCTGTGCTTTTGGGATCTCGACTGTGGTCCGGGGAAGCTCTTCGGAGAACGTGTTTTCTTTTTCCTAATGAGAAGTGTTTGGGACCAGGCAGAAGATGACTCCAGTGCAAAAGCCCTGCTCCTGGGCTTGCTTTTTGGCTCCTGGAGTACAGCGGAGATCTGATGCTCAACACAGGCCCGTGGGAGGCTGCCTCCCATCAGCCCGGCTTGAGTGGCAGACATCCCACCATGTAAGCCTCGCCTGATGTGTTGGCACCTCCATGCTCCGCAGTTTATCTTGGGAGACCGTGGATCCCGAAGCCACCTGGAGCCCCGGTTCCATCTCCTTCAAGACAGAGTGCTGTTCATTGCGGCAGACATTTCCAGGCTCCTCGGCCCTGCAGGGACACGACTCGGCCAAGAAGCGAAAGGCCTGGGCTCAGGGTAGCTGCAGGGGTGACCCCGCTGTTGCAGAGGGCGATGGCACGCAGGAACTATGCACGCACGGCCCGGGGGCTCCTGGACCACGGCGAACTGAAGCGTCTGTCCGTGTGTTTGACACTCATCCCGGAGTGTGGCCCACTGAAGAATCCTCCACACTGACAAGACCCTGCTGACGTCACCACCAGTCCAAGTTCAGAGAGAGAGAGAACACAGGGAGCAAGATGCCCTCACCCCAGATGTTGGCAAGATGAGCAGTGCGGGTGAGGGTCCCAGAAGGCTTCAGCCTAATTCATGCCGTGGCCAGGGTGCTTTAAGACCTGAGTGCTACTGGCAGGTTTGCTGGGTCCCTCCAGGGGCCTCACCTCACTGAGCACCTTGCCGACCTCAGCCAGCATAGTTTCAGCAGCTGCCTTTCACCATCGGAAGCTCCGGGGGAGCCAGAGGGATGTCCGCCAGGCAGGACATCAAAGATGCGGATAAATCACCCTTCACCTTTATGTGCTCACCCTTGGACGCTCGTTTCTAACATCTTAGGTGCGCTGCGCCTGGTGCTGGGGGAGGGGTGTCAGGTCAGAGCTGGGAAAAGCAGCTGTCCCCTCGCCAAGCCAAAAACCCTAACCCTATCAAGGCAAGAGGAGAGACCATCCCTCGAGTACACGGGTCTCAAACTTCGGCGGAATCAGAATCACCCATGGGGGTGGGAGTGGGGGGGCGGGGGGGCAGAGGTTGTTCCTATGTGCTGGCGCTCCCCCTAGAGTTTCTGCTTCAGGAGGGCTAGAGGGTGGGGGTGCCGAGATGTGCTTTTCTGACAGATTCCCCAGCGATGTTAAAGCTGAGAGAACCACTCCACAGGCAACATGCTGAGATGCGTCAGCAGCCGGCGATGGGTCCAGGGCATCACTAAGTGATGAGGTGGCAGCAGTCAATGTAAACAACATCAAAGGTTCATAGGCAGGGTCTATCAAAGCTGTGGGGCACCGAGACTCCATCTAAGGGAAAGTTCACACTTCATTCAGTCCTCTTGTGCCCTGCCTCATTTCTATTAGTCATACCTGGGTGCTAGTTTGTATCTCAAGGTTCAAACTTGGCATGAACTATCCCCAGTATGCCCTGATTTAAAAGCTATAAACTATATCACACATGCTGTGCGCCAGGCACTTTTATGCATTATTTTATTTAAATACTCACAGCAACTCTGTCTAGTAATAACAGTAACATCTAATATTTAAATAGCACTATTTTGTGCCAGGAACTCTTCTAAATGCTTTAGATCAGGGTCAGCAAACTGCTGCCTATGGACCAAATCTGTTCTATCATCTGTTTTAATAAATAAAGTTTTATTAGAACACAGCCATGCACATTAGTCTATGTATTGTCTGTGAGTGTTTTACTGCCAAAATAGTAGAACTGAATAGTTGTAACAGACACCATATCCCACAAAATCTAACATATTTACTCTCTGGCCCTTTACAGGAAAAGTTTGCTTAAACCGGCTTTAGGTAGATTTAACTTACTTAATTCTTGTGACAACACTACATATAAATGCTGGGTTTTTTATTGTGGTAAATATGCATAACATAAAATTTACCATTTTAACCTTTTTTTTTTTTTTTAAGAGAGAGAGTTCATACACGAGCGGTGGTGGGGGTTGGGGCAGAGGGAGAGGGAGAGAGAGAATCCCAAGCAGGCTCCACACCCAATACAGAGCCCAGCACAGGGCTTGCTCTCAGAACCCTGAGATCATGACCTGAGCAGAAACCAAGAGTCGGACGCTTAACCCGCTGAACCACCCAGGCGCCGCCCCGCCCCCATTTTAACTCTTTGTAAGAGTATACTTCAGTGGCATTAAGTACATTTACACTGAGGTGCAGCCATCACCACCACCCATCCCCAGAACGTTTTTCCTCTGCCCACATTGGAATTCCATACTCATTAAACAATAACTCCCTATACCCCCACACCCCAAGCCCATGGCAACCACCACTCTACTTTCTGTCTGTGATTTTGACTACTCCAGGTACTTCACGTAAGTGTAATCACACAGTACTTGTCTTTTGGTGCCTGGTTTATTTTACTTAGTATAATGTCTTTGAGATTTATCCCTGTTGTAGTACGTGCCGTAATTTCATTCCTTTTTTATAGCTAAATAATATTCCATTGTGTATATGGCACATTTAATTTATCCATTCATCTGTTGATGGACATTGGGTCATTTCCACCTCTGGTTGTTGTGTATTCACAATATTCACACTGCTGCTATGAACCTGGGTGTACAAATAACAGTTTGAATCTCTGCTTTTGATTCTTTTGTGTTTGTATCCAGAAGGGGAATTGCTGGATCATATGGTAATTCTATGTATAATTTTCTGAGGAACCAGCGTACTGTTTTCCACAGCAGCTGTACCACAGTACCATTTTACATTCTCATCCGCGATGCATAAGCGTTCCAATTTCTCCACATCCTTGATGATACTCATTATTTTCTGTTTTTTTGTTTTTTCTTTGGTTTTCTTTGCTCTGTTTAGATAATAGCCATCCTATTGGATATCTCATTGTGGTTTCGATTTACATTTCCCTAATAGACCATGATGAGCATCTTTTCATGTACCTATTGGCCATGTGCATATCTTTTTTGGAGAAAAATTTATTCAACTCTATTATTCATTTTTTAATTAGGTTGATGATTTTTTGTTGTTGAGTGGTAGGAGTTCTTTATATATTCTGGATATTAATTCCTTACCAGATATATGATTTTCAAATATTTTCCCCATTCCATCAGTTGCCTTTTCACTCTGTTGATCATGTCCTTTGATGCACAGCTTTTTATTTTGATGGAATTCAATTTATTTTTTTCTTCTGTTGCCTGTGTTTTGTTGTCTTATCCAAGAAATCATAGCAAATCCAATATCATGAAGCTTTTCTTCTGTGTTTTCTTCAAAGAGTTTTATAGTTCTAGCTTTCAGGTTTGGGTCTTTGATCCATGTTTACTTAATTTTTGTATAAGGTAAGGGTCCAACTCCATTCTTTTGCATGTGGAGATCCAAGTGTGCACAACATCTTTTGTTGAAAAACTGTCCTTTCCTGCATTGAATGATCTTGGCACCTTGTGAAAACCCATATCCAAGAGCTTCTTTGGGGGCTCTCTATTCTATTCTATTAGTCTCTATGTCTGTCTTTATGCTAGAACTTTACTCTTTTGATTACTGTAGCTTTGTAGGAAGGTTTGAAATCAGGTAGTATGAGACCTCTAACTCTGTCCTTCTTTTTTAAAGACTATTTCGGCTATTTGGAATCCCTTGAGATTCAATTTGAATTTTAGGATGGATTTTTCAATTTTTGCAAAAAACATCATTGGGATTTTGAAGAAGGTTGCATTGAATCTATAGATCACTTTGGGGAGTACTGACATGTCACACATAGTAAGTCTCCTAATTCAGGATACAGTATGTCTTTCCAGTTACTTGTGTTTTAATTTCTTTCAGCAGTGTTTTATCGTTTTCAGTATACAGTCTGTCTTTGGCCTCCTTGATTAAGTTTATTCTTAAGTATTTTTTGATGTTATTATAAGTAGACTGTTTCCTTAAGTCCCTTTTCAGATTGTTCAGATTGTTCACTGTTACTGTACAGAAGTGCAACTGATTTTTGTGTGTTAACTTTGCTAAAATTAAGTGCTATTTTAATCCCCATTTTACAAGTGGGAAAACTGTACCACAAAGAGGTTAAGTAGTTTGCCTAAGTCATACAGCCAGTAAGTGAGGGAGCCAGGGTTCCAACCCAGCCATTCTGTTTCCAGAACCCCTTCTCTTCACCATTACCCTCAACTGCCTCTTCTGAAAAAGTAAGTAATATCTCGGCCAAGGTCTCACTTATAGTAAGTGGCAAATCCAGAATTTGGACTCAAATCTGACTCCACAGCTTTGGTGGTAGGATAATAGCATTCTGACAGCCTTAGGATACCCCAACCATAAATCCATCAATTAAATAACTTGGTTATTCAAGGTGGGGGAAATTCAAATTTTGAGTGTTTCTTGTTTTTTGTTTTTTGTTTTTTTAATAATTGTGTGTGTGGAAGAGATGCATGAATTCAGCTGAAGAGTAGCCTTGGTGGTACACTAGAAAAGAGGTAAGCCCTGTCCTGATTTTCCTCCAGATAGTCCCAGATGCTGCCTTTGGTTTAGATGATATGTTTTATGGTGGCTCTAACTGTGGACACTACATTTCCTCAACTGGCCAGAATTTTAAGTTGAATTTTAAAAGGCAAGAAAGGTAAGGTAACCTGAACGAATTTCTCCTGAATCCTCCCAGTGTTTATTTTATGCCTCTCTCCTCTAAAGAGCATGGTGGAGTTGGCTGTTCAATGAGGAATTTCCCACTCTGAGCTACAAGATGAATATTCCAAATCCTGTAAGAAGCCCGGGGTGACTTCCAGCCTCAAGTGCCAAATGAAATGACACCAAGTGGCCTTGTTTGAATCTGTGGGACTCCCAAGCTGCCCAAGAGGTGGTCATTGTACCTTACAAAGGAATGCCGTGGACCCATCCCAAAGACCTTGGGCAGCAATGCCAAAAGGCAGTGAACTTGAACTAAATAAGCCTCCTTATTGGCTGCTGCTATTGATGTTGTAAAAGATTCTGCCCAATGGCTTCAGGCCTGAGTAAATGTTGGCTTGGCCGACCCGGTCCACTAAAATGAATTGGGCATGACTAAGGTGCACGGATGCCAGACCTTCCATTAACAGGGAAGGCATGCAGGGGCAGCAGAGAGGGTCAGCATACCAAGGAGCAAACAAAGATTCCTTTGGGAAGGTGAGTTACAGAGGAGGAGGGGAAGAAAGAGAAGACAAACCTTGATGTCCTTGGGGGATGGGCTGCTTAACCAGTCCCTCGTGATTGCAATGTGACCTGAGGCAAGAGCACTTGATGCCCCTAAGCAAGCACATGGACACAACTATAACATCCATGAGCCTCCACCTTACCTTCTATGAAATGGGATTCATAGACCACTTTGCTCCTAATAACTACAAGGAATTGTCATAAGGATCAAATAATAGGAGATAGGAGAAAAGGAAAAAAAAGAAAGAAAATCTTTACATAGTTAAGTGCCCTATAGGAATCTAAGGTATAATCTTACAGCATAGGTTGGGGTGCTGAAGACAGTGGCAGGAATCAAAGGGGGCTTTGGCTTTAAGTACAATGCTTTAATTTTGTGTGGGGGTGGCAAATTCATACATATTTTCTGTGTATTTCAAAGGCACGCACACATGTTAAGACAGATACAAATCCCTATATTCATATAGAGTTCCAGCTCAGATGCCAACAAACAACCCTATTCTTTTCCCCATTTGCCCATTCAAACCCACTTTGTGGGGCTAATTCTTTCCCACCTCTTAGAAAAAGCCTAGAGATGGGCCCATCAATTTTCTGGTTGGAGACCACAAAATGTCCTCTTGTCCCTTACGGCTTCAGAAATTGTGTCATTTTGATAATTAATGTACAGTTCCATAATACAGTCACAATTCCACCTAAAGCTCAGGTGGCCTCAGGATGGACCTCTAATGGGGAAAGAAGCATGCAGATTCTTCTTTATGTCCTTGTTTTGCTCATACCTTCCTGGTCCAGTGGCTGGATTTCTGATTCCTCCAGGCCTGGGTGGCAGTAAGGAGAGAGAAAAGGCAGGAAAGGTGCTTCTGTATCGATACCAGTGTAATCTGACATTGGTTTTCTCTGGCTTTGGCAGATGTTTAAAGCCAGACCTTTGCAGGGTGGTCTGATTTGTTGGGTGATCCCTCCGTGGCTGGAGCTCTCTTCCCCAGTCCCCTCATGCAAGCCAGGGTCTCCCCACTGGCTGCTCCATACTCTTCCCTGGGTCCCTGGTGTCCAGGCTCCATATCCCAAAATCTCCAGGCGAGCTGTGCAAACCCGTGCAGTGGTGGACTTAAACCTCACTCGTGTGCCCTGGGGTTAAGAGGGAGCACACTCACCTGCACCGAGGGACGGAGATTGGGAGTAGGTAAGAACCACAACATGCTCAAACTCTCTCCAACGGATTTTTTCCCCCAATTTCCCTCTCAGCTTCTTCAATTTTATACCCTCCACTGAGGGGTTAAAGGTTGCAAAACCCATCCTCACCTGCCCAATCTGCCTGTCCCACATGGACAATCTAGTAGATTTTTTTCTAAGTATTATAAGATATTAAAAGGCAACTCTTTGCCCATTGTCTGCAGTGGCCCCAGGACAACAGGCATTAAAAACTGGGCTCTTTGCTAAGTGAGACAGATGGTTCTCATAACACCGTGTTGTAAAAAGACTAGAAGCAACTATGCTCTGTGTCATTCCAAGGGCTGGAGCTATGGATAATGTTTTTTGTTATGTTTCTCTACATTTTTTTAAATGTCAATTTAAAAAAGAAAATAATAAAAGATGAAAGTAAAGTTAGAAGATGAAAATTTCTAGAAAATGGGGAGAATTTGGGAAGCTAAAAAAGAAAGAAAGGGAGGAGAGGCAAGAGGGGTCAGGAGAGGTGGGTGAAAAGGAGAAAAAGCAGCAGTCAGGGCAGAAAAAAGATGACAGAACAGACATTGCTATCTTTTTTAGAAGTGTGCTTTAAAAGTGATGTCAGCCTTGGGGTACCGGGGTAGCTCAGTCGGTTAAGCGTCCCACTCTTGGTTTCGGCTCAGGTCCTGATCTCAGGGTCGTGAGATGGAGTCCTGCAACAGGCTCCACCTGGGCATGGAGCCTGCTTACGATTCTCTCTCTCTCTTTCTCCCTCTGCCCCTCCCCTACCCCGTGCATAAATAGAAGACATTAAATAAATAAATACATACATACATACATACATTGATGTCAGCCTCCGAGTGGGAAATGCACACATTAATTTAGAGCCAGTATTGCACACATGCGCCCCTTTGTGAAGGGTAAGAAGGCAGGCTAGAACGAATCGACCACTGCATTTGGGTGAACTGACTGATTAGTTTTTGCATGAAGCCCAGAGACAGGCCGGCTCTGCTGACCGGAAGGAACTCAGAATGGCAATCAATCTGATGGGACTGGTGTGACATTGGTATTCTGCACAGGCCAGGATGGAGGAGATGTGGGGAAGTGAAGACGGAGTAGCTATAGAAACAAGACTGCCGAGACCACCTAGAAGCTCCTCAAATAGCATTAATTTAACAGCATCCATTTGAACAATGTGCTAATCTCAGAGAATCTTCTCCTGAAAGCAGGTGTTGGCATCAGCTTTTACTCTAGCTGGAAGAAGCAAGGAAACAACAATTATTTTTCTCTTTAATTCTAACACTTTGACTTGCCACTATTTGAGACAGGATAGCAGGCATCAGGCCTGAGTGCAGTGGGGTGCTACTAGAATGGTTTTAAGCAGAGGAGCTAGGTGTGGGATATTCTGTGTGCCGTGTGTCCTCCAGATCCACTCTCTACTCTTTCCATCTTGCTCTGTACCCCTGGAGAGGGACCTCCATAGAGTTCATCCCCTTGGCCTTTCTGCTGTCTACATTTGAGTTGGGTTCAGTCAGTGGAAGGTGCCGGAAGGATATGAACAAAGGAGAGAGAGATTGGGGTATTTATTCACCGTTCATTCATTCATTCTACTGAAGGCCACCTCTCCTGGAGTTATCATGTGTCCTTTCCTACAGCCACACAGGTCTTGCCGGGTTCTGGTAACTGCCCCCTCTACTTGCCCCTTCAGATTAGACTGGCCACAGAAGACATGGGGCTCAAGGATGGGCAAGAGTAGATTTGAAGAGATCAGTCCAGGAGGGAGATGGTGATGGTTTGGTCTAGGGTATGGTGTAGAGAAGTAAGGTAGGTTATGAAAACATTAAGGAGATTAATTCTATCCAACCTATGGTCACGGATTGAACATGAGGGTCAACAAGAGAAACTACTAGGTTGTAGGTCTGAGAAATCTGATGGATACTGGGGCCATTTGCAGTGGTCAAGAAAACTTGGATTCAATCATTTATTCCGTGGAAACTCACTTTGTGAGTCACTCCTTTGGAGGTGGAGGCTGATCTGTATGGGAAGATCCTAATTTTCTTTTTGCCATTCACTATGAGACCGCAGAGAAGCAGGGCCCAGGACCTCGAGGAGGAGAGCATTTTAGAGGCTGCCGCTCAGTATGGTTGAAAGAGCCATTTCCACATCATGCATTTGAATAGCGAGTTCTCATTTGCCTCTGCCCAAAAGTCACAGACTGTTTCTCTTACAACACCTAATGAAGACAGATTAGGCAAAGCAACTTAAAAACTTAACTTCTTCTATCTCTCTTAAGTACCAGAAAAATTGAATGTGAGATTTATAATTACTGTGCGTTTTGTTTGAGAGAGAAAGAGAAAGCTCATACGCAAAGAACATTTTCATAAATCACGTCTATGATTAAAAAAATATGGTTCGAACAGACACAACTGTGTTTTACCCTGCATCTGTTTCACATACACAAATGTGTCAGGTTTACATAAACCACACTGATACAGATGAAAAATAAGGGAAGAACAAGATAAAAATAGCTCTTACGGTATCAGTCACACATCTTTTATTATTATAATATATGATACCGTTGCAATCAATCACGCTGTTAGATTGCATTGACTAGTGACCTGAAGGCCCATGAAGGAAGAGCTAGCCAACATCCAGGAATCGATTCTGAACTTCGGCTTGAAAAAAAATCTCCAAGACCATCTGTTTGGATTTCTGGTGACAATTGCGAAGAGACTGAAGTGAAACCATCTCATCCCCCTCTCCACCCACCGCTGTTGTCAGGTCCTGGTCTCAGATTCATTCCTTTCACAGGAGACGCTCCCAGGGCACGAGTGGGAGGGGAAAGTGACACCCTGCCCCTTTTCCGACACTACCATCAACAGATCATCTGTAACTGCGCCACCCAACCGGCCTCTAGTAGCTTCCCAGGCCTGAGAGATAACGCTGCTGATGTGCACTTTGATCAACCCCCTCTCCTACCGTCCCTGACTAGCTGAGCAGATGCGCAGCTGGAAAACTCAACTCATTTTTTTCCTTCAGCTGAAACATTTAACTTCTATACTACAATTATAAAAATTGCTGAGGTCTCCTGGGAGGATTTTTTTTTTTTTAATGCATGTAAACTTGACCCTAGTAAGTAAAACTCTGCTTTCTCATTCATTGACTAAGGCACACTTTTTTCTCACAAACTTCTACTACTTAAGTTTCTCTCAATGCTGTAGCTTTACTTTTTGTACCCTCAGTGGCTCTAATCTTAAAGCTTATTGATCTATAAGCAGATACTTTATTGTTCTGCCAGAGGCAATTCTATTTAAGGATGAGGATAAGGATTCTATTAAGGATAAGGGGCAATTCTATTTAATGTCTGATGCAAACATTTACCCCAGATATAATATTTAACCAATTTTAATCCTTAAATCTTGAGGTTGCTTAAAATTCTACTTTCACCTTGATATCCCGTTTTAGAGCATTTGGCATTTTCTACATGTGTATCAGAAGATTATTTTTTTCATTCCTCAAGAGTAACCTAGCGTAAACATGTAGACAGTCTCTCTGTTTCAGGTGTTATATTGATTTTGAGCTTTGTGTTTGCCAGTTGCCCACTGAATTTTCATGACAGGCATATGACATCTCCCAGGCAAGAAAGGATGAACATTTTAACTCTCCCATTACTTGATCACGTCTACCAACGGTTCGTTGAATAAGAAATAGAAACAATCCCACGGAGAAATCCACGGGGAGAAAACAAGAAGTCTCCTTCTGGAAAATGCTCTCCCCTCATCCTCTCTAAGAACTGACTCAAGAGATGGTCGCTGCAGAGAAAAGTCCCTCCAGACTGAGCTGGCCCTGGCTTCCTATTAGGACATAAGTACTCCTCCCCATACCAGGAGGCCCAATGACAAGCTCCCAGAGACAAGGCACTCTGTGCTGTCCCCTTTAGGGCTCCTCCCTCAGGATTGAATAAACATTTGGTGGTTAACTGGTAGAGATTTTATCTTGGTTCCCCCCCCCCTTAATACCTGTCATCCATGGGAAATGTGGATCATAAACGCAAATAAAAAATGAAAAATTAACACTGAATCCCATGACCCACTGACGGTTAACACATTGGTGTATTTTGTTTCTTTTTTCAATGCATAAACTGCTTTTGTTATGGTGGTATTTTAACACAGCTGTGACTATCCTCCATGTACTATCTTATATCTTCAATTTTCTGATCAGGAATATTTTCACACAATAAAATCCAGAAAAGTAATTTTTTCCTCTGCACCAGGACGTATCTGTAATGATGTAATTACACAGGGCCTAATCTGAGTTCAGAGCTACACCACCTGCTTCTGCAATACCAAGGAAAGGTCTCAGGTCACAATGGAGCAAGACAGGCCAATGGACTACAAATTTAAACCCATTTCATCAAGTCTTCTCCTACTTGTATACCTACTGCCATTCCAGTGCTCTTCTGGGTAAACAGAGAAGTCTTCAGGCTCAGTCGTTCTGAGTTTCTTTCAGTTCCCCAAACATAGCATACTCTTAACTCCTAGCTTCCAGGCTTTTGCACATTCTGTTCCCTCTGTTGGAAATGCTCTTCACCTTCTTGACCCTCCCACCTTCACTGCAACCCCAATGGAAACTGATAATTTCCTGTTCAAATTTCAGGCCTCAAATCAATTACCTCTCCCTCTAAGATGGGAATGATTCTTTTCCCATGTACCTCCCACCATCAGCACCTTCCACACTAATTATAACGGACCACATTCCAGTCTTCCCTGCCAGGGAAAGGACCCTCTTGTCCAAGAAGACAAGGATCATCCTTTTCTTGCCCACCATGAGAGTTTTAGCATGGTGCTTCTAAATGGTGGCCATTCAATAAAGCTGCTGTATGAATCAGTAAATGAAAGCACCATAAATATAACCATAAAGTTGAAAATTTTTCAGTCTTCTTGCTTATCTAAGATAGCATAGTCAATGTACATAAGATGTCAAGAGATTCTTCCTAGACTCCCCTCTAGCCATTGCTCCTTCCTTGTAATACCAGATGGGAATTGATCACTCGGCAACTAGACCCATAATGACCCACTCCCTAAGAAATTTCACCATCATTTGGACTTTCCCCCACTGACACCAAGGCCTCGAAGGTATGAAAAATATGGACTCACCCAAAAGAAAAGTGTTACCCTCTCTCAGAACTCATGACTATGTATCAGGATAATGATCTTCAACTCTGCTATGAAGAAACATTTACAGGCGGCCCCTTCAAAATAAAATCTCCTTTGCCAGACATTCCTGGTCAGGGAGGGAACAGGAGAATCTCTTTCCTACCGGGCTTTTAAATTCTTTTGGTTCTGAAATATAATGCTTACAAAATTTTAATTTCATCCCCAAATTCCTAAATCCCTGGGACACAGGCCCACTGGGCTGATTCTTCATGGCCAGGGTTGGACTGTCGGTGAGAGCTTAGTCACCTCCAGGTAAGGCTGCTCCCTCCATTAGAACCATGGATGTTGTACTTGGACGGGAAGCTCTGGGAAGAGCTCAGTAAGGAAATCACCACACCTCTAATTCCGCAGACCCGCAATGATCTACTTGGCAGAAGGACACCTACGTGGAGAATTAAAAAAGGAAAACTTTCCAATAGTCTGCGAAATTTATGAAAACCTAGCTCAATCCAAAAGGGTCTCATAAATATAGTGACACACTTTTGTACACACACACACACACATACACACACAATCCCTCAAGCAAAGAGTAGAAAATGGCAAAATGATGAGTTTTTCTGGTCTGGTTATTTTTACAAAAGGTCTTACAAAGATGTAAAAATTAAATCCCATTCCATTAAACTCATCAGGAGTTAGCTTTACTAAAAAGAAGAAAATTATATGAAATTGGGACTGTCCCAGAAGACCTTAAGCCGCTCAGATGGTTACTACCCCTGGGTACTGAATCCAACATGAGAAGCAGGAAAAGCATAAAAATGGAGCCAGGGCTTGGGCCCTAGCCACTTAAAGGAAATATAAACATCATTAGATTCTTAACTCCCACTCCCTATAATTCATTAATTCTCAATCAATTATGTATGCCACAAAATGCCTTGACCTTCTGTACTGGCAAAGTTAATGCCCCACCACTGGAGATACCCAGTCTGCATAATGATTTTCTCTTAACCTATAAGATACTTTTAATTCCAGGAAAGGAAGTGCCATGGGCTGAAGATTTGTGTCCCCCCAAAATCCCCATGTTGAAACCCTACCCCCCAGTAGCTATATTTGGAGATGGGACCTCTAATGAAGTAATTAAGGTTAAATGTAATAAGATTAATGTGCTTGCTCTCTGTCATGCTCTCTCTCTGCAGGCATGCACTGGAAGAAAGGCCATGTGAGCCCTCAGGAACAAGGCAACAGTCAACAAACTAGGAAGAGAGCTCTCACTAGAAACTGAATTTGCCAGCACCTTGATCATGGACTTCCAGTCTCCAAGACTGTGAGAAAATAAATCTGTTGTTTAAGCTCCCCAGTCTGGTATTTTCTTATATCAGACTAATAAAGGAGGGAATACGTAAATGAAATCATGAATGACACCACACTTAAGCCCCTCCTCCTCCTTCTCCTCCCCCTCCTCCCAGGAAGCCCATTGGGGTCATTTGTATAATCAAACCATAGCTCTAGTCCCAGGAGCTCATGGCATGGCAGTGCTGCCTGGCAGTTAGGAGCCTAGCCCTTCAAATGAGCAAACGTGGATTTGAATCCCAGCTCCACCACTTGTTACCTGTCTGATGTTTAGAAAGCCACATCACTTCCCCCAGTCTTGGCTTTCTCACTGGCAAGACAATGGTGTTGTTAAAAACAGTACCTGCCCATGGGGATTGCTGACAGTGTTAAGTCAGATAATGTCGATGAAATGCCAGAGTCATAATTCAGCTTCCAAACAGGGGCTTTGTTGAGAAGCATCTTCTTGGAAATGATAACCTGTGGACATTGAGAAAAACAGGTTTGCCTAAGCCACCTCATGTTCTCCCCCAAATTTAGAAGTGGTGACATTTCCAGGCAAAAGACCTGGTGATATTTCATCAGGCTGGAATGGAATAGACCCGAACATGGTTTCTCTGGAGATGACAAATTAGGAATAAAAAGAAACACTGGAAGGAACTATAAACCAACAAGGCTGCTGTCAGTGGGCCATGAACTCGGTGAGGACAGGAGCTAGATTTGTTTTGCTCACCACTGTTTAGGCAGTGGCTAATGCAGTGCATATCACAAATAGGACTTGGTCAAGATTGTTGAGCAAAGGGGGAAAAGGACAAGCAAGTGGTTACTGACCGAATGCCAATTGGCAAGTCAGAGCCACATCATGGGTAGTCTTGGCAATGCCACCAGTGGAAAAAGCAAGGTTAAATGTCACCTTAATTCAGCATCGCAGGTTGACACTGATGGCAATGAATGGCCTTGTTTATTAGATTCTCCTTCTTTGTCCTGACTGGGTGTGTGAAAAATAAAGCAACAAGGACTTTAATAAATAAACTCGCTGCAAGTTTCAAAACTGACCATGACCTAGCATAATTGTCACTCTGTGTGTTTTCACTTGCAATCATTTCCACAGGCAGATGCCTAAATAAAGGAGAACAAATATCTGGCACCCAAATGTTTTCTGAGCACACAGCAGATATTTCTAATCAATCATGACGTTTTTCTCCCTTGGCTTGGTCTCAGGCTCTTTCTCAACATGGCATTCCAGAGAGCCCCTGACAATTACCAGAGCTGGCCTTCCGAGGTGGAACCATTCTGTCTCTGCTCTACGTGGGTTTCCTTTGATGGTGATAGTCATTCATTAGCTTCCCCACTCCTCCTGCCTATGAAAACACCCTAATTTTCATTTGAGGACCCACTTCTCTTCTACTCCTTATTTATTGGCAGCTGGGGACACTTGACTCCACCCTTGGATCCAGGGTCACACACATGACCAGATGGTTCGCTCCATTCCCTGGGCCACAACAATTGGCTCAAAGTTAAATAAGGGAGAGTTGGTTGTTCTGCTACTTGCAACCAAGAGAATCAGACACTTAAAGCAATGCCCATCCTGATACATTCCTCCAACTCTTCAGTGTTGTGCATCTCTACTAAAGATCTCTAGTAAAAATACCCACAGGCCCACCACTTGGCCAACCTGGCCTTGTCCTGCTCAGGGAAACACACTTCTCTGGAACTGGGGCAAGCACCAGCTAATGCAACTAAAGTCTTGACCAAAGAACTGGATGAGGTCTTACAGGGTCTGGAGACCACTGGGGCATCTGGGGCTTGGACTTTCTCTCCATCCTCCTTGCCATGTGAATGTCCCCAGTCCTGGGATGCACGCCATCTTCTTGAAGTATCATTTCCACATCTGCCAGCTCTGATGACTCAAAACTCTTCAGTGACTAGAACTTCTGGGGAGAGAGGGGAGTGCTAAACCTGAACTCTTCATTCTGAACGACACCCCGCAACAAGCGCTGTTTGCCCACTTATTTATCCACTCATTCAGCTCCTCCTACATTCAGTAAATATTTTTCAGTAGTTCCCACGTGTCAGGCACAGGCCCAGGTATTTGGGAGACAGGAGTGAACAAAAGAGAAAGAAGCCCTGACTCATAGAGTTTACATTCTAGAGATTTTATTTAGTTATTTGTCAGAGAGAGCGCACAAGCAGGGGGGGGAAGGCAGGCAGAGGAAGAAGCAGGCCCCCTGCTGAGTAGGGATTCCCAATGCAGGACTTGGTCCCAGGTGGAGCTTACATTCTAGAGACAGAAGACAAGCAATCCACAATAAATCTGACCATTAGGAAGTGACAAGTACCGCAGGAGAAAACAGAGTGAGTGACGAAAGGCTCTGACCAAAGGCTTGGTTTTACCACTGTAAATGGTGGTCAAGGTGGGCCTACCTGGCAACAGGACGCCGGGCTCTGACTTGAAGGAGGCCAGCGGTGACCCATGCGGAAAGCTAGGGGTCCTGTGACCAATGTATCAAAGTTACTTTCCCAGCTCTCCAACTTTCGAGCTACCTGCTCCATCTCCAACCACCAGTATTTGTTGGTAGCTCAGTGCTGTATCTATACACAAACCAGTTCGACTGAATTTCTTTCTTTTTTTTTTTTTGTTTGTTTTAAGTGTTTGGGTGGTGAAGGGTGGAGAGCTGTCCGATTTTGGCAGCGAGAAGTTGAGTTATGTTGGTGGGAGGTGAGCCGACCTCACAGTTTGCTAGCACACTGACCCCCCCTCCCCTGGGGCACCGACTCCATAAACATCTGGGAACCTGAGTCAGGACTCTGACAAATGCGTGAGCCCCCCTAACACCTGACGGGGATTTTTCTTCTCCTTCCCAGCAGCTGGGGATGCTGCCTCTGCCAGGGCCAGAGACGGGCTGACCCCGGCATCCTGGGCCTGGGGAGGGGCCATGGGGAGGTGGTCTCCTTGGCCCTGGGGCTGCCCCAGACTGGGGGTTCTGTGAGTCGGCCACCCTTCCCATATGTGTTTGGGCTTTCTCGTTCCTGACCTGGCCTCCCACTGGCCCTCCCACTTGACTGGGATTTATGTGCCGACGTCCCGCTCCCCCTGGATTCTTTGAGGAAAACATAAAACAAATCCCAAGGATTTGGGAGGGAGGGGCCAAGCATCAGTTACTGTGGGGGAAGTCAGAGGCAGCCACATACGGCCTCCCCCAGTTCAAGGTGCACCTTGATGTTGGAGCCCGAATCCCTTCGCTGCCAAAGCTGGCCGGGCTGCCTGCCTCAGCCTAGTCCCACGGGCGGCTCTTCAGTGCTTCCCAGTGAGAGGCTAACTGGGGCATAGTACATGCCTCCCAGCTGAAGCCCTCTGTCCATCCCCTAAGAGTCTGGGCAGGGCTACCATCTCGGGGCTGTGGGGGGAGGGAAGTGGGGAGGAAAAACCAGGGGTCGGGGCTGGACCTCCGGCCTCAGGGAAGGGAGGTTAAAATCAGTCCCCCTTCTTACCTGTGAGAGCTTGGGCAAGTTCCCACTTCTGCATTAACTCACCTGTGAACTGGGCTAATGACAGTACCAAGTTTACCTAGGTATAGAGAGAGCAAATGTTCGAAAGCTTATCAAGTCCTTCATGCCATTCTTGGCATATAAATGGCACTAAAAATATCAGCTGCCGGCATTATAGTTGATATTATTGATATAACAACACACACACACATACACACACACACACACCACGGCCTGGAACCTGTAGGCTCTCCCCATCTCTGAAAGTTTTTTCTCAAGAGCAATCCCCCTGGAAATATGATGAACAAAATCCTCCATTTTATTACCTTATCCTTTCTTCAATGACTTCAAGGGGTGAAGCAATTTGTACACTGTGCTGCCGGCCATTTCTTTATGGAGACTATAAACCACGCACATTGGCACCAGCCCAAAGCCAGGGAGAAATCGGGCGGTAAAAACAAAATCTTTAATGGTCATATTCCTCTAGTCTTCCAAATTATGACCTGGTCCTCACTTCAGCACGAAGGACACATAGATTCTTTAAGATCAGTGGGAGGCATCTGTCCCATCAAGAGACAGATCACAGAGGACCACACTCAGCACCGCAGGGATACAACATGCTCAGACACACATAGACACAAATGTTCACACAAACACAAACACACAGATGTGCACACACACAGGTGCATAGACAACATGCACAATGTTCACACAAACACACAGATGCGCACATACACAGACACACATGCAGATGCACACACACACGTTCACATAAACAAACACAACTCACAAATCTAAACACTTAACATGTAAATACTTAACAACTCACCCCCATCCAAGTCATCATTTTGATTAGGGAGTTATCATTCCCATTTTACACATGCAGAAACTGTAACTCCGTAAAATCAAGCAACTGCACGACTTGCCCCAGCTGAGAATTTGAACTCAGCTTTGCCTGTTTCTCAAGTCCATGTTCTCTCTTATGCACGACAGATATATAGCACACATTGTCCTGGATACCTGTCAGGATCCACTGGAAGTTGCCAGTTGAAGCCTGGTTTGTGGTCTAGCTTCAGATGGAGGGTAAAGACAGGAGAATGTTGGGTTGGAGCAGTGGCTCTCAACTGGGAGTGATTTTGCCTTCCAGGGGACACTTGGAGGCATTCTTCTTTGTCACAGCTAAGGCAGGGGATGCTACAAGCATCTAGTAAGTAGAAGCCAGGGACAGTGTTGAACATCCTACGATGCACAGGGCAGAGAATTTCTCCATCTCAAACGTCATTAGTGCTGAGAGTGAGAGCGAGTGACAGAGAGATGCCATCCTGTCTGCAAGTTAGGTCCCGAGCTCTCCAGTGCAAACTCCTAGCTGGGTTCAGCTTACAGTCATTCTCCTGTCCATAATGAGTTGCTCACTTTGTTCCCAGAGTTTTGGCATTCTCCATAAATTTTCAGACCCATATTCTTTCCTTATTTTTGTTAAGAAAATCCTTCAAGTAATTACTCACTTTCTCTTTTTTAAGGTAAAATTAGAATTCTTTCCTGGGATGAATGGATCCATAGGGCTATCACTGTTGATACCCATCCCAAAGCCTACTGACTTTCTGCCAGAAAGAGTATTTTAATACCAACCAAGAACAATAGCACTTACGGAATATAAACCACCTTTTGCTACTCGAAACATACCCTTCCTTTTTTATTGGTTTGAATCATTTTCTCCAATTAATTTACAAGCATGTGAACACTCAAAATAGGCCAGAGATCCTCTCCCAACCAGGATGATGTTTAAGTAGCCCTATAAAATCTGTAGATCATCAAAGGCTGATACTAGATAAAAGCTAAGCAATTATATTATCAGGCTTCTTCAGAGAAGCAGAACCAATAGGATATAGATAGATGGACATAGAGATAGAGATGGAGATTTATTATAGGAATTGGCTCACATGATTATGGAAGCTGAGAAGTCCTGGTACCTGTTGTCTGCCAGCTCAACAACCAGGAAACCTGGTGGTATAATTGAGTCCAAATCCAAAGGCCTGAGAATCAGGGGCTGATGGTAAAAGTCCCAGTCTGAGTCTGAAGGCCAGAGAACCAGGAGAGCAGATGTCCAAGGGCAAGATATAGTGGACATTCCAGCTCAAGCAAAGAGAAAATTTGTCTTTCCTCTACCTGTTTTTTTCTCTTCAGGTCCTCAGTGGATTAGATGATGCCCACCTGCATTGATAAGGGTGATCTTATCTTCCTTATTCAGTCCACCAACTTAAAGGTTTATCTCTCACAGACACACCCAGAAATAACGTTTTACCAGCTATCAGGACACCTCTTAACCCAGTCAAGTTGGCACATAAAATTAACCATCACAGCAATTAATCACCGACAAAATTCCTAAGAATGAGGGTCATATTGACCCTTGATTACAATATAGGCATATCTTGATCAAAACATATCATAACTCTCTAAGTCATGGTTTGATTGAGTCATGAAACTGAAAAGACCAGAGGAGGGATGATTTTAGGCATGGCTGGATCCAGGTGCTCAGAAAGCATCACAGGGGCTGGGTAGGAGGCATCACCAGGATCTGTTGTCTCTCAATTTATCTGCCCTACTTCCTCTGTGTTAGCTCCATTCTCACAAAGACTTTACCCTCATGGTAGAAAGATGGCCACTCCAGCTTCCGCTTACATCCTTGTAGGTTCTAGGCTAGTGGGAAATAGGATGTGCCTCTTCTCTGACATTCCCAACAGAAGTCTCAGTGTGTTTCTGATTGAATCATATGTCCATTCAATTTACTGAAGCCACAGGAACATGATACACTACTTGGCTAGGGCCTCTCAGTGTTGTCATAAGGGGTGATGGAGAAAAGAAGATGGATAATGCCATCCAAAACCACATTAACCGCTTAAGAGCAAAATCATTATTTTCCAGTCAATAAAGGCTTGATCCTGAAGAATCAAGCACCGGATAGGAGTCCTTACTGTGAGTGACAAGCCTGGCCCTGATTTGCCAGAATGGCTCTGAGCAGGGCACCTGTCCTCTCTAAAGAGGTCTCCAGAGTCCCATCCATTTCAGAATGTTTTCCTCTATGGATGCCTTCAAAAGTTGCTTCAGGATGTGTACGTCAAGCCAGTTAGAGACCAAATGGTTCCACCAAACACAACAAATGAAGAAGAATAGGACAAGGATCAGAATTTTACTGCTGCTTTATGTCTTTTCTGGTAGTTACAAACAAACCAACAAGTCACTTAGGATAATCTATTTGGTTTATAAATTTCATGGTAGCATAAACTGTCCATTTGAGTATGTTCTGACTGATACACTTTAACACCAAAGGGTACTGTGCCATGGAAAGCAGCCTGAAGAAGAAGTCCTCCAGTGTCTGACAAAGACGGATGGGAAGAAGTAACAGAGACTAACATGCTTACTGGGTTGGACAGGCTTGTCTTTCCCTCAAGGGGGGAAATCATTTTCTGGTGCTTAAATTGGGTAGAGTGTGGAACTGTTATCAATATTATGATAAAATTATATTCTTTGTTGCAAGCATGAAGCCTGTAATTGTTGATTTCATCATCTGATGTGTCCAATTACGGATACATATATTGGTAGTAACTCAGTTGGGCTCTTGGCATTACCTACCAGAGAGTTGGCTGGAAATACATAGGTGTCTATTAGGCAAATAGGATAAGCATGAAGGGGTGTGGCATGTGATCTATCGAGGCTGGGTAATTGTGTTACCACACAGAGTCTGTTTCTCTTAGCCAACTTATTGTCTCTAGGCCTACAGCTGAAAAGACGTGGTCTTCACCTAGAGAATGAGAGGGCTTAAAACAGTAAGGTCCATGATTTATCCCAATGGAGGCACAGTACTCAACAGTTAAAAGTGGTAACACGTGACCACATTTAAGTGGTCCTCTGAGCTGAAGAGGAATTAATTAGAAGACAAGAAAGTATTCTGAACATAGTCAAGAGATAAAAAATGCACAATAAGCACAAAGGTTAAGACACATAGAAGATGGGGTGCCTGGGTGGCTCAGAAGGTTAAACGTCTGCCTTCGGCTCAGGTCATGATCCCAGGGTCCTGGGATTGAGCCCCATGTCAGGCTCCCTGCTCAGCAGGGTAGTCTGCTTCTCCCTCTCCTTCCCTCCCTGCTCATGCTCTCTCTCTCTCAAATAAATAAATAAGTCCTTAAAAATAAATAAATAGGGGCGCCTGGGTGGCTCAGTCATTAAGCATCTGCCTTTGGCTCAGGTCATGGTCCCAGGGTCCTTGGATCGAGCCCCGCATCGGGCTCCCTGCTCCGTGGGAAGCCTGCTTCTCCCTCTCCCACTCCCCCTGCTTGTGTTCCCTCTCTCGCTGTCTCTCTCCCTCTCTCTGTCAAATAAATAAATAAAATCTTAAAAAAAATAAAAAATAAGGGCACCTGGGTGGCTCAGTTGGTTAAGCGACTGCCTTCGGCTCAGGTCATGATCCTGGAGTCCCAGGATCGAGTCCCGCATCGGGCTCCCTGCTCGGCAGGGAGTCTGCTTCTCCCTCTGACCCTCCTCCCTCTCATGCTCTCTGTCTCTCATTCTTTCTCTCTCAAATAAATAAATAAAATCTTTAAAAAAATAAAAATAAAAATAAAAAATAAAAAATAAAAAAATAAAAAATAAAAAATAAAAATAAATAACTTTAAAAAAACAAAAAGACACACAGGAGATGATGTGAAAGGTTTAACACAAATCTAATCCAAGTTCTGGAAGGTGATAAAAGACAAAACAGAGGCGAAGTACTATAAAAGAGATAATGTTACCCATTTTCAGATTTAGGATTTGCCATAGATGCATCATAGTGAAACTGCTGAAAACCAAAGAAAACAAAACAATCTTAAAAATAGGTGATGATAAAACACAGATCACCTATAAAGAATTAGCCTTTGGAACAGCTGCTGACTTCCCACCCACAAGTGTTCCCAGAGGAGCAGAGTATCTTAAGTGGACTGAGAGAATTACTCAGTGAAATTCTCAATAATGATGTAAAATAAAAACACAAATAAAAACTGAGGATCTATCCACAAAATAGTAACCTACAAAATATCTTTAAAACTTTAAAGGATGTATGTTAGATCCAAGAAAAACTATCCCAGACAAAAATGAGATATAAGTAGTAAAAAGTGAGCAAAGGCATTGGGAAATGTGTGGGCTAATCTAATGATTGCATAAAGTGATAATACAAATACCAAATGGGATGGGGCAAACAAAAATAATAGCTGAAATAATAATACTGACCAATAGTAGTAATGGAATTCCAGCTGAAATAGTAATTATGGATAATAATAGTTGGAAGGAGGGTGATCTGGGAGTAAAATTATCCTAAGTTTTGAAGATTGTTCTGGAGGAGGGGAAATGTGTTAACTAAATTTGAACTTTGTTAAGCTAAGTACGCTTATTAAAACTGTTAGCCTGACTACTAAAAGAATAAGAATAAAACATTCATCCACCAAAGAGGGAGCAGAGAAAAATGGAATAAGAAAATACAATCCTAAAGAAGGCAGAACAGGGGGAAAAAGAATCAGAAGCAGGACAAACCAAAGCACACGACAAGATAGAAGAAATAAAATTAAATACATCAGGATTCACAATGAATATAAGTGGATTAATATCTCCACATAAAAGACAAAAACTGCCAAACAGAGCTGGAACTGAAAAAGTTCAATTATATGCTATATATAAAAACAAAAACTGGGGCGCCTGAGTGGCTCAGTCTAGTTAAGCGTCTGCCTTCGGCTCAGGTCATGATCCCAGGGTCTGGGATCGAGCCCCACATCGGGCTCCCTGTTCTGTGGGAAGCCTGCTTCTCCCTCTCCCACTCCCTCTGCTTGTGTTCCCTCTTTTGCTGTGTCTCTCTCTGTCAGATAAATAAATAAAATCTTTAAAAAACAAAAAACAAAAACAAAACAAAACAAAAAACAAAAATTAACAGACCTGCAAGAAACAAATCCACCAATATAACAGAAATTGTTTCAATACACCTCTTTCAATAATGGACAAATCAAACAGAAGTCACTACAAATTGAAAAAGGCAATTAGAAATCCTGATTTCATGGGTCAATTGGAGAATACACACCCGCTTCAAGCACAAAAACTGGCCACCTATTATGCCACAGAGCTGACCTTGGAAAAAGCAGAAACTTGGCACCATCCATGCCATGTTCTCGGGCCAATATGCAATTAAGTGAGAAAATGTGAGGGAAAAAGATAATTAGAAAAACTGCATATAATTGGAAAATTTTAAAAAACCAAACAACTAATGTATCAAAAGAAAAATAATAATGGAAATTAGAAAATACTTAAACCCGTGTGAGGCAGCTAAAGCAGTATCACAGGGGAATTATACTTTCAATGCTCCATTAAGAAGTAAGATACAGGCTCCAAATTAATGAACTAAGCATCCAATGGACGGATTCTGGAGGGAAAATATCAGGATAAAGACAAAGAAAATAGAAGGAAAGCAATAATGAAGATGAAAGCAACCAACGCCAAGAATAAAGATCAACAAATCCAAAAGTTGGTATTCTGAGGTGATTGATAAATAGAAAATTATTGTCAATGTTAATCAATAAAAATAGATATAAATGCAAATAAAATTAGGAGTGAAAGAAAAGATATTACTACAGATGCTGCAGTAATAGGTTTTTATGGACAACTTTATGCTAATAAACTTACAAATTTTGGTAGAATGGATACATTCCTAGAAAAATACCTATCAAAATATCTAGAAAGAGTCCTATCAAAATTGACTCAAGAAAGAAGAGAATGTAGGAATGATCCTATAGTTGTTTTAAAAATTATATCAAAAACTTGAAATGTCACCAAAAATAAAATCCTGGACCCAGATGGTTTTATAGGCACGTTATACCAAACAGATAAGAACAGATAATTCCATATTTACACAAACTCTTCCAGAGCATTATTTTTATTAGGCCAACCTAACCTTGATTTCAAACAAGACAGGGACAGTATAACAGGCCAATTTCACTCATGAGTACAAGTGAAAAATGTAAATAAAATGTTGGCAAATCAAATTCACAAGCACATGAAAATAATAAGACATTATTACCAATTTGGGTTTGGTCAAGATATATAAACTTAGTTTAATACAGAAAATAAATGAATGCAATCTTCATATGAACAAATTAGAAAAAAAAAATCCCACAATTATCCTAGTAAATGCAAAAAGGCTTTCCATAAACTTCAACTCAGCCAAATGAACCTATAACAAAACTACCAGAAATAAGATTTTTAAGGGCGTCTGGTGGCTCAGTTCGTTAAGCATTCAAATGTTGATTCCAGCTCAGGTCATGATCTCAGGGTCCTGAGATCCAGCTCTGCATCGGGCTCCGTGCTCAAGAGTCTGTGTGTCCCTCTCCCTCCCCCCATTTGTGCTCACGCTCTCTCTTAAATAAATAAAATCTTAAAAAAAAAAAAAAGAAAGAAGATTTGTAGTGATAAAAGTTGAGAGTATTCCATCTAGGAATATTTTTAGAAATATAGAATAACTTTATTACTTCAGTTAGAAAAGCATTTTTAAAATAAGACATAATAGGGGCTCCTGGTGGTTCAGATGGTTAAGCATCTGCCTTTGGCTCAGGTCATGATCTCCAGGTCCTGGGATCGAGCCCCATGTCGGGCTCCCAGCTCAGCAGGAAGTCTGCTTCTCCCTCTCCCTCTGCCTCTCCCCCTGCTCATGCTCTCTCTCTCTCTGTATCTCTCGGTCTCAAATGAATAAATAAAATCCTTAAAAAAAATAAAATTAGACATAATAAGCACAAACCATAAAGGAAAGACTGAAAATTTTGACAATTTAAAAATAGAAATTTTTTCGTAAGAAACAACAACCTGGGGGAAGATGTTTGAACCCATAACCAACAGAGGATTAGTATCAAGCATAAGGGATTCCTATAAGTCAGTGATAAAATGTCATTACTCAATAGAAAAAAATCATAAACAGATATATAAACAGACCATATACATATTAAAAGTTGATCCAACTCAATTAGTGATTGTGTAAACATGAGTTAAAACCGTATTGAGAATATTACACAGCCATAAAAAAGAATAAGATCTTGCCCTTTGTGACAACATGGATGGACCTACAGGGTATTATGCTAAGTGAAATATGTCAGAGAAAGACAAAGACCATACAATTTCACTTATATGTGGAATCTTAAAAACAAAACAAACAAATAAAAACAGACTCTTAAATATAGAAAACGAACTGGTAATTGCTAGAAAGGAGGTAGATGAGTGAGGATGGGGAAGATAGGTAAAGGGGATTAAGAGGCACAGACTTCCAGTATAAAATAAATAAGTCATGAAGATGAAAAGCACAGCATAGAAAATATAGTTTATAACATCGTATGCTGGCAGATGGTGACTACACTCACCATGGTGAGCACTGAGTAATGTATAGAATTGTCAAACTGCTATGTTGTATACCTGAAACAAATATAATATTGTAGGTTAAGTAATTAAAATTAATTAATTTTTAATTAATTAATTTGATTAAATTAATAATTTAATTAAAAATTAATTAAAATTAAAATAATTAAAACACACAGAGATATAATTTTGGACTGGGAATAATTAAAAAGTCTAACAGAACCTGATGTAGGCAAGGATGAGGAGTTATGGGGGTTGTCATTACATTGTTAATGGGAATATGGATTGGAGTAGCCACTTTGAAAAGTACCTTGGCATTACTCAGTAAAGGTGGCTGAGCCCCAGAAATTCCAACCACTGGTTGGAAAACTCTTGCAAAAAGTTCTCCCTCAGAAAACTCAGACAAATGTGCGCCAGGGAACATATACAAAAATGATAGGGTAAGATTGTTCATGTAAGTGAAAAACTGGGAACAATCTAAATGCGCACCCACAGTAGGATGAGCAGAAATGGATCGTATCTAACAGTTAAAACAAGCTCTTGCCTGATGTATAGAATTGCAATCAGGGAAGTATCAAGAGAGAGCTTGGAAGGTACTCAAAATGTTTGTTTTTAATTACTGTGGGTGGTAGATACTTGACGTTCATTTTATTCTTTTTTTTAAGATTTTATTTATTTATTTGAGAGAGAGAGCGAGTGAGAGAGAGCACAAGCACAAGCAGGAGGGGGGGAGGAGCAGAGGGAGATGGAGAAGCAGATTCTCCTGCTAAGCAGGGAGCCCCATGCAGGATTCGATCCCAGGACTCCGGGATCATGACCTGAGCCAAAGGCAGACATTTAACTGACTGAGCCACCCAGGTGTCACTTATTATTCTTCTTTAACTATGTAAACACATTTTACAAATTTTTATGTATATGACGTATTTTACAATTCAAAGAGCACTTAATAAAATTAGTCTTTTTTTCAACTTTAGAAAGACTCTAAAAAGAAACAAGATATTTGGTAATGAGTGTTTTAAATGTTTTAAATCCACCAGCAGTACTGTGTTCTTTGAAGAAATGCTGTAATTTCCAATGAAATAAAGAACAGCATAGAGATAACATTCCTATTATGTAATATTCTTTTTTTTTTAAGATTTGTTTATTTGAGAGGGAGAGAGAGAGCACAAGTGGGAGGGGCAGAGGGAGAGGAAATATCCAGCAGACTCTGCGCTAAGGACAGAGCCCCCCTCGGGGCTGGATCTTACAACCCTGAGATCACGACCTGAGCTGAAACCAAGAGTCAGATGCTTAACCAACTACACCATCCAGGCGCCCCACTGTTATGCAATATTCTTTATGCTACAGCCAATGCAACTGGATGAGAACATTAAACAAAAATTAAACATATTAGAAAGGAAGAGCATAGCTATTATATTTTGCAAGTTATTTTTTTAACATGGAAAATCCAAGAGAATCAGTTAAAAAATAAAAACTAATAAAACCTTGGGGTGCCTGGTGATGCAGTTGGTTGAGCAACCGACTCTTGGTTTCCTCAGGTCATGATCTCAGGGTCCAGCCCCATGTGGAGCTCCACACTCAGCAGGGAGTCTGCTTAGGATTCTCTCTTCAGCGCCCTCTGCCCCTCCCCCCTTGCTCACTCTCTCTTTTTCTCTCTCAAATAAATAAATAAGTCTTTTAAAAAAACTAATAAAACCAGAAAGAGAATTGAATAAGTTACTCTCAGCCAAAATAAACATATGAGAATAAATACATTTTATGCAATATCCTATTTTTAAAATACCAGGAAAATATCAGATTAAAAAAATATCTTAAGAACACAAGATACCTAGAAATAAATAAGACATATTCAGGACTTACCTAAATAAAACAGTAAAATTTTACTGGGGTACAAAATAAAGACAAATAAATTAAGAGATATGCCATAAATACCCCGGATGGGAAGACATGATATGTCAATTTTCTTCAAAACTAGCCCGTAAAATAAATAATTTTTTAAAATTAAAAATAAATAGATAAATAAATACCATCTCATTGCTTTGGGACTTGATAAAAGTGTTCTAAAATTAGTCTGAAGAATAATCGGTGAAAATTGCAAGAAAAACATTCTTAAAAAGAACAGTAATGCTCTAGGAGAGATTTATCAAATTCCTGGATATTAAAATACATCATAAAGCTTTGGTGAATAAAATAATATGACACTTATTCAGGTACAAGGATATCATACCAGGATGCATAAAAGAATAGGAACAGTCCCAATGCCTGTGGAAATAAGCCCACTTAATAAATTATGTGACAGTAGTACATTGAAATAGTGTATGAACATTGAAAACTTAAATAAAAGCTCATTTACATCTAGATATTCCTCATTAAATTGCAGGACACCAAAACAGAGAGAAAATCTTAGAAGCAGGTAGGCAGAAGTCTGTATTATGAACCAAAAGACGACCCTTTAACTGGTAGGAAACTTCTCAAAAACAACAGTATCGGTCAGGAGAAGATGGCATAATATACCAAAAATAGTGAGCAAAAATAAATAGCCAAGAATTTTCCCCTGGCTAAATTACTATTCAACAGTGAGAGCAAAGGATAAAATAAATGGTCTTCCTCACAAATTCTGCAAGAACTTGCCGCTGAAAGTCCCTTGCTGAAAGAACTATCAGAAGAAGGGGTCCTAGCCCCCCAGGCAAGGGGGAGGAGGCAGATGTGGTGAACAAACTGGGAAAATCTAAAGTGAGACCCGGGTGCAGAAATAAGAATCACTAATTTTGTGTAATCTTGAGATTACAAGAATATCAAGAATTACAAGAATATATAATCAAAGAGGGGTAATGAGAGCTCAAACATTACATATACTTCGATTGTAAGTTAAGCAACCTTGTGAAAAATATTTTATGGAGTCTTTAAATAGAGAAAAGAGGACACCTGGGTGGCTCAGTCGGTTAAGCATCTGCCTTCACCTCAGGTCATGATCCTGGGGACCTGGGATGGAGCCCCGCATTGGGTTCCCTGCTCAGCAAGACGTCTACCTCTTCCTCTCCTTCTCCCTCTGCCACTTCCCCTGCTCACTCTCTCTGTCTCTCTCAAATAAGTAAATAAAATCTTAAAAAAGAGAGAGAGAGAGAGAAGAAATACACAACATGCAAACCAACGAAGGGATAAAAGAAGGACTGTAAAGAAAAGAAATCAAACAATTCAAAACCAAAAAAAATGGAAAGGAGGGAGAATCAGAAGGAATAAACAAGGTGAAGAAAATACCCAAACGTGCATACGTCCTGCTCCTGTTTAGGGAGTAGAAGGATGTGGATGGAGCATTTCTCTTGGTTTACAACAAGAAAGCATCAGACACAATTTTTAAGTCCTATTGTTCTCAGGAGCTAGTAAAGAGCAGTGCGAAGCCTTGAATCACCCAATTACAGAGAGAAAAGAGGCTTCAAAAGTGGAGAGAGTCTCAGCGTCAGTTTGGGTGCAGAGGGACGGGAGTGGGCTTCCGCCATAAAAACAGATAATACGCACAGATAAGAAATGAGCCAAACCTGAAATGCAAGCATCAGCTGGCAGGCTGGATCCCAACGCAGAGCAAATGACTCATTGCAACAACCCTCGCCCCTGTCCCACACCCTCAAATTGAGCCAAGAGAGCATCGATAAAGGAGGAACATGAGAACACAGTTCAACAGTCTCGCTGGAGTTGAATTCAAAAACGAAAAGTGTGAAATGACGGCCCAACCTCCCCCTAGATCGAAACTCACAAAATCATAAAGGGAGTGATTGATATGATGAGAAGGACGCTTTGCCTCTGGGCTTTCTCTCTCCCGGATTCCAATCCAATCATGAGAACAACATGAAACAAATCCCAGAGGAGGGGTTTTCCACCAAATGCCTGACCAGTACTCCCCAAAACTGTCAGGGTCCTAACAACAGGGAACGTCTGAGAAACTGCCATGGACCAGGGGAGACACGGGAGACGCGGTGACTCGGTGTCATGCGGGATCTCAGATGGGATCCTGGATCTGAGAAAGGACGTGAGTGGAAAAACTGGTGTCGTCTGAATAAAGTCGACTTCGGGTCATAGTGATGTACCAGTGCTGGTTTCTCAGCTGGGGCAAATGCATTACCAGTAACATAAAATGTTCCTAAGCAGGAAAGCTGTGTGAGGGATGTGCTGGAGATCTTCCTACGAGCCTTCCAACTTTTCTGTAAATCTAAAACTACTCTAAAATAAAAAGGCTATTTTTTAAAAAGAAAAAAAAAACCCAACCATTTATAAAATACAAAACATTTATGAAAAAAAAAATTAACAGAAGAGAAGCAAAACTGGCCCATGGAAAACTAAAACATAGCTCACAAAAAAATCTTAAAACACCGAACTAAATGCCATGTCCATGGATTAGAAGTCTTCATATTGTGAAGATGTCATTTCTCCCCCAAATAGATCAACTAATTCAATGTAATACCAATCTAAACTCAGCATGCTTTTTTTTTTTTTTTTTTGTAGAAATTGATAGGCTGATTCTAAAATTTAAAAGAAGAGCCAAAACTACTCTGGTAAAAAGGAACAAAGTTGGAAGATGTACACGGCCTGATTTCAAGACCTTCTAGCAAGTGAGAACAAACAAGACAGTGTGATGAGGGTATGTCTACACAGACACGGAAATAAACAGAAATAGTCATGCATATATATGGCACATCTATTTACCCAACCAGAGTCAGTGAATCACCACGTAAAGGATGGTCTTTTTGACAAATGGTACTGAAATAACTGGATATCTGTATCTTTTTTTAAAAAAATGAACATCTACCCCTATGTCATACCACAAACAAAAATTAATTCACAATTCTCATAGATCTAAATGTAAGAGCTAAAACTATAAAACTTAGTTTAGGAAATAATTTTTTACAAGTGTAGGGTAGGTAAAGATTTCTTCATTAGATAAAAAGAAATGAATCATGAGAAAAACTGATAAAATGGAGTTTATAAAAATCAGAAACATCTGCTCTTTAAAAGTTATCAGTGAGACAAGTAAAAAATAGACCACATACTGGGGGAAAATATTCACAATGTACACATCTATCAAAGTATTTATATCCAAAACAAAGAGAACACAATAACATTCAATAATAATAAGATTACTGATCCAATAAAAATGGGTAAAAAATTTAAACACAATTTATAAAAGTATAAAAACATATAATTTATACATATAGGCAATTAGGACATAAATCAATATCCCAAGTCATCAACATTGTGTGTCAACTACATTCGAATAATTTTTTTTTAAAAGATTTTATTTATTGGGCGCCTGGGTGGCTCAGTTGGTTAAGCGACTGCCTTCGGCTCAGGTCATGATCCTGGAGTCTCGGGATCGAGTCCCACATCAGGCTCCCTGCTCAACAGGGAGTCTGCTTCTCCCTCTGACCCTCCTCCCTCTCATGCTCTCTGTCTCTCATTGTCTCTCTCACAAATAAATAAAATCTTAAAAAAAAAAAAAATTAAAAAAAAAATTTTAAAAGATTTTATTTATTTATTTGACAGAGAGAGAGAGACACAGCGAGAGAGGGGACACAAGCAGGGGGAGTGGGAGAGGGAGAAGCAGGCTTCCCGCGGAACAGGGAGCCTGATGCGGGGCTCGATCCCAGGACCCTGGAATCATGACCTGAGCCGAAGGCAGACGCTTAATGACTGAGCCCCTCAGGCGTCCCTCGAATAATTTTTTTTAAATCCATAGTCACTAAAGAAAGTCAAATTAAAACCACAATGAGATACCACTACCTACTCCAGAATGGCTAAAATTTTTTAAATTGAAAATATCCACACTTGGCAAGAAGGTCAAGCAACTAGACTTACAGACGGCAGTGTAAAATGACCAGACAACTTCGGAAAACAGTTTGGTGGTAGCTTATAAAGGTAAGTATCCACTTATCATATGACCCAGAAATTCTACTACTGCTAGATAGTGACCGGAGAGAATTGAAGACACGTCCACAAAAAGTTTTTTAAACAAATTCACAAAGAGGCTTCATTCAAAGGAGTCAAAATGTAGAAACAACTCTACCGTGCATCAGCAGGAGAAAGAGTGAACGGTTATATATCCATCCGATGAAATGCTACTCATCAAGAAAAAGGCTCTAACTTCCATGCATGCAACAATGTGCCTATATTTCAAAAATACTATTTTTTGCAAAAGAAGCAAGCACGAAAGAGTACATACAATAGGATTGCATGTATGTGAACTTACATATGGAATAGAAATCAGAACAGTGGTTACCTCTGGAAGGAAAAGGACTGTGTACACAGGAGGATGAGGAAACTTCCTGGGGTTCTGGAACTATTCTAGATTTTGATTTGGAGTGTAGATTACATGGAGTGTAGATTACATGTAGATTAAAACTCATCTGTCTCCAGATGTGGTAAGCAGTCATCTCGGGCTTGTGAGCATTTTGTAAGCCCCTGCAGAGTGCAGCTAGTAACCTATGCGCTGGGGTGAGGTAGGAACTCCTGTAGTCTGCCCTTAGGTACCATCTCATCCTGCTGGGAGGCTGGACTACCCACTTAGTCAAGAAGCAGAGCACTCAAGGCATGGGGAGCACCAAATGGGGAGAGGCAAGCACAGAGAGAGCTACAACAGGGTGCACGAGCTTTCCCCCATGTGCCCATATGCAGCCTTATTTTCCGAGACTGCCACCTGCAACAGGGGCCTCTCCCAAGCCGCTTTCCAGCCATCCCTACACACCCGAACGTCCTCACAGATGACCCACAGGCTCACAGCTAACTGACCCCGCCAACTGCAGCTTTCAAGTGCAAGGAACACAGAAGCCTTCCACAGGTGTTAATTCAGCCACTTGCTCTGCGAGGACATCCCCAAGGCCCATCAGGACAGGAAGCTAGCAGGGAAGTGCTGGATTTGGGGCCTTCTAGTTTGGAAGCCCGACAGATAGTCTTCTGAGGGGCTCTGCCGAAAGATTCGCTGTGACTGATCTCCACTGGCAGCCAGACACTGCAGTGGGAGGTGGCATGGGCACCAACGGCTTGAGATACAGTTTCTCGTTCACGGCCTCAGTTCCCTAAATCCTGTAAGCTGCCGAATGGTGCTTGTTAGATTGATCTCTTTCTGCCCCTCGTCCTATTCCTTCCTGGTAGAAAGATGGGGAGAGTTTGTGTGGGCAAAGCTGGGTTTAGGGATACCATACATGCGCAATGGGTTACAGACAGAAAAATTAACTGCTGGTCCCGAAGTGCAATCTGTCTGGTTCAGAAACTGCAAACAAAGACTTCAAACAATGCTCAGTAAACCCCAGCTGAAGGTCCAGTTCAACAACTGTAAACCTGGAACCTAAACAGAGTCTTAGTACATTTGGGCTGCTGTAACAAAAGACCATAGACAGGGTGGTCTATAAACAACAGAAATTTATTTCACAGCTCTGGGGTCGGACATCTGAGATCAGGGTGCTGGCCCCGTTGGGTGAGGGTCCTCTTCTGGATCACAGACTTCCCACTGTATCCTCACATGGAGGAAGGGCTGGAGGGATCTCTCTGAGGCCTCCTGCATAAGGGCACTAATCCCATTCATGGGGGCTCATGACCTAAGCACCTCCCCAAGGGCCCGTCTCCTAATACCATCACCTTAGGAATTGGGATTTTGACATAGGAATTTGAGGGGGACACCAACATTCAGCCCATAGCAGATGGGATCTTCTGACATTTCCCTTCAAATCTCCGATCCTATGCATGCACGCACTTGACTAGTATCCAGCCTGCATTCACTTATCCCACAACTATTTATTGAGGGCTAGACACTGTTCTAGGTGCTACGAATACAACACGGAACAAATCAATTGGAAATTCCTGCTCTCATGGAGGACATGTTCTAATGAAGAAAGAAATGAACACAACAACTTCAGATTGTGACAAATGCAGACATGGGAAGGTGGTGAAAGCATTCAGTGTGACTTGGTGGGAGGGACACCCCTTGGCTAGCGAAGCTGGGGAGTCAGAAGATGCTCTTGGTTCAAGCACGTAAAGGCACTTTGTGTTTTAATTTGTCACCTATTTCCCTAACTGCGCAGCCCAGAAGCCCAGCTCCCAGAGCTTTATGTTCCTCCATCTTAGTTCTTGGTTTATAAAGAGCAGCCTTCTACTAGTGTTTAGGAACATGAAACCTCTATCTCTTTTCATTGTTCATTCACTTAACACCTTCCACAGGTCCCATGCGGAGTTGCCACGAGGGGATATGAGTCCTCCTGCTACTTCACCTGAGGGAAAGAGTAAATGAGATGCTAGAAGAAATCAACCCACTATACCCCACTAATTAAACAACCTAGTAAGGCAGCAACCCTTCCCTCAAGGCTCTTTACCCCCTCTTGTCTAAAAGTTGTCATCATCAGAGAATCACTCCCCTTTTTTTTTTAGAACAGCACTCTATTTATGCTATAAATGCATCTCCTTTGTGCAGTACACGATCTGCACAGCCGTATATAGTGACCCTATGGGGGAAAAAATCATATAGTCCTAGGGGAAAAGCACTGACGTGGGCCCTGGTTCCAGATCTGACTTAATTTTCTCTGCGATATTGGAGCTCTGGATTGACCGAAGCTAATCGTGCTGAAGTATTAGATTTTTGGCAGATAACTGTCATTGATTAAATGTGGATGAGGGTTAGCCCTACCCCACAAGCTTACTACACAGCACAGATTTCAGTTTACATCTGCCCCACTGGAAGACCTCTTATAAACAAGCATGAATTGGGAAAGGGTGCACAAAACAGGTCACATAGCCTGTGCTATAAGGTTGATGCAATCCCAGCCCTGTGACTTCTCAGGCACAATGACCAAAGCTTGCATGAAAGGCTGACTCCAGGCAGATGTTCCAATAGTTCAAAGTCAAGTTGGTGTTGCCTGCAGAGTCAGCCTCAGACAGACAGTGATTTGAGCTCCAGTGGGTGAGCAGTCTCATGGAAGGTCAGGCCTCACGGTCCAGCCCCACACGAACAGGCTCCAGGTGGGTTTTTACAGCCCATTTGATGTGACAAGAAGAAGTTGTCCCCAGTGTTTTACACCCAATCCATAGATATTGACTACACTAATTTCACCGGTGAGAACCCATTTCTAACACCCATCATGCTAATGGACAAGCAACTCATTTCACCAAGGAAAACCCATCTCTTGCATTCCTTATGCAAATCCCCAGAGCCCATGATATGGATAGAGGAGCTAAAGATAGCCAAATTGGCTTTCTGATCAGAATGTTGGTTCACAAATCCTGGAGTAGGACTTCCATCTAGGCAATTGGCTGCCTGAGGGTGTGAGAGCTGGTAGCACATCCTTAAGATCCCACTGCCTAACATGCATTTAAAATATAGACATCCCCGGGCGCCTGGGTGGCTCAGTTGGTTAAGCGACTGCCTTCGGCTCAGGTCATGATCCTGGAGTCCCAGGATCGAGTCCGCATCGGGCTCCCTGCTCGGCGGGGAGTCTGCTTCTCCCTCTGCCCCTCCCCCCCTCATGTGCTCTCTCTCATTCTCTCTCTCTCAAATAAATAAATAAAAATCTTTAAAAAAAAAAAATATAGACATCCCCACCATGAGAACACCACCTAACATGCCTTGCCTGTTTCCTCATTCAGTCTACCTCATTAAACACATACTGTGAGAGAGAGACTAGAGATCATTCTGCCCTAAGGAGCTTGAAAGTCTAGATCTTAGAAGGCAAGTAAATACCATTTCCTATTGCCAACCCATCGGTAGGAGCTATTTAGAGTAGTGTCTCAAGAAGAAAACCTCATTGAGACAAGATATTTAGGGTTAAGTAATAATATTTGCCAGGCATGAAATGGAATATGGCCATACATATTTATGTGCTATTCCCACACTAGACGTTCCATGATGAAAAGGAGACAGTCTTACCAACCTCCCCAGATATTTACAATAATAAAGCACATTAATTAATTGTAGAACTATGTTGAAAAACGTCTTAAAACAGTCTGCCAACTTGAGGCATCATTACTACCAGAAGTAGCTACCAATTAAAGCAGGAAGATGGTACCACATGCCCATCTTCAGGGATTCAAGCACACGAGAGATGAAAAGAGAGAAATAAAAGTGTGGCGAGCTTTCCTTATGGCAATTTCCTGTGAAGAAAGGTCAGTACATACCAGATTATGCCAACATGGCTTCCATTTAGCTTCTCTGAGAAACCAAGAAAGGACCCAGTGGACGAGAGCCCGGCCATGCTCGGCACAAGACGCCCATTCTGCAGTGAAACCACACTGCGAGCTTGGGCACCAATGATCTGAATCAAACCTTAGTGGCTGGCACAAGTTCCCCACGGAACTGCAAACCCCCTTTAGAACAAGGGCAGTGTTTTACAGATGCATGGCCAATACCATTAGGCCTGCTAAAACACAGCACAGGCATTCTTGAAAATCACCACATGATGCAAAATTATGCAATAAAAAACCACAGGGCCTTTGGAGAAAAAGGTGTTGGAACACAACACTCAAAATCTTCATCAGTGACACATTTTTTTTTTAAAGAGAAGAACATCATAAAAATGATAGCATATTTGCTACAGTGTGTTAAACAATTGAGAAATACATAGTACTATGATAAATACAGCAGTTTACCTGGAAAAAGACCTGGCATTTCCTTGTGGAAAGTGGGCGTGGGAAGGGTTGCAGCTTGTGAGTGGTTATGGCGCAATGGAGGAAGGAGGTTGTCTGAAGTTGGACCAACTGTGGAATCACATGTGGATTCACACGGTGTGGTTCACAACACACGTGGTGACCTGAGGTGAATGGTGAGAGTTTGAGGTGTGTGCATGTGTGTATTCCTACATGTCTTTGTTCCGCTCCAGGAGCTTACCAAGTGTCCGTCCTGGACAAAATTCAACATACCCAAACATAAAATTTCTATCATGCTCAAACTGTTGCTAATATATCAATCTTATTGGAACAAATATGAATTTATAAAACAAGCATCATCATAGAACTGACTGGATAAAAGTCTCACCTGGAGCACAAAGGGACTAATTAGTCATAGTTGTCACTTACTGAGAACTTAGTGAGCTCTTAGGCAAATTTTCCTAGTCCAGCATCACAACCAGCTCACAAAAAGGGTAATATTTACAAATAAGGAAACTGGAGCTCAGAAATTAAAATATTTGCCCCAAATTATTCATGCTACCAGTGGTAAAGACAAGATTTGAACCAAGTTGGCAGAAATACAATGCCCAGGCTCTTCTCTGTGTCTATTACTGCCTCCCCAAGAGATGATTACATGTGAGGAATAATTTATCCATCATCGATTCATTCAATGATTCTGGATATCTCCTTTTTATACCTTAGCACACCTGCTACCACAAAATCATACTACAGCTATCTATCTCAAGTGATAGAAAGATCAAACTCGGAACTAGGAATTGGGATTGGGTTATTAGCTAAGCCCCTGTCCCCAGCCCGGAGGATGGCTGATTCAGCTCAGCATGTGGCTGATGCTAACATCTCCCAACTGCACCTAGACCCGCAAGAGCACCACAAAGCCATGGGAGACACTTAGGCCATGCAGGACCCGTCTCCAACAGCGGCACCATGTGGTAGCAAAAGGTAACTGCAGATGGGGCTGCTCAGGACAGAAACAAGCAATTCATTACTACAGGTGGCTGTTTCCAGGCTAATCTGTTTGATGCTCCCATCAACACAATCCTGTGAGTCAGGATATTTAGCTCAAAATCATACGATGGGTGATATTGAGGTGACTTCGGCAAGTCACATCAGAATTTGGAAATTGCTGCTCATCAAAAAGTTCACCAGCAAATGGCATCTTATAGAATAACTGCAAAAGCACAGGGTCAGGTGATAGGTATATGTGGAAGGCAGACCTGCCTTTGTATGTTGGCTACATCTCTTCAGAGCTGTGTCATCTTGGGCAAATGATTTGGCCTCTCCACACCTCATTGTCTTATCTGCAAAAGTGAAATAAGGGGGTGAACCCAACAAGGTGGTTGTGACAATGAGTATAAAACTCTTAAATCAAGTGCTTAATAGAAGGTAGCTTTTGCATCAGCCATATTCATCACTGCCATTATGAGGACATCTTCAGGGAAAAGGGCTGGATACAGCAAAAAAGGTTCCCAGTCCATCTTGCATGGGGATGTTGTCAGAACTTCCCATGCAAATAAGAAACCAGATAAAGCCTTTCCAAGGAGGAGAAAATATGGAGAATTTTCATTGGTATAAAAACACTAGTTTTAAAATGCAGTCTAATCCTTTTCATTGGTACTTGCTTTCTGAAAACCCTCACTCTACTTCCTCAACTTTGAGAAAACCAAGTGCCACCCAAACACAGAAAGCCAATTCCAAAATGACTCAAAGAACCACGGGAATCAGAAAAAATAAGTTAGCTGCAGTCTTGAAAAAACTTTAAAGCAGCAATTATGGCCTGTTCAGTCATATCCTGTCCCTTGTATTATAAAAAAAAAACACAAAGTACTCTTAGGGGACTAAGGAGCTCTGGTTTCCAATGAAGTAAATCCAGTATTACTCATTTTGACCAAGACAACTCTTCCCAAATGTACATTTTTTAAATATAAAAGGGTACACAGAATTCAACTCAGCATCTCCAAGGTATGTAACAGATTTCCCAATTTTCAGGTGTTGTAACTCAGGTACCAAATTCAAGAGAGCCAATGTGGTCATAAAAAAATATCCTCAGTGAAGAACATTGCACGACCGTCCTCAGGAATCCGGCACGACTCCGCTACTCTCAGCAGCAGCTTCTGCTCTGTATTTGAGGGGCTACCCTCCCCCCTACTTAGGTCAACTATTACCTGAGATATGATCAGTCAGATCTCATTCTCCTGGCCAGAGTGAATGGCTCACAGATCCGTGTAAAATCCAGTCAGTCAGTGGGACCCAATGAGACTTGGGTCAGCATTGTTTGGATAGAAACCAGAAGTCTTTTCCCCACTCCACTGGAAGCAGAAGGATGGGGATGGTGATTTTCCTAGCTACTTTGCCACTAGGAGAGACAATCCCTTCTGAGACTGGACCTCTGTCAGAGAGGGGGAGATGAAGGAGGAAAAAAATATGATCCTCGTGGCATCATTTGAATATGTAGATCTACCCATGCCCACAGCCATTCATTCTCACGGTGAATCTGCTTCTTACTTACACCCAAGCCTGGACCAGGCCCACCTCCCTCTCGTAGAGTTTCCTATAAGGATTGCCTTCATTATTCCTCCTCATCTGTCTTAAATCTAAACATCACTTAAGGCCAAGAATCCAGTCTCAGCAGTCTCTCCCCCCTCCACCACTCCAGCCTTATCCACTGCTCCCCCCTCTGAGCCACCAAGCACTGGCCACTGGCCCCATTTCCTACAACATGACATGCCAGCAGATAAGCTGGGTGCTCACCGTGTATCCTCCGTTATGCTGGAAGCATGTCAGGGGCCACAAAGCCCCTCCCAGAGCCTCGCTTGGTTCCTTATACATAGGAGTTCTTGGAAAATATTTAATTGACAAATGAAGCTGATAAAAATGAGTTTCTAGAACCCAGAGAGTGACATTTAGTAAAAGGAGTATTTTCTTATCACACAAATGGAAAAAAGATCAGAGCAATCTTTTTCTTTTATAGATCGCATATCCTTTGTCATTTTTATTAAGAACCCCCACCACGGCAATGCCAACTGTGATGAACAGGTGATATTTTTGTGCTTATGATAAGTCCCTGGCGTGATATTTTATTCCACCTTCACCACAAACTCATGCGCTTATCCCATGATGAACCCCCCTCTATAAATGAGAAAGCCAAGGCTCAGAAACACAAGGTGACTTGCGTGCGGCCACAGGGTTACCCAGCAGCAGAGCCAGGATCTGAACCCCAGCAGCCTGACTCCAAGGTGTTTGAGGTCTCTGCACTGCACTAACTTGACAATCGCAGCCTCCCCGCTAACGTGCGCTGTGACCGGGCCCTACGAGTGGTGGCTGGTGTATCTCGCTAAATGCTCTGTGGGTAAATTGTTCATAATCCCTAAGAATGATACCACAATAATTTCTATCAGTTTGATGGAATTATCTTTTAAAACACTTCAAAATTATAGAGATTTAGGCTAATTTTAAGATAATTCCTATTAAAGGACTGCATCAGTAAGTGCAATGATGACTCTCCTATAAATGGCCATGTGACTAATGTCCTAGCCATTATTTTCACGTGTGCTGCCCAGGACATGTATTAAATCCAGGGTCCAATGATGAAGATGAGAAGCCTCCTCTACAACACAATTGTCTTTTTAAATAAAACCACATAGTATATATATACAATGGAATATTATGCAGCCATCAAAAAACCCGAAATCTTGCCATTTGCAACGACATGGATGGAACTAGATGGTATTATGCTGAGCAAAATAAGTCAATCAGAGAAAGATAAGTATCATATGATCTCACTGATATGAAGAATTTGAGAAACAAGACAGAGGATCATAGGGGAAGGGAGGGAAAAATGAAACAGGATGAAAACAGAGAGGGAGACAAACCATAAGAGACTCTTAATCTCAGGAAACCAACTGAGGGTTGCTGGAGTGGAGGGGGGTGGGAGGGATGAGGTGGCTGGGTGATAGACATTGGGGAGGGTATGTGCTATGGTGAGTGCTGTGAATTGTGTAAGCCTGATGAATCACAGACCTGTACCTCTGAAACAAATAATACATTATATGTTAAAAAAAAAAAAAAGAGATAGTAGGAAGGGAAAAATGAAGGGGGGTAAATCGGAGGGGGAGACGAACCATGAGAGACTATGGACTCTGAGAAACAAACTGAGGGTTTTAGACGGGAGGGGGGTGGGTGGATGCGTTAGCCCAGTGATGGGTATTAAAGAGGGCACGTATTGAATGGAGCACTGGGTGTTACATGCAAACAATGAATCATGGAACACTACATCAAAAACTAATGATATAATAATGTATGATGACTAACATAATAAAATTAAATTAAAAAAAGAAAAATAATAAATAAAACCACATAGATGTCTGATAAAACCAGGTTTAATGTTCTCTGTAAAGATGTGCCCTGAGATTGTACACAGGAACTGCAGAACCCCATAGGGGAGGAATGGGATAGAATCAGTATTGGTTTAGGGATGGCCATCGCTGGGACCAGATCTTTGAGCCAATGCACCCCTGCCAGTGTAGACCATCCAGCACACTTGCCTCACCATGGTTAGAGCCCCCGAGGTTAGCAGTTCTGAGTCTGCCGTTGAGATTTAGAACTCCAAGGATAGCCCGGGGCAGTTGCACATATAAACACTCAGCTTCAGAGACTGCAAGTACGATTGCTCAGCAGAACATGTTTTTTTGTTTTGTTTTGTTTTGTTTTCACCATTCCTTTAAAAAAAAAAAAAAAAGAAAGAAAGGCTACTTTATGGTTTCTGCCAGCTTACCAGTGGGTACATGTCCTGGGTGACGAAAGGTTGAGATGGTTATATGTATGACTGGTCTTGGCTCTCCACCTGAGAAGGTGTAAAGAAGAGGAGAGAAGAGGAGAGGGAGGGACTCATTGAAGTGAGTGTGATCCTAGCATTTAGATGTATATTTCACAAAGACTAGTTTCTAGAGGCAAGCCTAGTCTTCATCCAGGGCTCCACCAAAGAAACAGTCCTCTGTCCACCATTGAAGGTAATGATGACTATTGTTTCTTTTTGTCTTACATGCTCACTTTAGGACCTAACTCCTGTATCAGATATGACTCACTTGTGTAGAGAACATCCAATATTCAGCAAAGAGGGGGCAGCTCCCATGACAGCCCACTATCTTCAGGCTCTCAGTGTGTTCAGCACCTCACCCCTTGACCATCCACCCATCCTCTATGCTATCAGAGTAATCCATCTGGTGAGCAAAGTTCTTCAAAGAAGGGAATGGATCATCTTGCATTCCCCAGAACTTCAGTTCCCCAGAACCAGATAATCGCTTGGTCCATTGATTGAAGAAGGAGTGGAACTCTTGGGCAGAGGAGAAAGGAGAGTGACCTAAGTGACCATCAGAGCCATACTCAAGAGTCTGAGATTCAGTTCCTCCATAAAGTCTGCTGTAAGAATTCTGTCACTGGCTCACTGAAAATTTCCATGAATAACCCTACAGGGATGCTAAAGACTTCCCCACACATTGTTCTCTCTGACGTCATATTCAAAGGTTTATGGGTGTTCAGAAAAAATCATTTCACAGAAATATACAAGAACCATACAAAACTCACATATTTGAAAAAGACAAGCACATTTATAAAAATGTCAAGAGGGGGAGCGCCTGGGTGGCTCATGGAGCGCTTGGGTGGCTCAGTCATTGAGCGTCTGCCTTCGGCACAGGTCATGGTCCCAGGGTCCTGGGATCAAGCCCCGCATCGGGCTCCCGGCTCAGCGGGAAGCCTGCTTCTCCCTCTCCCACTCCCCCTGCTTGTGTTCCCTCTCTCGCTGTGTCTCTCTCTGTCAAATAAATAAATAAAATCTTAAAAAAAAAAAAAATGTCAAGAGGGGATATCTCCAAGTTAAAGGATTATGGATGATTTTTATTTCCTTTTATGGTGTTTTCCTCCTCCCCCCACCCTTAAACGATGTTTCACATTTATAATGTTAAAAGATAAGTTCTTTACTTAAGGCATATAATGATAAAACAATGATAAAATTTATTAGACATTAATAGAGCAATACAATTAATATAATCCTTGGGGGAAAATAGCACCACTTAACTTTATATACATATGGCAGCTCATAGGATTGAAGGAAAAGCTGACCAACAAGGCCTCAGAAAATCCAGGGGTGGGAACTTCTTGGGGATCCAGGCAGCAGAAACGACTTAAGACTTCAGTCCCTTTCAGTCCTTGAGTCTCTTGGCTCCAGCATCAAATCCTAGGAGAGACAATTTATGGGTCTATCTTAGACCACGTGCTCACTTCCTTCTCTGTTGAGGAAAGGTCACCTAAACTGACAGTCCCAGCATGACTCCATATGGTAGGGGAGGAAGAACTCCCCAAAGGAAAACAAGGTGCTATTAGTAAAGGAAATGTCTATGGAAGGGAAGAAGTACAAACAACCAACATTCACCATGATGAAGACACTGAATATCTGTTGGGTACATAGTAGGGACCATCCACCCAGCTAAACACACTCTTGGCATAGATTGCCCCACTTAATAATAATAGGTAGACTCCATGATTATTCTCAACTTATAGCTGAGGAAGCTGAGGTTGGAAAAGATTGCATAGCTTATATATGTAACACAGGTGAGCGGGAGGGTTAGGATTAGCCCCAGTCCAATGGACTCTAAATCCCACCCTCTCAGCCACTGTACTTGTAACGCAGCCAAACCTCCCCATCATTGCCCTGTTATCCGTGCTAGATGTTCCACTCCTTCTTCCATCTATGGGCTAAGTGATTATCTGGTTCTGGGGAACTTAAGTTGGAATGTCAAGGACACTGGGCATGGTCAAGTCAAGCACCATCACCCCACCATGCCTCATTAAATAGCTACCCTTGGGAGGCAGTGATAGTACCATTCAGTATGGGAAGGGCTAAACACAGCCTCATCCAGGGAAGTGTGTTGGAAAGGCACGAAGAAATCATCTCAGGAATCATACCAGATTTCATCTCTATTCTGTTATCAGAAAGAGAGTGAGGCCAAGGAATGTGAGTGCCAGAGTCCATGGAAACCCTAAACACGTCTCCCTGAGTGCTTCTCCTTCTGGGTCTGGCCTGGGTGTATTTCATGGAAAGACAATCTGTCTGTTTCTAATCCACTTACATTTAATTTATTAAAACGTTTTGGGCCAGGGTTATTTGAGCCCCAAAAAGCATTATGGGTCTATTTTACAAGACTTTAAAAAATCTATTTCCTTTGAACAAAGAAGTTCTATTTGCCTCAAGTGGTTTGACAAAAACCTCAAAAAAAAAAGTAAAATTGCTTCTAAATTCAGAACTAAAGATACTTAAGCCCATTCTAAACTCCATAAACACTCTTGTCTCAGCACTTGAGCACACTCAAACTGTCTAACCACATGGGGGTCATCTGGACCCCTCAAATGTTGACCACCACACAAACGGGAGATAGCATGATCCAAGAGGGGTTTAAAGCTAAAAGGCAGAAGAACTGGCCACTCACTAGCTGTGTGGCCTCCACTCATCCATTCCCCATCTCTGGGCCTTGGTGTTCCCTTCTCTTAAACAAAAACAGTGTTAATGTTCTTAGTCCACACACAGGCTGTCCAAGGATCAAGAGGGAGAATATACATAAAGGCTTCACCACATATAAAGGATCATCTCCATTATTACCATTGCTACAAACTCTACAATGAGAAAGTAGAAATAATCAAATTAGTATGGCTAGTGACTTAACCAAAACAAAGATGATGAATTTTCCAAGTTCATAGTAAAGACTGGCCATGCCAAAAAGATTTGCTCAAAGATCTCCATTTACAGATGTCAGCAAAACTCAACACTCAGGGTGTAGCCCGTGTGCCCATCACTATGGCAATGGGTTGACCTGAGAGCATGCGTTTGTGTGTTCAAGAGTCTAAAATAGTCACAGCATAAATTGTGAACAAATTATCCAAATAAATCTGACTCCTGCCCCTCAAGCCCAGCAATAAATATGTGCTAGGCACAGCTTACACAGAACCCTTCCTTGAATTTGATCATGATGTAATTTTTATTGCAGGCTCAAATAGGGAAGGTTAATGATAGAGCAAATGTGAAGGGAAAGAAGCTAATTTGGGTGAAACATTAACTTGTTCAACTTTCAGACCGCAGCAGAAAATATGACAGTTAATTTCACGTCTTTGTGCAGAGCAATGCACAGAACTGTAATGGTTTGAAAATCAACTAGCAAATGAAGAATTAAGTCTTCCAAATACTCAGAAACAATTTGTTCATTTTATTAAAAATGTATAGCAACATATATTATTCACAGACTCAAGTGACATATTTTCCCGTCAGGAAAACCAAATTGCAAGAATTACATTTGTTTCCCAATGTATTCTATGGGACAGTGCCAAAAGGCAAGCTTATGGGTAGGAAACTTCATATCCAGAGATTTTCCACATGTCACTGGTGGTTGAAAGCAGCTCCCCAAAGAGGCAACTTCTGCTCCCGGGATCACTGAGGGCAATAGTAATGCCAAAGGGGATTTTTATTAGGAAGATTCTCCCTTGTCAGCTTTTCTGAAGTTTTATCCTTTTCAACAGATCTGGAACTGAGACCAGTTGGTGAGGGCAGAGCAGTCCATGATATTTATTCTACAGAGCTGGAATGTGAATAAGCAAAGGTAAACCAGGAATCCCTTCCTCCAGGAGCCTCAGGGAGCTGAGAGAAAGTATCTAAACCAGGGCCACTGGGCTTTTTCTTAGAAGGTTGGATAATTAGGATTTTAGTATTTATGGGCCAAGAACCAGATAGAGAGGATACTCTATAGTTACCTTACAACCATTTTAAATGGTCTCATTTGAGGGGCGCCTGGGTAGCTCAGTCATTTAAGCATCTGCCTTCGGCTCAGGTCATGATCCCAGGGTCCTGGGATCTAGCCCCGCATCGGGCTCCCGGCTCAGCGGGAAGCCTGCTTCTCCCTCTCCCACTCCCCCTGCTTGTGTTCCCTCTCTCGCTGTGTCTCTCTCTGTCAAATAAATAAATAAAATCTTTAAAATAAATAAATAAATGGTACCATTTGAAATACAAAAATCATCCTTAGTTTATAGACCACACAAAAACAGAACCAGGCCAGATTTGGCCCACGGGCCGTAGTTTGCTAATCTCAAAGTGAGTCAACAGGCATGTTTTAAAATCTGAACATCTGAGGCAACTTGCTATGATAGCATAGTGTTTTGAAATAGTGCTTTATTCTTTTTTTTTCCTCCCCACGGTTCCCTCAGCCTTTTCTCTCTTCAGTTAAGGCCACCCTGAGTTCATTGCCTCAGGACAAGATAAGAAATAAACAAAAATCTCTTCCTGGCTTTTGAAGTCCGAAAACCTGTCTTTAGTTCTCCCCCATGTGGGGAGATGAGAGAGGGAAAGACCCTTGTTTAGCAACAGATGTAGAGGAAGAGGGGATGGGGCCCCGGTGGCAAAGTTCCCCACTGGAGCACAATTAAAGGCCTTAGTAGGTGGACGGTGAGGGTGGGGGCCAAGCCCAAGCACGGATACTTGGGTGTGTGGCTAGTAGCGCATCGTTAGAAAGGGCACCAGGCACCAGCGTTTCCACCCCAACCCAGGCTGAGTGCCAGGTGAGCGACCAGAGACCTCAGGTTCCCCTGGCTGACGTGTAGCATCTGGGAATAGGTGAATCCTGGGCCCCAGAGATTGAGTAGAGGCCCAGAAAAATAATGGGACATCAGAGAAAAGGTAACTTCTCAGTGGGCTGAGCAAAGCAAGCTCAGACAACCTCACAGAATATCCTCTACCCCAGAAGGACACACTACCAGCAGACAGATCCCCTATCCTTGGAGGGGAGCAAGGACACAGGGCCAGTGGCCAGAGAAGAAACAGTTGGGTGGGAAGGGACCTTGGACCTGGAAATAGGGATGACTCAGCAGTAAGCTCTACGGATGCAGACCAACACTCAGCCTCTAGAGGAGGGACACATACCGGGGTGCCAGCATGCCAGTGGAAAGGTGGCAATCAAAGACCAGAAGATGGGGTGGCACCAGTACCTGCCCCCATAGAGACGTGACCAAGGAGAGACCATACGGGACTACCCATGCCTTGCCCTCTGTTGCCCCCCAGAACTTGGCACAGCTCCAAGGGGAGAAGCGGATGCCATATTGCTGCCACCAAACAGAAGTGGCTTGACTCAGAAACTGAGTACAGGTGATGGTTGTTTCTAGCCATCCATCTTGCATACCTGAGTTTGAGGACTGAGATTCCTAACCACTCAAGTGGCTCGTGAAACAGCAATGGTGTGAAATGAGATCCAGCTCGGCTACTAACTCTGTCTTTGACAAACTCTGACCCCACTGAGCCCTGGTTTTCTGATGTGTTGAAGAAGGAATTGTCCAAATAACAGAAGGCAGATAGGTTTCTTCTTGGTGAGCCACATTCAATAAAACGGTAGCTAGCACAACGAGCTGAAGCGGCTTCGGAGGTTGTATGTGGATTCTCCATGTAACGGCACCACCATCCCTTCCTGATGCTTTCCCAGGGGTGTGGGCGGAAGCTGAAAGGAAGGTGGCAGACACAACATGTTCGTCCTAGTCCTGGGCAGTGACATGATCTCTGAGGTGCTTTTTAATTCAGAAAGTCAGCAGTTCTTCAAAATGCCTGACACCCAGGAGTTGTTCCAGAAACTTTTCTTAAGAAACATTTTCAGAGTTCAACTCGCCTTGGCAAAAACCTGTTAGGGTCAGAGAGGCGAAGGGGGCCAGCCCTGGCACAGCGGGGAGACCAAGCGGACCTGCACACTTGCTTCTCCATGCCAAAAACTCACAGTGAAGTGGGAAGAGGACTGGACATGGAGTCTCCTTTTCTAAAGCTGTGCATCCCTGGGCCTCTCTGGGCCTCACTCCGCTTCTGTGATACTCAGCCCCAGAGAATGTCAGGAGGATCAGAAAATGGGGACTGCGCCCATCACACAGTAGGCACTCAATAATTGTCCCTTTTCCCCCGTTCTCGCCCTGGGGTTGCATTTGCCAACAAAATGGCAGTCTACAGAAAAATCCTTTCTCTCCAGGGAGGACTGGGTGGCTCAGTCAGTTAAGTGTCTGTCTTGGGCTCAGGTCATGACCCCCGGGTGCTGGGATCGAGCCCCGTGCTGGGCTCCCTGCTCAGCGGGGAGTCTGCTTCTCCCTCTCCCTCTGCCCCTCCCCCTCGCTCGTGCATATGTGTGTGTGCTTGAGCACATGCTCTCTCTCAAATAAATAAATAAAATCTTAAAAAAAAAAAAGAAAAGAATAATCCTTTCTCTCTGAATATGAAAATCACTTGTCCTCAGAAAAATTCTGTTTAGGCTTTCAAGGTACAGAAATTTCACAGCAATATTTTTTAAGAAAGGTGGTTTTGACCCTCACGTCGGAATTATACAGGGAGCTTTTGAGGAAAGCAGATTGCCAGACGCTGCTGTAGACGTAATGAATCAGAATCTTTGGGTGTGGGACCTGGGAGACTGCATGTTATCACGATTCGGACACCCACTAGCATCCAAGACCAGCATTCTAGGAGGCACTTATAACCTCTCCCTACACCCCAAACCACAAGGTTCATCCTCTCCACCTGATCCCCCTATTTAACACAGCAGCCCTACCCCCACCCGGGCCTCCCCATCTCCCTCCCTCGTGTTATCTCCCTAACATTTTCCGTGTATCTTGCCATCCATGTATTTTCTTGATCTGGTTTGTCCTAACCCTTGCCCCTCCCCCGCCCCCCGCATCCTGAATGTCCATCCCACAAGGGCAGGTCTCTGTTCACTGCCCCATCCCCAGAGCTGAGAGCAGCAGCTGACCCCCAGCGGGTACTCAGTAACCACTAGGACAGTAGCTTCTGCTGCCACCCATACTCTCATTTGACCTCAGAAGGCCCCAAAAGGGGAAGGTCAAAGATACGAGAAAGTTCATCTATGGAAGGTTGTATAATGACATGGTTAAAAACACACTATTCTAGAAATTTTAAGTCCTGATCCAGTGATCTTTCAAGATAAGAAGGAAGCAGATGATCCTCTCGAAGGTCCCCCCAACCTTGACAATTTTCTCAACTAAATGGCTAATCTATACTTTGGTTTTCAGCTGCTTGGTTGGGTGAGGGGTGAGACATGTCCTAAATCTAGGAGCACAGGGAAGACCTGTGATTCCCCCTGTTGAGCCACTCAGTGTCCTCAGTGTCTGCTCACCTCCCAGCAAGGATCTCTGCTCTGCTGGTCTGCCTGCTCCCTGGTCCATGCCCTTCACAGCCAAGACTGAGTCCGGCACCACCCTCCCTTGCCTCCGAAAAAATGAGGGTGTGGTTCCAAGCATCTGGAGATGAGGGGGGAGACTGTTATTTAGCAAAAGAAACACATCATTATTTTCTTGCACCAGGATCATGTTTCATTTAGCAGACTTCCCTGTACATTTAAACAGCGTCCCCCAGGCAAATAATACAATTAAGCAAATGGAGAGGAGATTTAGTAACAATAAATTCCATAGAAGTGGTCATTCTTTTGCATGCAGTTTTTTTTTGTTTTTGTTTTTGTTTTTGTTTTTAAAGATTTACTTATTTGACAGAGAGAGACACAGCGAGAGAGGGAACACAAGCAGGGGGAGTGGGAGAGGGAGAAGCAGGCTTCCCGCAGAGCAGGGAGCCCGATGCGGGGCTCGACCCCAGGACCCCGGGATCATGACCTGAGCCGAAGGCAGCCGCTTAACGACTAAGCCACCCAGGCGCCCCTGCATGCAGTTTTAAAAGGAGCAGAGCATTTAGAAGGATCAATCACCCTGAATCTCATGGACTCAAATACTATATAGAAACTGCTGGTAAAGGCTGATGAGGATTTGAAACACACACACACACACATGCAAGACACACAGAAACACACTCATACATTAGGCCTAGACATACTTTCTTTTTTTTTTTTACAGTCCAGTAACTAAAAGACAGTTATAAAAATAAGCTTAGGATACACATAGAGGAACGCAGGAGGGCAAAATGGAAAACAAACTATGGAATAAAATCTATCTGAGAGCCAATCAGGGAGGGAGAAGAGGCTGGGAACAGAGCTCTGTGTTAGAGCAGATAAAGGATTGAATTGGGAACCAGGAGACCTGAATCATCCTACCAGCTCCACCATGCATATTCTGGGTAATTTTAGGCAAGACAATGGCTTTTGTAGGCTTCTATTTCTCTCCATCTGGAACAAGCTGCTCCAAGCCCCACTTGCACTGCTATTTACTTAATACTTTCATTTAAGTCAATTCTCCTTTATGTGTATATGGAAACACTCTGGGGAAGGAAATGAGTATTTATTTTACTATTTGTTGCATTTTGCCACAACTTGTACATATCTCAAAATAAACATATTTACTTGGAAAGAAAATTATTTCACTAATATAAAAGGAAAGCTAGAATTACTGGTCTTAAAATAGAAGGTTAATAACAAAAATAAGTACAATGGACTCCTGCTTTTACTCAGGACAGACTAGTTTGCTTCAGACCAGCCCCTTTGCCAAGAACAACTAAAAAAATCTGGATAAAATATATAAGATGTAAAAATAAAAACAAAGAACTTCTGTTTGAAGACATCAGGGAGATACGAAAGCAGCTAGGACCTGAAGAGCCAAGAACCCAGAGAGAAGGAAAACACATTGAAGTCCATCCAGTATTGCCCATCCCCTGCTGCCCTCCAGCCATTTGCAGATGTGTACATTTCATAAGCCCCAGAGGCTCAAAAGTCAACAGTCAGTACCATGATAACAAAAACTGAAGTATAGGGTCCACCAAAGAGAGGAGCCCTGGTAAACATTTCAAACTTCCAATTGGAGCCATGCAAGTGTTTCACGCTCAGAGGTGAGTGTGAAATGGAAATAGCTCAATCCTTACAAAAACTAAAACCCCACTTCAAGCCAGTTCAAGTCCAGATGAAACAAGATATTCTACCAGTGCTCAAAACACCAGACAGAAGCAAAAGAAAATGTAATTCTCTGGAAGAAGATAATATAATCCAAAGCTTCAAATTGCTTCTCCAGTGTGTCATGTACTATATCCAGCATTGACCAAAAATTACCAGGCATGCCAGGAGACATAACCAAATAACTAAAACCAGAGGGGAAAAAACAGATCCACATGTGAGCCACAGAGAGTTATCAGATGCAGACTTCAAAATATCCATAATTAATAAGTTCAAGAAAGCAGAGGATAAGATGGAGAAGTTCACAAGAACTAGAATCTTTACAAAAGGAAAAATGCAACTCTAGAATTGAAATATAAAATCACCAAAAAATAAGAACTCACTAGATTGGGTTTATGGCAGATTAGACAATGCAGAAATAGCCAATAAACAGAAAAAGTGTATTCTGTCCCATTAATCATCAGAGAAATGTAAATCTGCAAACCAAAACCACAGTAAGATATAACCACCCACCTATAAGAACAGTTGAAAACTGTGTACCTAAAGGAAAGGAATAGCTCTGAAAAAGAATGTTCACAACCACCTGGAACTACCAACCAAAAACTGGAAACAGAATCCATCCATCATAAAATAGCTAATAACTTGTGATGTATTAATACCGTGGAATAATACACAGCTATGAAAAAGAATTCATGTTACATAAACAACACAGATGAAACTTGGAAATATAATATGGCCCCAAAGAAGAAAAAACACAAAAGAACGTATACTGAGTAATTTTGGTTACATAAATTTCAAAGCTGGAAAAGCTTATCTAAGGTATTAGAAGTCAAAATAGTGGTCTCCTTTGTTGGAGTTTGGTGGGGGGGGAGACACTTATAGAGAAGGGGACTTCTGAGATATTTCTACTACTTTGTGTCTTAATCTGATTGGTGGTTACATACATGTGTTCACCTTGCCAAAGATCATCAAGCTGTATTCTTAGGTGTCCTTTCCTGTACGAATGTATACATTGATAAATAACATTTTTTTACAAGTCAAACACAAGAGAATATCTACAATCATCCTAAAGCTTTTAAGAATTATTTGAATCAAATATTAGAGTCATTTGGTGTACTATACTAATATGAGTCCAAAAAATAAATATGAGCCCACAAATAAATATGCTTTTGGAAAAAGTAAATACATTTAGTGAATTCAAAACTACTTTATTAAATTCTACTGAGATCCTGTTGCTTGCTTAGCCCAAGGCCTGATCTCTCTCAGGTAAACATGTAAATAAGGAAGTGTTCAAGAAGTACTTAAGATTTACCACCAAGTGAAGATTGCCTCTTGATATATAATGAAACAGGATTGAAAAGAAATTGCTTTTTCAAAATATGATATGGTAACATCCATTACTACGTATCATCTGAAACTCATTGGCTAAGCACCAGGGGCCTCCCCCACACTGTGGGACACACTGGCTTATTTGATCTCAAGAGTTCCTTCCTGGATGACCATCTGCGATTTGCTGATAGGAGCCTGCATACTCACTGAATGCCACAAATGGTACTACACTCAAAAATGGTTTCAAAGAAGAAAATAGAATCGAGTCCATTGGTTGCATAAATTTATGAAATTTATGCAGACTTTATGAAAGTCGGTAGATGTCTATCTATACCTCTGGTGATATCATGACCCACCACCCCTGACATGTAACAGGCCTGACCTTGAGAGGAGGGAATTCCATTCTGGGGGGTGAGGGGGGTCCCTCTCCTGCCCCACATCTGGGCTATCAGCAAAGCCATCAGCTCCACTTTCAAAGTATACCTGGAATCCAACCACTTCTCACCATCCTCCAAGTCACCAAGCCACCCCCATCCCTCACCTGGTGGCCTCCTAACTGATCTCTCCACTTTTACCTTCATCCTCCTTCAACTTGTTGTCAACAGAGCAGCCAAAATGATTCTGTCAACCCCCAAGTCAGACCTTAGCACTCCTCTGCTCAAACCCTCCCATCTCATGTAGAACAAAAGCCAATATCCTTGCCCTTGACTTGACTGCCCATCACTTCCCTGATATCACCTCCTATTGTTCTTGCCCAAGTCACTCTGACCTGGCTGCAGGGGTCTCATTGATGATCTTCAGCCATGCTCAATGTGCTCCTCCCTCAGGGTCTTGACACTTGCTGTTCCCTCTACCTGGGACACTCTACGGTAGACACCCCTGACTCACTCCCTCACCCCTTCAATCTTTACTCAAATTTCCCCTGACCAATGAATCCTGCTCTCACCCTCTTGTGCAAACTTACACTCCCCTCCATCCTCCCAATCCCTGTTCCCTGCTTTCTTTCCTGTTTAATATTCATCACCATCTAATATTCTATGTGTTTATCAACTTACCTTACTGGGAGTTTGTTGTCCCACCTCTTTATACCATGAGATTTCTCAATAAGCAAAGCAGCCTCTGAGACTCACGGACTTGAAAAGACATCCACCCCCTTCTAAGCTTCAGAGTGGGAACTGTGCCATTGGTCACGATGCACTTGGGGAACAAAGACCCTTTCTTTCACTCTTATTGAGCTGATAAAGCCAGAAAGAGAGTCAAGCTGCTGACAAGAAGCTACTGTTTATCCTTCAAACCATGACATTCTGCCAAATCCCACCCTTCCTATTCCAGAGGTCTCCCTGATCCATAGGGGGTTGGGGAGGAAGCCTTCACTCTGCCACCTCCTCAGGGTGGGGGACTGCAGCTGTTCATTCAGCAAATATTTATCAATTACTGTTTATGCACCACAGAGCTACATGCCAAGAACACAGAAGAATCCGGCATTGCCTTTGCCCGAGTGAAGCTCACAGTCCTGAGAGCAGGGAGAAGTGACCATCTCCGTACCCTGATTCAACCTACAGAGCCATGATGGGCACGACAGATGTCACATTGCTGCCAGCAATTTGTAGGTAACAAACTATTCACATTTGCAATCATCTTGTCTTTATCTGTAATTGAGAGTGGCTGGAAGGTTGTGCATCTGATGACACCTTCACAATCTGATACGTTCCTTAACGGAGAGGAAATGAAGTAGAGGAAATTAAACATAAATGTGGGGATGCCATGCACAAGGTCATCAGGGTGCAGACTGGAAACAGGTTTAGAACCCCTGTTAAAGAATTCTTTCCCTCAGCTTATACCTGGTTTAAATTTACAGGTGGCAGTGCTAATGACATCTATTACTGCCGGGCCCTGGGACACTAAGGCACGGTAACAGGCACGTGGATTCATTTAACTCACTTAGTCCTGACTACAAGAAGGGGTGTAGATATTAATTTTCCTTTCAGTTTTATTGAGTTGTAACTAACACACACCACTGTATAAGTTTAAGGTGTGAAGCACAATGACTTCACTTACATATATTGCCAAATGATTACCAGGATAAATTAACATTTATCATGTCATAGAGACGCTCTTTTCTTCATGACGAGAACTTCCAGGATCTACCCTCTTATCATCTTTTAAATATACCATAGAGCAGTGTTAGCAGTTATCATCACGTTGTGCATGACACCCCCATTGTCTACACTCCAGTTTTCTCAGACCACCTGCCTCCAATTCCCCCTCCCTCCACCTGTGGCCTCTGGTAAATCACAAATCTGATCTCTTTTTCTATGAGTTTGCTTTTTGTTTTTCCACATATAAATGAGATCATACAGTGTTCGTCTTTCTCTGACTTATTTTACTCAGCATAATGCCCTCAAGGTCCACCCATGATTTAATAAATGGCAAGCTCTCCTTTTTATGGTAGTATTCCAAAGTATAGGTATTATTCAACCCCAATTTTCAGATGCAGCAATCGGCATTGGGTTTGTGTTAAATACATTACCCAAGGTCATTCCGACACTAACAGGTGAATTTGGAACTCAAACCCAGATTTGTCTGATTCTAAAGCTTTGCCTAAAATCCTCCTGGCAATGCAACTTGGCAAATCAAGTTGGAAGTCTTTGGAATCAAACTTCCCTTTGAAGAGAGATTTGATGCATTTATGAGCCAATTTGCTGCAACCAAGAATTAAGTGAAATAAGTTATGTAAAGTGGATAGCCCAAGATCTAACCCAGAGCAAGAGCTAGATGGTAGGTAAGTTATCATCACCATTGCTTATCACACTTGTCCTTCTTTCCTTCCTTCTTTCCTTCCTTCCAACTTTTTGTGCCTTAAGCCAGCTACCATCTAGTCCTGCTCATGAGCCTTCTGGTTGCCTGGACAGTTCTGCTGAACAAGGCTGGACTCAGCTAACCTTGCTCATGAGCCAGCTTGTGAGTCAGCTGGGGACTGGCTGGTCTAGGATGGCCTCAGTCATATGTTTAGAGCTTGGCTGGGATTCACTTTGAGGTGACAAGCATCAAGCTTGCCTGGGCTTGTGCACATGGTCGCAGAAGTGTTATAAGAGCAGGAATATAAGCAAGCCAGGCTGCTGGAGGCCTAGGCTCATGAGCGGTATTCCATCACTTCTATTCCATTATACATCAGAAGGCCAGTCAGATTCAAGGAGTGGGGAAAGAGACTCCTACCTCTTAATGGGTGGAGCCAAAAAAAAAATCACATTTCCAAGACTGCCTTGCGTTGATGTGTCCTGATGGTTCTCCTGGTAGACTTACAAACCAGCACAGGCAAAAGAACTTGCTGCGTGCACACAGGTTCCCACGCTCAAATTCAATCTGACTACCTTTTGTTTAACGCCAGCAATTCTTAGTTCTCCTCTGATTTAGGTGGGCAACATTCTTTTCCCTTTAAAATGGGGACCTACCCATGATATCTTTTCCTAATGGAGTTTTCTTTGATTTGTTGACTCGCCATATTAAGTTATTTGGGGTCTAATAGCTATGAATAGGCAAGGCATCCAGAACTCCACTAAGTAAGTAGCACTAAAGTTCTTCCCACATCAAAAGCCCCCAATAAAAGAACTCTGCAGAGCCACAGATTCCCCCATAATCCCGTGCCTTTAGAACTACCATGAACCCGGCCCAAATCCAAATCCTGCCCCTGGTCCACGTGTAGCCTCCTTCTGGGTCCTGCTGCCAACGCGTCCTTCACCCGACCATAGGATTGCATGTGCTCCTGACTTTGGAACATACTGTTCCTGCTGCCTGAAAGAAATGTCCTAAGCCCTCTTCTCTGCTTGGTGCACCCCCATTAATCCTTTATCACCCAGATGATGTCTCATTTTCATGCATGCAATCATTCAACAAATATGTACTGGCCAGCCAGGCCCAGGATGCATATGGGAATTGAAAACTGAGTCAGCTCCTCCTCCTCATTGAACTTATGGTCACTCGGCTGTGAAGCCACCCAATTTCTAAGTCCCTGCCTCTGCTCTGTACCCACAAGCATGTGTGTGTGTGTGTGTGTGTGTGTGTGTGTGTGTGTAAGTATGGATAGGTATGATTGTATATATATGTGTAAGTATGGATAGGTATGATTGTATATATATGTGTGTGTGTAAGTATGGATAGATATGATTGTATATATATTGTATATATATAGGTATATTGTATATATATATTGTATATATATATTGTTACACAAACGAACAAACACACACACCTTTTACACCACGGACTGCATTGGACTCTGAGGCTTTGTCGGTGAATTTTTCTCTTCCATAAGACGGTGAGCTCTTTACAGTCAGGGGTCACACCTCATTATTCTATCATTATGATTAGATCACCCAGTACTTTCCTTAGTTGAGATTCAAAGAAACATTCATTGAATTGATGAAAGAATGAATGCCAGAAGGAAAAGGTGCTTTTGGAGGGGGGTTAGCTTCATCCCTTCATTTTCCAAATGAGAAAACTAAAATCCTGGCAGATTACACTACTCATTCAAGCTGTCCTGCCTTCACACAGGGAGCAACGTGGTCCCCCATCTTCAGGGTCAAAGGGGGACTGTTTTACATTTTAAACACAGTGTATGGATTTAAGGAAGTTGATTTCACATCGTATAAAAATTTTTGGTGGACAAAAGACTCCACCCCAAAACTGCTAGAACTCATACAGGAATTCAGTAAAGTGGCAGGATATAAAATCAATGCACAGAAATCAGTGGCATTCCTACACACCAACAACAAGACAGAAGAAAGAGAAATTAAAGAGTCGATCCCATTTACAATTGCACCCAAAACCATAAGATACCTAGGAATAAATCTAACCAAAGAGGCAAAGGATCTGTACTCAGAAAACTACAAAATACTCATGAAAGAAATTGAGGAAGACACAAAGAAATGGAAAAACGATCCATGCTCATGGATTGGAAGAACAAATATTGTGAAGATGTCAATGCTACCTAGAGCAATCTACACATTCAATGCAATCCCTATCAAAATGCCATCCACTTTTTTCAAAGAAATGGAACAAATAATCCTAAAATTTGTATGGAAACAGAAAAGACCCCGAATAGCCAGAGGAATGTTGAAAAAGAAAAGCAAAGCTGGCGGCATCACAATTCCGGACTTCCAGCTCTACTACAAAGCTGTCATCATCATGACAGTACGGTACTGGCACAAAAACAGACACACAGATCAATGGAACAGAATAGAGAACCCAGAAATGGACCCTCAACTCTATGGTCAACTCATCTTTGACAAAGCAGGAAAGAATGTCCAATGGAAAAAAGTCAGTCTCTTCAACAAATGGTGTTGGGAAAACTGGACAGCCATATGCAGAAGAATGAAACTGGACCATTTCCTTATACCACACACAAAAATAGACTCAAAATGGTTGAAAGACCTAAATGTGAGACAGGAGTCCATCAAAATCCTAAAGGAGAACACAGGCAGCAACCTCTTCGACCTCAGCCACAGCAACTTCTTCCTAGAAACATCGCCAAAGGCAAGGGAAGCAAGGGCAAAAATGAACTATTGGACTTCATCAAGATAAAAAGCTTTTGCACAGCAAAAGAAACAGTCAACAAAACCAAAAGACAACTGACAGAATGGGAGAAGATATTTGCAAACGACATATCAGATAAAGGGCTAGTATCCAAAATCTATAAAGAACTTATCAAACTCAATACCCAAAGTACAAATGATCCAATCAAGAAATGGGCAGAAGACATGAACAGATATTTTTCCAAAGAAGACATCCAAATGACCAACAGACACATGAAAAAGTGCTCAACATCGCTCGACATCAGGGAAATCCAAATCAAAACCTCAATGAGATACCACCTCACCCTAGTCAGAATGGCTAAAATTAACAAGTCAGGAAACGACAGATGTTGGCGGGGATGTGGAGAAAGGGGAACCCTCCTACACTGTTGGTGGGAATGCAAGCTGGTGCAGCCACTCTGGAAAACAGTATGGAGGTTCCTCAAAAAGTTGAAAATAGAGCTACCATACGATCCAGCAATTGCACTACTTGGTATTTACCCCAAAGATACAAAGGTAGTGATCCTAAGGGGTACGTGCACCCTGATGTTTATAGCAGCAATGTCCACAATAGCCAAACTATGGAAAGAGCCAAGACGTCCATCGACAGATGAATGGACAAAGACAATGTGGTATATATATATATATATATACAATGGAATATTATGCAGCCATCAAAAGGAATGAAATCTTGCCATTTGCAACGACGTGGATGGAACTGGAGGGTGTTATGCTGAGTGAAATAAGTCAATCAGAGAAAGACATGTATCATATGACCTCACTGATATGAGGAATTCTTAATCTCAGGAAACAAACTGAGGGTTGCTGGAGTGGTGGGGGGTGGGAGGGATGAGGTGGCTGGGTGATAGACACTGGGGAGGATATGTGCTATGATGACTGCTGTGAATTGTGTAAAACTGTTGAATCACAGACCTGTATCTCTGAAACAAATAATACATTATATGTTAAAGAAAAAAAAAAAAGAAGAAGATAGCAGGAAGGGTAGAATGAAGGGGGGGAAATCGGAGGGGGAGACGAACCATGAGAGACTATGGACTTTGAGAAACAAACTGAGGGTTCTAGAGGGGAAGGGGGTGGGGGGATGGGTTAGCCTGGTGATGGATATTAAAGAGGGCACGTTCTGCATGGAGCACTGGGTGTTACATGCAAACAATGAATCATGGAACACTACATCAAAAACTAATGATGTAATGTATGGCGATTAACATAACATAATAAAAAAAAAGAAAAAAAATTTGGTGGACAAAATACAATGTATCAAAAATGATTTAAAAACAAAGAAAAAAGTGATTAATAAATTGGGTTTTCAAACCAGACAGATCTGAAATAAAATTCTAGCACTTTTTCACCACTGGGTCTCACTTTACTTACCATAGAACAGAGCTGCCCACTAGTACCTGCCCAGGACATATTGGGAAGATGTTAAGATTTTAAAAGCAAAAGGGCTTCATCCTCATAAAATGTGCACTATGTCGGGGCGCCTGGGTGGCTCAGTTGTTAAGCATCTGCCTTGGGCTCAGGTCATGATCCCAGGGTCCTGGGATTGAGCCCCTCATCGGGCTCCCTGCTCAGCGGGAACCTGCTTTTCTCTCTCCCTCTCCCACTCCCCCTGCTTGTGTTCCCTCTCTCGCTGTGTCTCTCTCTGTCAAAAAAATAAATAAAAATCTTTAAAAAAAAAAAAGTGCACTATGTGAAAGCTATTATTTTATTATTTTTTATTATTTTGCAAGATTTAAATGATACTTGGAAAAACAGCATTAGCTAAATGTTTAGAGGTTCAATTATAACCATAATTATATTCAAAGGGTCTCCACAAGTGACAGCAAACCTCTCTAAAGTTAGAGAAATCTGGGGCGCCTGGTTGCCTCAGTCATTAAGCGTTTGCATTTGCCAACAAAATGGCAGTCTACAGAAAAATCCTTTCTCTCCAGGGAGGACTGGGTGGCTCAGTCAGTTAAGCGTCTGTCTTGGGCTCAGGTCATGGTCCCAGGGTCCTGGGATCAAGCCCCTCATCGGGCTCCCTGCTCCACAGGAAGCCTGCTTCTCCCTCTCCCACTCCCCCTGCTTGTGTTCCCTCTCTTGCTGTGTCTCTCTGTCAAATAAATAAATAAAATCTAAAAAAAATAATAAAGTTACAGAAATCTCAGGTGTCTTTTTGTCACACATTTCAGCTGCAGTATTGCTTTTTGCCACAGGATTTACCTACAGGAATTAAAGCATTAGCAGAGTCCCTGAGCACAAGAAAATGAATGCATTCCAATGTATGATGGCAAGCTCAATATCGCAAAGAGAGTGATTCAGATGCTGTTACTGAACTAGTAGAACCTGCTTTTGATGGCCAGAAGATGTTCATTTCCTGAGGCCTGATTAGTATACAGAACAGTCTTTTTTTCTCATGCATCAAAATGGAAATGTAAAGGCTAGCACACTATGGCTAAGAATGGTTTTAAACAATATTTTATGGCATCTGAAAGCAACCCTTTTATCTTTTACATCTTCACTTTTTATTGTCTGGGCTTTTATGAGCTGTGTACTTGAACTAGACCCAAATCCTGGGTGCCACACTCAAAATCATATGGTACATCTGTTTCTCTGAGAATGGAGGGGGTTCTGTGTATCAGAATCTTCCTCCCATGCTGAAATCAACACACTCACATTCAGTGGAAGAAAAGGAAAATGCAGCCTCTGTGTTCTCCCTGAAAAAGGTAGTTTTGTTCACATTCCATGGGGGCATAGGACAGGGCATAGCCCAAGTCACCAGGAGGACCCTTGACATCCTATTGTCTAGAGCTTCCTATCCAGGCGTTTATCTCACTGAGGATCTTCAACGCCGGTAGAGCACCAGAACCTTGTCATTACCAAAGATATCTCCAGAGCATCTTGTGTGTAGACCTTGAACTTGGCTGGCACTCTCTGGACGAAAGGAAATGCATGCTCTATTATCATTTCAAAAATCAAACAAATACCTTTTAACCTATTTCCAAATATAGGATGGAGTTTTTAAATGAAAACATCATTATTTTAAATGAGCAGAAAGTCGGGAGAGACTGGTGTATTGAAGCAGTGGTAGGAGTCTTCCTGTTCTCTGCGGAACTAAGTGAATTTTGTCTGGCAGGCACAGTTTTCTCTCCCTAAAAGAATTTGTAAAAAATGTTGTGCCAAAATTAACTGAACGCCATCAACTGTGTCCTGAGCCTGCACGTTTCACGATGTTATCCAGAATTCACCTAAACCATATACCAGAATGGCTGGGTGAAATGTGAGAAACAAGTTGGAGAATGCAAATGGAACCATTGAGAACCGAGTGGTTGGCCTATAGGGCAAACTGAAAGCTGGGGTTGGAAATTATACTGGAAAGGTCTGTTAGGGTGAGACGGGGAAAGGTTTTGAATGTCAAGTTTAAAAAAAGGTCTAGAATTCACACTCTACACCATAGGAGGCCATTGAAGTTTCTGAGCGGATCGGTTTCGGGAGCTCACAGGGGCTAGGCTGCTCCTGCCCCTTGTAACCTTCCTGAGCGCCCTCACACTCACCTGTGGTTAGTGAGAGAAAGCCCTACCCCAGTTTCAAATACCATTCCTGAACTGGCCGAGCATGTTGCCCAGCGCACACCTGCAGGAGATTTTTGGGTTCTCCTACGATCGAGCCTATTACACACCCTGTTGCCATTTTCTGCCTTTTGTTCTGCAGAGGCTGATACCATGAGGGCCTTGCAGCTCTTGGTGGTTTGTCCTTACTCCTTCCATTTGGGAGTTGTAGGAATACCTGGGATTGGGGGTGGGGGTTGGGGTGTTCCTTTGTGGGTAAATGCTGACCATTTGTTTATGGCTTTGCTGCCCAGCTGTCCTTTTTATAGGTAGGAATTTGGAGAGATTAAAAAAAAGATGCATCAGCGCACCTGGGTGGCTCAGTTGGTGAAGCGACTGCCTTCGGCTTGGGTCATGATCCTGGAGTCCCGGGATTGAGTCCCGCATGGGGCTCCCTGCTCAGCAGGGAGTCTGCTTCTCCCTCTGCCCCTCCCCCCTCTCATGTGCTCTCTCTCTCTCTCTCTCTCATTCTCTCTCAAATAAATAAATAAATAAAATCTTAAAAAAAAAAAAAAAAGATGCATCTACTGCTATATTCTCAGAACCTAAAACTGGGTTTGGTTTTGGTTTTTGGTAGAAATCAAGGACATGGGTGAATTCCACACCTGGTTTGACCTGGAACAGCACGGGGTAATAAGAATATATGGGAGGGTGAGACAATATCTTTTAAAAACTAAATTGAAAAGAAGAAGGAGCTCAGGCCTCTAGATGAGCATGAGAAGGGTGCCCCTGAGGAAGAATGGAGGGGTCTGTGAGGGCTTTGGACTGATCAAAAGGTGCAAACTGGGAGCTACCATCTGGTTTAGTCCAGTCAGGATCTTGCCAAGGGTGATGAATAGCAGGGTTGTCTCTTCTGGGGTTAATGCCTCCTCAGGACGTCCCCAAATTTCCAGGTAAGAGTTCAGATTCAGCTCTGATGACCACTTCATGGGGAGGAGGCCAACACGTGAAGACAAACGATATGAGAATAGACACAAACAAATGGAAGCTGGAAAGGATCAGCTTTACTACTTGGGAAATGAATTCTGCAAGGTGCAAATGGCTGAGTTGGTAGGATTGCCACAGGTTGGAGTGCCAGGATGGGAACGTCTGGAGGTGGTTCCTGACCCGTCATGGAAAGGAGTATTTTCTCCCTTCAGGGAGATAGAGGTCTATCCTCATGTGTGAGATATATGCTGAGAACCCTCATTCAGGCCCTGAAACGAAGCCGGGGTGCCTCAAACCTTCCTTGCTGTCTGTGATGAAAGCCTTCCTGGACATGAAACAAGGCCCTCTCTTTCCGTTGTTCATGTGGCAGGAAGTCCAGAGACGTTTTCAAAACCTGACAACATGGGAGAAACCCTTAAGCACCATGCCAGTTGTGTGGGCCACTCTCCCATTCCTAACTTTGACCTGTGAGACAGAAAGGCAGCTGCAGGGAGGTACAATAATGCAAACCAGACCAGAACTCCAACCTCGCAGCCGGCCACACACACACACGTACTACAGGGTGGAGCCCACCGGACCTGTAGATGTGCCCTAAACCCTGGTCGGGGGAGACACATTTGAAGCAAAGCAGCCATGGGTCAGTGGACGTTTTCAGCCAGAGCCCGACCCGAGACACCTTCCTGGCTGTAGCCACCACTGACCCTGGCAAAGTCATTAAAAAAGGACAACTGATTGTTCCTCGCTCTACCCCACTCTCCCACTCTCCCCTCAGGGACATCTCTTCCCCAAACTTATGCTTTGAGGGGAGATCAGAGCACACACTTCCAAAACAGGGACTTTGGGCATGTCTCTTTACTTTTTTGAACCTAAGCTTCCTTATCTATAAAATGGGGAGGACACTTAGCTTATGATTTCTACAAACATAAACAAGATTTATCCATACATAGGGAGACCATGCAACCCTGTTGATGCATGTTATTCCCAGTTTTTGCCTGTTGCCCTGGCTCCCCATCCAATGAGCACCTCCTTCCACTCTCAAAAGCATCCCCGTTTGGATGATAAATTCTTTGGCCCCCCTATAATAAAGCTCTTAACACAAAACCTGGCCAGGAAGAGGTGGGCAGGCCTTCCTTAACCCAAATGTGCTTTCAGAGAACTTCAGTCACACTGAGGTGTAAATGTTTGACAATATTTAGATATTAGCCCTGACACAAATCTTAAATTAAAAACCTCTCTCTCTTATGGCAGAATCTCAGGTACCAGTTAATGGGGCTGGGAAGATACTAGGGGAGGAGGGGGGCTGGAGGCCATTGTACCTCCCATGCATAAGACTGACCCCCAGTGGCCATTCTGAGCTTTGTGACTATTCTCAAGCCTTACCTGTCACCCCTCCAACTCCACTACCAAAAATATCCAGCATAGATGGCCAGATACCATCAGACGTAGAGGTCTGAGCCTGAAGGTTATATCTGCCAGACAAGTACTTTCTCCTCCAGGTGGTTCAAAGGCTTCTCTTTCAACAGGATTGCGGATATTCCCTACGCCTTTGGAGCAGCAAAAGGCTACAATGCACCACAGCCTGAGATCCCCCAGGAAACAGGTATCTGACCCTGGAGACAAGGAATTATTAGAGGTGAGTGACACCGGAAGAATACTGAGCCTTACAAAGCAAACCAATTTTTAAATATTAAATTAAAAACGTACTCCACAGCTATTTGGTTCAGTCATTAAACAAACATATGAAAGCCTATTATGTGCCAGGCACAGGGGTAGTCCCCAACCGGTCAGCAAGATGGCCAGGAGCATAAGAACCGGGGGGGGGGGGGTGCAGAAGAGACAAATGGCATATGTGTAGACCACAGTGGAACTCCTTGACCAGTGGCAGATGCTGCAGCCAATTTTAAAACGAACCCACCCAGAATCTTATTTTTCCATTAAAGAAATATATATTTGTTTAAATAATATATTTTCATTATTAAAAAATTGGCAAATGACATACATTGAGGGGAATGCAATTTCACATTCAATCCCATCAGGCAAATAAAACCACTTATTGACTTTTGGTGTTTTTTCTGATCAACATTTTCTTCTATCCTTAGTTACCTTTGCTCCTTCCTTTTGTGTAAATCTTGCTCCTTCTTTGGTGGCCCCATGGAAGATACCATTTTAAACATTTATTTCTTCTGATCACAAAAGAACATAGATTATAAGAAAGGTGAGAAACACCCTCAATCTAAAGGATAGAATAAAATCAACCACCACTTGCCAACTGTGGACAACTATTAGTGAGGTATGGAAGTAAATTCCAATAGTTTAAAACTACAAACACACCATTTTGCTGATTAGGGGAACCAAGAAAATAATGTCTTTAATGTTTTGGTGCTTGATTTATCCCCTAATAGATTCTTTGAAAGCTACTATTAGTGAAATTTCTTCTATAAATATGATTTCTAATGTCTATATAGCATTACATCAATGGATATAAAATTATTTCATCCTCCGTGTAGACATGGAGGTCTTGTGTGTATCTTTGTTTTTTTATTTGTAATTTGCAGTTTGCTCATTAATAATTCTTTGCCAAATAAATGTCCACTGTGTGCTAGAAACTGTTCCAGGTTCTAATGATCCTAGGAACATGACTGACAAAGGTCTCTGTTTCCTTTGAATAGATTTTTATATATACACCTTGGACTGTTTCCTTACAGTACAATTCTAGAAGGAAAAACATTGGACTGGAATCATACAGATTGAATGCTCCCAAAAGAGAAATAGAGAAGTGCTTTTTCCTCTCACAAACAATGACTTTCTAAAAGCTTTTGAGTTTGGGAGAAGTTGACCATTTGTAGGAAGCCTGAAGGTGAAGTTCTAGGAGGCATGCACTACTTAAAATCTACCAGGGATGAAGAAAAAGCTCCTTATTAATCATAAGGTACTAAAACGGAAGATGTGGCCAAGCACCCAGCTCTAGAGTCAGACTATTTTAATCCTGTTTCTACCACCCATTAGTGAGTGGCTCTGGGAAGGTGTTCATATCCTTCCCGTGCCTCAGTTTCCTCATCTTTAAAATGGGAGTAACAACAACACATGCCTCAAAGGGGCATCCTGGTGATTACAGGAGTTAAACACACAGAAGGCACTTAGAACAGCGCCTGCCATGAATTAAGTAATTACGTACTTGTGCGATCTTTTTCACATAAAGTCTAATCTATAGGACTCTCTATAGCACAACTATTAGGGAAAGCCAAGTCAATCTAGTTCTCCAATTCCCAAAGATTTTAACTTGTTGATCCAGAAAAATCATGAAGGAATATAAAAAATTAGGTGTGAACCCTAACGGAGCTGCAGTTTTTGTCTTCCTTCCATCAATTTCTCTACGGCCCAGTTCCTCATGCAGGTCCCAAGGCATCATCAAGCCCTTCTTGGGCCCATGACCACAGCACATTCTCTCTCGCCTCAGGCTGAACAGGACCATATTTCCACAGACACCAAGAACCACAGACCTCGGTGGGAGAAATACCCTGCCTAGGCTCTTGTTCTGAAGAATGCTCTCAACGGACTTGTCTAAGGCTCTCGGTGCCATTGGCTGGCAGGAAAGTGCCAGGATCTGGAGAGACTTGGCATTTTGAGTTATGCAACAAATCACCCAAAGAAGGCAGATTTTGATAGGAGCTAGAGCCGACTGTGAATTCTGAAGTCTGTCCGTTGGTGATTAATGACATCATGGAAAACAAGCCAGCAGGCACCCACGTTAAGAGAGAAAGCTATTTTAAACATCCCCATTCTAATTAAGTAATTCTTCTTATAACACTTGCAACCTAAAAATAGGTTTGATCTGTCCATTGGGGGCCACTTCATGTTGACAGCAGAAGTTTAATTAGATTGCCTCAAGCAGGAATGTTATTCTCCAAGGTTTGGCATGAACTCCAGGACTGAAGGCTCAGTGGTGTGTGTATATGGTGTCTGCTGAAGTGGAAGTATTTTCTACAAAATCCTGACAGTAGAGGGGGTGGGAAAGAAAGGCGCATTTACACTTGGTGTATTAGGCCTTTAGGAATCCAGCAATGGGTGATCGTGAATATACTGAACCCTTTAACATAGAAAGTGTTTCATATGCTTAGACTCCAGTTCAACATAGAAGCACCAAGAGTGTACTTAGCATGAATGCCTGATGGAATAGAAGACACCATTCCCCCAGGGAATCATTTTGACTGAATTCATATCAATTGAATCAACCCACTGGTAGGTAGTTTGTTAAACTACTGGTCGCTTGGCAACCTAGACTGTTGATATACTTAAGCAACACACCACTGACGAACTGGGAGAATGTCTCCAAAGTTTCTCTGCTCAAAACACTCTAACATCCTTGGTGTCTATCCAGTGATCCATTCATTCAACCAGTTCTTACTGAGCACCTATTAGGAGCACACAAGTGGGGCTTAAGTCAGACAGAGTCCCCATTCTAATGGCGATCAAGGAAATAATATGCAAATCTCAATCATGGGAAGCAGAACCATTGAGTTTGGAACTTTGGATACACATAACTATTCTGCCCCACCAATGTTGACCACTCACTTACCCTTATTCTTTTTTATTCTGCACAATTTGACAGGCAGAACGTGGTATCTCAGCGTTGTTACGGAGGAGTGGTTATTACTAAAAAGATTGAACATCTTTTTCAAATATTTGTTGGCTAGTTGAACTTATTTTTTTTTTTTGTGAGTCATCTGCTTATGTCCTTCACCCGCTTTTCTATTAACATCCTTATGTATACAATTCTACATATTCTCTACCAATTTTTCAATTGTTTTTCTGTCCACCTTTAGATTGTTTTACAAATTAAAGAAATGAAGCCTGTTTAACATCACTCATCATCAAGGAAATGCAAATCAAAACCACAGCGAGCTAGCACCTCACACCTGTCAGATGGGCTCTTATCAAAAAGACAAGAGATAAATACTGGCAAGGATGTGGAGAGAAGGGAACTCTCGTGCACTGTTGGTGAGAATGTACCCTGGTGCAGCCACTCTGGAAGACAGCATGGAGGGTTAGAACTACTATATGGTCCAGCAATCCCACCTCTGCATATATCCAAAGCAAACACAATCATTATCTTGAAGACACCTGTCCTCTCGTGTTCACTGAAGCATTGTTCACAATAGTTAGGGTATGTGTTCACCAATGCATGAACAGATCAAGAAAATGTGGTGTGTATATACAATGGAATATTATTCAGCCTTTAAAAATAGAGAAATCCTGTCATTTGTGACCACATTGATGAACATGAAGGGCATGATGCTAAGTGAAATAAGCCAGACAAAAATACTACATGTGAAATTTCACTTCTGTGTTAATAAAAAACAAAAAGGTTTCAACTCAGAAACAGAGTATAAAAGTGGTCACCAGGGGCTTGCTGGCAGGAGAAATAAGGAGATGCTGGTAAAAGGATACAAACTCTTGGTTATAAGATGAACAAGATCAGAGGATCTAATGTATAACATGATGACTATAGTTGATAATACTGTATTATATAATTCAAATATGCTACAAAAGAACTTAAGTGTTCTCACCAAAAAAGAGGTAAATAAAAAAATTTAAATAAATTAACCTTTGTGAGCAAATAACTCCATAAGGTTGTGGTTCCTCATGATTCTAACAGACTAGGGTGGGAGGCTGTGCTGATGGTTTTTTAACTCTTATGTCTTTATGTTTCTGCCTTCAGGATCGTGTTTAGAGACATTCACATTCCCAAAATTATGTTTTTTAAATGTTCATCCATCTTTTCTCCTTGTTTAAATCTTTAACTCATCCAGGATTTTGATATGAGGTGAGAGGTAGAATCTAGTTATATTTTCCCCCAAATCTAACCAGTTGCCTGAGTTTTCTTTAAACTTTCCAAATGTTTCCAAATGGTGTCCAGAGACACAGCCCAAACGGAGTCTCATTCAGCCATCCAAAGCATCAAATGACCGCCAGTGGAATGACCACAAGGCAGTAAACAGGTTCCATCAAAAATTATGGAGGAGAGAGCCAAATATTTTCCCTCTGAGAGTATTATTAAGAAAAGTATTTTGTCTCAAAGCTATAGCAGGGGGGACAAATGCTATTAGAAAAAAAATCAGAGAAATATTTTTTCTGAGCCAGTGGTCAAGGTCAAGACTAAGAGAGACAAATGATACAAATGCCAGATGGGATTGACGATGGATTCTTGTTTTTAAAGATCAAGAATAGCTTTCCTCATCGAAGCAGGTAGATGTTAATTTATTCAGATGTTAATTCCCTGTGCCAGGACAAAATGCCTATCACTTCTCCATGGGTTAGAGTTCTGACAGCCTGGCTGGGTTGCCAGTTCAGAGGATTCTTGCTTGACTTGGAAGAATCTCTGACCCTAGAAAATACAGATCATGGGTGGTCGACTGCTGTCTTGGCTGGAGGCAGGAGGATGGGCGTGATGTCCCGAAATTGCTGTTGACTGGTCTTCAGATACCCATCTCTGTGGTTGTCCTTCTTTTTTTCCTCGTTCCTCTATTCCTTGTTTTTGGAAACATGACAGTTCGATGTTTGAGATACATCTGATCAGCCCCAGATACAGCCTTCTCCGCCTTCCTTCATCCCTCCACTATTTACTGAGCATGTTCTACGTCCCAAGAACTGGTATGGGGTTGGAATACTGTGAAGGACAAGGCAAAAAAGACAGCTGGCCTCATGGGGCTTATATTCTAGAACAGAAACTGTCAAACTCCAGTCTGTAGGCCAAAACCTGTCCCACTGCATATTCCTATAAGGTCCAAGAGCCAGGAATGGTTTTTACCTTTTTAAAGACCTTTTTTTTTAATCTCCTTTTTCATCAAAAGGAGAATATTTCATGCAATTTCACATGAAATTTCATCACATGAAAATGATATGAACTTCAAATTTCCGTGTCCACAAATAGAGCATTGGAATACAGCCATGTCCTTTGCATGGTTCCTCACTGGGTGCTCTTGCACTAACACGGCAGAGATGGATCAGTGTGACAGAGACCGTATGGCTGCAGAGCTTAAAATTGTTTTATCTGACCCTTTACTGAAAAGGCTTCCTCTTTAGAAGGCAGACTAAACAGGAAAATAAGATGATTACAGACTAAGGAAGGCTCTGGAGGACATGGTCAGGGTGAGACTCAGGGAGGCCCTGACAGCGGGGGTCAGGGAAGGCATCGCCCAGAGCCGGACTCCCCCCGCCAAGGGAGACAAACAATCAGCTTATGAAGGGCCACGGGGACCAGAGCTCCGTGGCAAGCATGGAGCCCCTGCGGCGTGAAGGGTCGGGGAAGGATGTGTGCTGAGGCACGTGTGAATGCGCAGGGGGCAGGCTGGGAGAGGAGAAGAAGGAGAGGTGGAGCATGCCCATTGCCCAGGAGCAGGCCTGGAAGCATGGGGGGCCCAGGAAAGGAATGAAGAGGGGCTCACACCAGAGCAGTGGTGTGGAGATGCAGATTCTGGATAAACTCAGGGTACATGTTGGAGGTAGAGCCCACAAAACTGAGCACTGGACTGGTTGTGGGGAAAGGGTAGAGGCGAGGGTAGGGCTGGACCTCTGGCAGGTGGTGGCACCATTGCAGAGATGGGCGGGGATGGGGGGAGGGGGTTAGTTTGCAGAGGGGTTGGGGGAGACATTGAGAATTCAGCTTTAAAATGCTCAAGGAAAGATGTCAAATGGGGGTTGGAACTAAAGATCTTGCTCTCCCGGAAGAGGCTGGTGACGGAGATGGGAAATCTGACAAACCTACCCTCTGAAGGTGTGTCTAAAAAGACTCACCCTGAAGATCCTACTCATGAATTGGCCCCGTCCCTGCCCACAGGCCACGGGACTTCTATGGCGACCAGCAGCCAGATGCTCTACGTATGTCCTCCCTTCCAACTAGAGGAATGCTCGGTGCACATCCATTTGACCATCTGACAATCATTGATGAGCACCTTTTTAGTCCCATTATCTCAAGTCACACATGTCAGTCACTACCTATGGTCCCCTTGGCATGAAGCAGGATTCCTGGCGGGAGGATGAGTTTTCATTACAAGAGGTCACCACACCTCATTATACAGGGCTCATGAAAAATGTTTCCTGCTCCACTTGAAGCAACTTGGGGCCTGTGAAAATTCACCTCCTGTTTTTAGCAGAAGAGCTCAGCTTGGAAATGCCTGGGTAGTTAGGTAGACAAGGCTCTGGACTTCTGTGAGCACTGGGACTTATTTGGATCACTGAGAAAACTATTAGCAAGGTCACCTCTCAGGCACCACTGGCACTGGTTCTCCATCTCCTTGGCAAGCCCCATCTTGTAAGTATGCGAGCATAAAATTACCCAATTTGTACCCTGGAGGTCCCCTCCGCATTATTTCAGGCTGTGAGCGCCTCCCCAAATCGGTTTTATAGCAGTGGTTACCAGCTCCCAAGGTCCAGGGCAGTGCCAAGGCATTAAATCCCTACCCCCACTCCGTGGCCCTAAGTGAAGACATTCCAAGTACGAGGAAAACCTTCAAGTGACAGTCCTGACAAAATTCAAGGTTTTATGCACTCCATGGTAACACCACTGGCTCAAAATGAGAAGCTGGAGTGACTGCATTGCTGCTTCTACCAGCAGGCTGTTTGGACACAGAGCATTCCGCCTCTGGGTCTCAGACACCTCATCCGTAACAGGAAGGAGCATATTCCCTATTTCAGAGACATCTGATGAGCACCTGGGCCCGGGGATACAGACACTGGTAGACAGGCGCCTGCCTTCAAGGAGACTAGAGTCTAGGTCGGATCCTTGCTCCAGGTGACACGGGCACCAAAGTCACAGCCATGGCCAGCTTCCATGCACCACTTGGTACTCTCAGTGCTAAGCCTGTGACCTGAATGACCTCATTTCACTCAGCACTCTTATGAAGGGGGCACTTTCCTACCCCAATTTAACATATGGGAAACTGAGGTCTAGAGAGAGTAAGCAACTTATCCAACAAGGTCACATACACAGCAGGTAGGAGGCAAAGCCAGGACTTGATCCCAAGCAGGTGAAATTCCAGTGCTCTTGCTCTTCAACACTTGGGGGGCTTCTCGATCAGATGCAGCCTCCCAGGGAGGGTTCATCTTGCCATTTCAGTGCCAGCTTTCAGCAAGCCTGGGACTGGAGGGCACCCAGCTGCTTTATCAGTTCTGAGGCTTATGTGCTCTGCTGCTTTCTCAGGGTCTCTGGCTCTCAGCTTCCCCAGAAGCAGCTCACGATGTCCAGTATAGGAGGAGCCTCAGAAACCATTAGGGCAAATCCTCTCCTTAAAGGTGGGAGAAACTGGGGCAGGGAGCCTGGAATGACTTGGTCAAAGTCGCTCCAACAATGAGCAGGAGAGCCATGACCGGATCTCAGTGGAGTCCAACGTCGTGGTCACTTTCTTCTCCACTATAGCTCTCAGGCTTGTCCTTTAATGGGGGAGACAACTGGGGCTCTGAAGAAGGAATTGGCTTAACCAAGGTCCCCCAGCCAGAAAGTAGCAACATAAGGACTGGAAACCATTTGTTGCTGGAGGCAACACGGAGACCAGGTGAAAGCAGGGGCTTTAGAAGCCGTGGGAATTGGGATTGGCTCTTCCTAGCTATGTGCCTTAGGCAGTTGACCAGACATCTGCAAATGGGAACAATTTTAGTGACCCCCTCATCAGTCTATTGTGAGGATAAGCAAGACTGATGCACACAAAAGGTTAAGCACACTGCCTGGCAAACAGCAACCCTCACAAATATTTATTGAGTACCCACTACATACCAGATCCAATTTCAAGTACTTTTATTTTTTCTAACAACCCACTGCATAGGTCTTATTCTCCCACTTTTCAGATGGGCAAACTGTAGTGCATTTACCACACTGCTTACCTGTGAACTGGTGAAGCCAGGATTCAAGCCTGTGCAGTTTTAGCTCCAGATGTTGGAACTCTTCTTTGTCAAGCTCTTCCACTGTCTGCACCTGCTTTCCTTATTGTAGTAAAACAGGACTCAGGAAGGCACAGTTGGTATTCTTTCCATCACATAGCAAGATGGTCCTTCTACTCAAAGCTGTGGGGATGAGCAGGGAGAGAAGCCATGGATGGGTGGGTCCTTCCTTGCAGGGAGGCAGAAGGCAGAGTTCCCAGGGCTGACAGAAGACTGAATGCATCCCAGCCCGGGAGGTCTCAGCAGCCCAGAGGAAGAAAAGGCCTGGGTCCTCATTCCACAATCCACATTCAGGGGAGCCCACTCGGGGAAAAAGCTAGTTGGGTGAGCTATGTGGTGTGGCCAATATCTGGGGAGAGCCTTGCTTTTGCAGATCCCATGGAAGCAGGTTTTCATGGATTGAAAGACTCATGCCCAGCCTGGCCTTCCTCCGCCCAGCGATGGGCAGGGTTAGGAGGGGTCCACCCTATTCACCCTAAGTGACAGCTGGATGCTTGGAAACACAGGACCAGATCATGTAGAGCAACCAACTCGTCCACCATGTCTTCTTTATTTGTCTTCCTTCTAGTGGCTTTTCCCTTCTTCAGAAGTAGATTATGCTATGGTTGTTCTTCCAGTTCATGCCACTCTTGTTGCTGATTTGCTTGGGCTCTCGGCCCATCAATGTACATTAGAGAACTAATAGATAAGAGAACCACGGGAGGGTCTTCTCTTTCCTGTTGAAATATGCTTGCATCACATTTCCCTAAAAAGGAAGAAAGGAGCACATATGCTAGAGCTGCACTTTTCTGACTTGATTTTTCCCCTCCCGGTGTCCTTACCAAGAGTGAAGAAATCCACTTGAGTAACCGCTCCCTCGACTCCAATCTCACCATCACGGGGTGTGCACAAGCACTGCCCAGATGGCCACTCGTGCAGAATGCATAGAAGCACAGGAATGGTGGAGATCACCTGAATCACACGGGACTTGGAAGCAGTAACCCCCGGGGTGATGCCAATGCTAAGATGCTATGCCTACCACCACAGCATCATCTGAAGTGGGTAGGATGGGATAAGGTTCCCTCTTGTGGGTGAGGAATTTGCCAATAATAATAGTCAAGCCCTATAACTGCACATGTAACTCACTGAATCCTATAATAATCACATGAGGCAGGTACTAGTATGGCTCCTATTACAGGGATGAGTGGGCTAAGTCACAGAGAGGGTGAGTAACTGATCCGAGGTCACACAGGTAGATTATAGCAGAGTCCAGGTCAACAGGCTCCAAGCAGTGCAGCCTCTCTAAGGTAGTCCGAAAAGATAGTGACCTACCCACAGGATATGAAGTCTTGGCTCAGAACCCAGCCTGTGATCTTACCAACCAAGCACACTGGGTTTAGAGCTCAGAGTCAGCTGATCTGATGGACACACCACACCAGATGGCAAATGCCCTTCCCAGTCTCCCCAACTTTCCCTAGCACACTCTTCCCATTGCCAACAAAGTCCATGCTATCTCTTATTCCAGACCTTTGAGCCCTCTTGTCCTTAAGCTTGGTATACACATACCTTTCCCTGTGCCTGGATCACACCTACTTACCCTTCGAAACTGCACTGAACCTTCCCTGCACCCTTGACTTTCCACATCTGATTTTTGTGCTCTTACTATATGCACACATATCAAACCCAGCTCCACCCCCCCCATCTCTGTACATATCACAGTAATGCTGGGTCAAGACAGGCCTATGCTGTCCCCTTCCAGACTGTCAGCTACAAGAGGGAAGAGATAACTCTGTACTTGGCATGTCACAACATCTCAATCAATCTCAACAGTAACAAGAATTTAAGGGGTAAAATTCCAAGCTTGTCCCTGTCCCAGTGTACCCTAGGCAGAGGATTCATTTTCTTTCAGCTCCTCTAGTGTACCATGCTCTTCCTCACCACTGGACCTTTGCACATGCTATGCCTAGGTCTTAAACACTCTCTAATGTCCTCCTTTTTCATCTAGTCTCCTGTCTCCTAATCTAGGTCAGGTTGACTTGTTTTAAGCTCTCATAGCCCCATGTACTTTTTTTCCTTTAAAGTAGTTCCCCATGTGTGATCCCTGGACCCCTAGGAGGTTCCCAAGACCCTTTCAGGGAGTCTGTGAGATCAAAACTATTTTTGTAAACCACTAAGCACTAATAACTATAGTATAACTGAAACTAATATGTTACATGTCAATTATATCTCAATAAAAAAATATAATATGAAGCAACTCATAGTAGATGCTCAATAAACACTCAGAAAATGAGCAAACCAAAGCCCTACTGATGGGTCTGAAGGTCAAAGCGCATGCCTGAGATAAACCCCACCATGCCAAGGCCAGTTCTAAATGCCACACTTGGGAAGGGGCTGCGGAAGGCTCCTCCTTGGGGAGATAAGGAGAGGAAAAGGAATATAGGCAGCCCCTCCCCTGGGACACGGTGTCCACTGGCCAAAATCTTTGGGCCCAACAAAGTGCTATAAATGCATATCTTCCCACTTGGCTCTGCATTTTTCCAGTTTCTTGCAAATGCATCTGGAACATATTAGAAAGGGGTCAGACTGGTTTGGAAAATGTTTGGGTAACTCTGGACATGGGAGATGGAGCTGGAAACCTGTAGGAAAGAACATCACCCCCAGACAGAGTTCATGGTTATGGCCAGAGAGCTGGGGCCTGCCAGTCAAGGACAAGCTCCCTGGGCCTCCCCGACTCTTGCCCTACCCTTCTGGAGGCCTCTGACTCCACCCCCTCAGAGACCCCCTTTCATACTTTCTTTGGTCAGGAGACATCCCTCCACACCCCCCACCACTATCCTTCTCCTGTTGCCTCTCCTGACCCAAACCACAAACTCAACCCAGGCCCTGCTCCATGAATAATGACGGTATGGACAGTAATAGTAACCCATAAATTATTTCCAATCTACTAAGCCCTCGTGTCCCAGGTAGAGAGATTTACATACATCCTCTCATTTTATCCTTTGAACAAACCCTCAAATCACACGTATTCCTGTTCCTACTTCATAGAGAAGGAAACTGAGGGGCAGAAAGGTGACCTAATTCCCCTTTGGGCATAAAGCTTAAAATCAAACCCAGAATGACCCATCACCAAAGCTTGTTTCATAACACACACAATATCCACAGCCCACCAATATTTCAGGAACATAAAAGAATCAGTGTAGAAGCTGATTCCTTTTCTCCCAAATCAAGGAGATGCAGAGGAGCTAAGAGGTGTTTGAAAGCAGAGGCAAAGTTCCCATCCTTGGCACCTGCTCACCTGTACCAACGAGCTCCTGTCTTAAATTCACTCTCCTCTACCCTCTGCTGCAGCTCTCAAATCAAATCTTCTCGTCAAATGCAATTCCCAGCACTGTCCTCACGAGCTTGACACAACGTCAGCTGCTACAGTGGACTCAGAAACCTGCTTGCTCAGCCCACCGCCCTCCTCAGAAGACAAGACTGCTTCAGAACTGAGAAGCTAATTTTCTAAAACACTTCTTCCATTCGGGCTATCCCTGAGAAATTTAGGGTTAATGTGTAATTCTGGGCTTGCAGTGGAGACCAGCCCACAGGCTCGGCAGAGCAGAGAGAAGGGAGGCTGTCCAGGGTACGTCCCCTGCTCACGGCTCACAGTCAAGGACCCCACAGCCCTCCCGCCGGGGGCGACCCTCCAGGGGCAGTGGCAAAGGGAACAAAATGGGCCCTCGGGGAAAAGACACAACTGCAGTCAACATCACACAAACCTGTTCTAGGTCCAGAGCCACACTGTCCCGTCCGAGCCCGCCGTGGCTCCCGGAACGAGGCAAATTGAGACTTCCTGCGTGAAATACACTCTGGATCTTGAAGACTTAGCACAAATGCGAATGATCTCAGTAATAACATGCAGATTAATTTCATGTGGAAACGATAAATACTTTTTGACATATTGGGTTAAATATATTATCAGAATTAGTTTCACCTCTTTCCTTTTGCTGTTTTTTATAGGCTATTAGTCAATTTGAAATTACATAGGTGGTTGACATCCCATTTCTATTTGACAGCACAGAATTGAGACCCTGGACACAACCTTTCCTGGTGCTTCTTCCTCCTTCTCCCCCCCTGATGGCTCAGTCACTGGCCGAACCATCCTCCTCTCTAAGGCCTGCCCCTCCCTTGCTCCAGAGTCCCCAGGGCTCCCCATGACAGCTCACATCAACCCGAAGCCACCCTCCCCAGGCTTCCAGGCAGCCCTGGTGGAGTCACTGGTCCTGTGCTGGCCTTAGCTAGTGACCCTGGAAGCCATCTCCACCTTTTTTCATCCCTTCCAACTTCCCGGCATGCTGCCCAGAAGGGGCAGAGAACAACCCCCCTCCTGCCCCCACTCCTCATGGTCTTTTACCTTCAGAAGTTTGCAGGTAATTACTCCTTCCCTCCTCTTTAATGAGCTCCTGGCTCCCGGGGTGGAGGGAACATGGGCCCAGACTTGCCCTCCTTCTGGGGCTGCTTGCTGCCCAGCCACACCCACTTCACCCTAGTGCTAATGCCCAACAGGTGGGGGGCCCCTGAGCCCAGCCTGTCACTTGCCCTGCACACCGGGCAGGCACTGACGCCCAGGCGGAGTGATGGGGACTGGATGCTCCCTGCTCCCACAGCTTCTCCTCGGGAGCTCCTCTGCTGGCGACCATCTCCCTGCCTGCCCTTCCTCCAAGTATTCAGGCTCCTCCTCTGCCAGGAAGCTCTCTCCCACCACCCCAGGCTTCCTTGCCTTCAGCCCAGTAACGCCCACACTTCCCGCTCTTAGCAACTGCAAAAGCACTCACCACCGGGGCAGAAGGAAACCCCTACTGTCTGCGGTCAGATGCTCACCAAGCACCTTCACCTGTAGCATTTAATCCTTGCAGCAGTTCCATGTCACAATAATCATGCCCAATTTACAGATGAGAAAACCAAGGCTCAGAGTGATAGAGGATATTGCTCAGGATCAGGCCGAGCCAGGCTCTGAAGCCAACAAGTCAGTCTATAAGCTTCTGTGTTCTCTGGTGTTGTCAGAAGAACACAGACGGACCAAGCTTTGAACCCCAACTTTTTCATTTTCAAGGTCTGTGGTTTTGTGCAAGCTTCTTAGTCCCTCTCTGCCTCAGGTCCCTCATTTGTAAAATGGCAGGCGTTATCTCAGAGTTGCTGTGAGGATTAAGTCGAGCAAGGACTGCATTTAAAGCAATGCTAGTGGGGAGCCTGGCTGGATCAGTCAGAAGAGCACACGACTCTTGATCTCAGGCTTGTGAATTCAAGCCCCACGTTGGGTGTAGAGATTACTTAAAAAAAAAAAATCTTTTAAAAAAATGAAATAAATCAAACATTGCTGGGAAAGGATCAGTGGCAGCGGAAGCAAGGTCAAAGGGATACCATTGCCGACAGGGGATGTGAGCTGGGGAATGCAGACTGCCTCTAGAACTGGAAAGAGAAGGAGCCCCTAGAGGGAATTCAACCCCTGCCACCTTAGATTCGAGCCCATGAGACCCACTGTTGGGCTTCTATTCCAACTGCAGAACTGTAAGAGGATACATTCAGGTTGTTTTAGGCCAGTGAAAAACACTAACAGTGCCTATAAGTGCCATGTAGTAAGTGCTCAATATGTTTTAGCTGTGGCTATTAATGAGGACCATGCTTGTTCTCCACTAGGCTGGGAGCTCCTGGACTATGTGACACAGGCCCTGGGCTGTTCTTGGTCTCCCTGCCCTCGTCTACAGTGATGGTCTTGAGGGTGCCATGATGATAAGGGTGAGAGGGAGGGGGCCGGGAGAATATAGGTGTTCCAGGCTGAATGTCTGTACCCCCCATTCCTATATTGAAATGGGAGGTTATCAGGGTTAGATGGGGGCAGGAGGGTGGGGCCCTCTTGGCAGGATTAGCGAGTCTCTTGTTCTCCCCCTGCCCTCCCTGTCACGTGGGGACACAGCAAGAAGGTGGTGGTCTACAAGTCGGGAAGAGAGCCCTCCCCAGAAGCTGACCATGCAGGCACCCTGATCTCACACGTTCAGCCTCCAGAATGATGAGAAAATAAACTGTTGTTCCAGCCACCGGTCTCTGGTATTTTGTCATGGCAGCCTGAGCAGACTGAGACTGCTTTCACTCCTCATTTAGAAAAGCCCAGAAGGTGAGGGGACAGCCCAGCCCAGCCTCGTAGGAATCTCCAGAGCTCAGTGCTTCGAAACACAGAGGCCCTCATAGCCTGCATGGGAAGACAATCTTCTCTCCACATCTCTTAGACCTTTTAACCAAGAAAAGAACCAGGCTGGAACAGCCTGTGTGTGAGCAACAAGCCCAGGGGCCCTCGTCTGGACACCAGCCAGGTGGGGTGTTCTCCCTGAACTCCTCACATCACAGGATCCAGACCACACTTTAAAAAACAACCACCATAACACAATTCCTTCTCCTGATCCCAAAAGGAACAGTGCACATCACAGACATGTTTTTAGGTGTAAAAAATAAAATGCATGTCAATCCTATCACCCAGAGAAAACACTCTCTTAATATTTTGTGCATTTCCCCCAATCTCTTTAAGGCCTGTATAAAGAGGGAGACCTCTAGGATTCTTCCATAGCTGAGCTCGGGCTACAGATACTCTTCCATGGCCTGCCTTTCCCCTTCAATCTTCGATCAGAACTATTTTCCCTTGTCACTAAAATTTCTTTGTAAACCACATTTGAAGAGTCAAATAACATTTCATCATCCGGTGGTACCATAATTTATTTAACCATTTCCCTATTGTTAGACATTTAGGTGGTTTCTAATAGCACACCACCATAAATAATGCCATGAGGAACATGCTGCTACATAAATTTTTATTCACCTCCCTACCACTGACTGTCTCCTTATGATGGATTCCTGGATGCAGGATGACTGAGATCACCCACATGTGCTGCTTTCTGACTCATGACCCACCCTGTGTGGCAGACGTATGAGAGCATCTGCCTCACCACATCCTCACCAGCAGTGAGTATTATCTCTTTTCAATATTTTGATCACGTACTAAAGTATCTGTTTGTATATTTCTTTAAATACTAGTGAGAAAAATTTGGCACAGGTTTTGATAATTTGGCTCCGGAGAAAAAAACAGGTCAGAGAAATGTTCTACTGAATTTGACACCAGCTGGAATTAGACATTTGTTTTCAAGAAATGCAATAGCATGATATTTAACCGAACTTTGTGATTCTAACTTGTGGGTAGCAAAATAAATAGTGTGGAGGTTTGAACAGCCTGGCTTTGGGAACAGATAAGCAAACAGGGAAGCAAATACCAATATTAAGTGAGTGCTTCCCAGTAACCTGTTCTGAACATGCAATGCCATAATATATCTTAAATTCTATAAAATAATGGTATTTCTAGCTCTATAGACAGGGAGAGACTGAGACCCAGAGAGCGTTCGTCAGTGACCCGGATGACTCAAGCAGGAGCAGCACACGGGGATTCCAACACAAGCCTGTTCGCCCTCCGGGCAACCTCGTTCTTTCCACTACCCCACTCGGGCTGCAGTACAATCCATGGGCGGCTTTGTCTGAAGGTCAGCTCTCTCATTTAGGATGAAATACCCCATACCCCCTGCTTATTTTACTAGATTCTTCAGCAAACTCTTTCCCATAGAATAGGAGGGAAAACCTCACTTATCAGTTACCTAAATTATCATCTAATGAAAACAGCCATGAATCACAAACAACTTTATACACTGGTATGTATTGCATTCCTAAAAATGTATATGAAAGTTAAATGTAAAAAAAAAAAAAAAGACTCCAACAAAGAAGGAATATATCTTATCAAGGAATTATATTCAAAGAGAGCTAAAAACAAAACAAAACAAAAATCCATAGTTTAGGGTTGTGAGTGGCTTATGATAGACGTGGGCATGATAATTGACAATATGCCAACACATACAAGACACTAGCCCACAGGAAATAAAAATTCATTGCTCTGAAAGAATTATGTACTGCACATCTGAGTGTACTCATGTATTCTGAAGTTGCATTCAGAAGATGGAAAACTCAGGGTGCCTGGGTCGAGCCTGGCGTGGGACTCCCTGCTCAGCGGGGAGTCTGCTTCACCTTCTCCCTCTGCCCCTACCCCCTCTCATGCACGCGCTCTCTCTCTCTCTCAAATAAATAAATAAATAAAATCTTAAAAAAAAAAAAAAAGATGGAAAACTCTGATTTTAGTGTTGGGAAGAGGGGCTTATTGGTGGTTTTCTAGAAGGGGCCAGTGCAGATCCCAGTGAAGAATGGAACAGGAGTCTGCTGGCACTAATTTAATAGTTTTTACCGACTATTTTGAAAAACTGGGCAAGAAAAGAATTGATATCCATCTTTCTCCTCTTGATAAAGTGAGCTTTCTCAAGCTATAGCCCTTTCAAGAATACCAGAGAGGGAGCTTAGATATATTCCTGGCTATAAAGGGTTAGCCAGGGGACTTAGAAAGCGAGTGCCTTGTATTTCAGGCTGGCCTTTTCCTTATGAACCAAGCCTGTCTGTCTGTCCTCCAGCCTTTCCTCCTTCCTTCCTTCCTTCTCTCCTTCCTTCAACTTCTCTATTATGAATTACAAATAGAAATACAGCATTTTGGTATAAAGCCCCAAATCTTCAACATAATTTATAAGCTCTTCATGACACCCCCAGCTGACCTTTCCAGTCCAGTAGACCACCATCACCTCATTTTTGATCTTCTTGTCACATGGGCCATCTTTCCGGTTCTCAGAGATGCTATTCCACCACGGGACCTCTGCCATGTGCTTTTTTTTTTTTTTTTGATGCCTGTTATGCTCTCTCCTGACTCCACTCCTCTCAACCCTGCCTTTGTCAATGTCCTTCCTGCTCACTCATCAAGCCTCAGTTTAATCTTCAGCTCAATTTCCATTTCTTTGAAGGAAACCTTCCCTGATACCCCAGATTGGGTCAAGCTCTTCATTATAAACTCTCAGAGTTCATTATAAACTCCCGAGTCCTCCGTGTCAGTTACCAATTGCACTTCCGTATTTATTTGTGGGATGGTTTCATTGTCTGTTTTTCCAATTATCTGGCTAATCCCATAAGACAGAGTCTACCCTGGCTCATCCCTGATGCCTTGGTATCTAGCACTGAGTTTGGCTGTATGCATTTTGCCAAATACAAGGAATGGATAAAGAATTGTAATTGTATACTCAGGAAAACTTCCATTCAAGATTGCTCGTCAAATGAAGACATTTTCAACAAAACGAAAACTGAGGCAATTCTCAGCAACTCACTGTGGAACTTCTAAAGGCTGTATTTCAGTCACTAAGGAAAATGAATTCAGATCACAGAATGTCTAAGGGACAAGATGTTGGCAAATAGGTTAGAAAATCTATGGGCCACCTGGGTAGCTCAGTCGGTTAGGAGGCCAGCTCTTGGTTTCAGCTCGGGTCATGATTTTGGGGTAGTAGGATTGGCCCCACATTGGGCTTCGTGCTCGGTGGGGAGTCTATGTGAGATTCTCTCCCTCACTCTCTTTCTGCCCCTCCCTCTCCTGGCTCATGTGCTCTCTCTCTTTCTCTCCCTCTCCTCTATCTAAAATAAATAGATAAGTCTTTGAAAAAAAATCTACACACACACTGACTATGTAAAATAATAATTACGATGTCTACTTTTGGGTATTAAAACAACTAATATACCGGCCAAACCAGAGCATTTAGATTAGGAGGAAGGCAATTGGAATTAAAATAATCTAAGAACCTCTTCTTGTTTGAGAAGAGAATAGAGGCACTGATTAACATTAGGTTCTATTAAGTATAAAAGTTTAGGTATCTAGGGTATCCACATTTAAAAATTAGATGGAAAATATAGCTTCCAAAACAAAAAGGTAGAAAAATGGAATGAGGGAAAGGAAACAAAAATCGTCCAAAAGAAGAGAAAGGAAGATAAAAGAATAAAAAGTAGGGCACATACAAAGCTCAAAATATATCAAGGATCAGAAGTAATATAATGAATAAAACTTTTTAATTAAAAGCTAGAGATAGTAGAAGAAAAAATTGAAGACTAAAAGAAAAAAAAAATCCCAACTCTGGATGTTTAAAAGAAACACTCACAACCTAAAGACATGGAGTAGTTGAATAGAAGGATCAAAAGAGCATAATACCAACCCAAAAGAGACAATGGTAGCCATATTAATGCCCAACCCAATAGACTGGGAGGTTCAAAGCATTGCTAGCTTTAAAGACACTATGTAATAACGAAAGCCTCCTTTTGGCAGAAAGATACTAAGTGAAGAAATGGGTACGATGTCATCAATTCATTTACATCCTCAAGTCATTGGGAAAACACATTCGTAGAAAGGGGGCACTCTGTCCAAACAAGGGGACACTCACCCGTTGGCTGAGGATGCATCCCATGCTAAGGGCATGCGAACCCCTATACCACCTGCCTCAAGCAGAGAGACCTCCTGAAACTCACCGGGGCTTCATTTCCCTCCACTGCTGGCCAAGTCCTCTGACTCCTGCTACTGTCCAGCACAAGTCCTCAAGTGTTCCACCTGAATGCCACGTAGCCTACGTGTCAGTGGTCCCTCCTTCTTCCAGCCCCAGGGCAAAAACCTAAAGGGACCCAAATGCTCTGTGTCAAATAACTCCCTTCTGATTCTCCCTCTTCCCCAAACTTTACTGTGTACGTCCGAGCTCAATTTTTTCTTCATTCATTCATCCTACGCTTTTGCACACATACCAGGTGCCGGGCACTGTCTGAGGGACACGGGAAAAACCTCTTGAGAGTTCCCGTCTGACTCAGCAGCGAGCCTAGAAAACCCTGCTCCTTCACTGCCTGGGGAGGGAGGTGTGTGAAAGCAACCGCCAGACTGCTGAGCAATCTTCTGCCCTTGGAAACCGAAACTGTCCCAGCTTCAAGCACACAGGGAGCCCTCAGTTACCCTTTCCCACAGGTCACAAGAGGTCATTTCAAATGTGTCAAGCCTTTTTTCACTTCTCCATTTAAAAAAAAAAAATGACCTTTGGGGCGTCTGAGTGGCTCAGTCTGTTAAGCGTCTGCCTTCCACTCAGGTCGTGATCCTCCCAGGGTCCTGGGATCGAGCCCCGCATCGGGCTCCTTGCTCAGCAGGGAGTCTGCTTCTCCCTCTCCCTCTGCGCCTCCTCCCTCCTTGTGCGCACGGACTCTCTCTCTCTCTCTCAAATAAATAAAATCTTTTTAAAAATGACCTTTAATTATTGCCAAAAATTAATGTTCATCACAGAAAAATTAGAACCTAAAGATTAATAAAATTAAAAACTGATTCTGCCATTTAGAGAGAATTCCTGTGAATGACCTTTGGTGTACTCTGTTCAGATTGTTTTCTCTCTCTCTCTCACACACACACACACACAAATCTTTTTGCCCACTGATTTCCATTATGAAGGAATATTTTGTCTGAGGGCAAAAAGGGGGTGAAGAGCCTTGCATATCACCACGCCAGGCACTTGGAGCACCCCTTAAAAATCACATGTTCCCAGGGTTAACTACAAGTTCTTCATTCATAATTGGCAAAATCAACAGCACACCAAGTAGTAAGAGAAATACCTTTAAGCAGTCCCCCGCCTCCAAGGAGAAAATCTAGTTCTTCGTATTAGTTTTCTACAAACCCCTGACAGACTGCCTCGGCACCTCCTAGGCATCACAAGAGAAAGCACTGAACATGGCATGGCCCTTGTAGGAGACGAGTCTGTGCTCTCTGAACACCTCCAAATCCTCTCTTCTCTTTTTAAAAATTGTGCTAAGCACACTTAACAAGAGATCTACCCTCTTACCAATGTTTTGAGTGTACTGCACGGTGTTGTTAACTATGGCCATAATGTTCTACAGCAGAGGTCTAGAATGTATTCATCTTGCATGACTGAAACTTTATATTGGTTGAACAACTCCCCATTTCCCCCTTCCTCCATCCTCTGGCAACCACTCTTCTACTCTTTGTTTCTATGAATTTGACTACTTTTGATCCCTCATGTAAGTGGGATCGTGCAGTGTTTGTCCTTCTGTGACTGGCTTATTTCACTTAGCCTAACATCCTTTAGTTTCATCCTTATTGTCACACATGGCAGGATTTCCCCTTTTTAAGGCTGAATAATATCCCATTATATGTATATGCCACATTTTCTTTATCCATTCTTCTGTCGATGGACATTGAGGTAGTTTCCCTGTCTTGCTGTTGGGAATAATGCCGCAATAAACATGGGAGTGCAGATATCTCTTTGAGATCTTGATTTCAATTATTTTAGATATACACCCAGAAGTGGGTTTGCTGGATCATATGGCAATTCTAGGAACCCAGGAGTCAGGCTTGAGTCAGGGAGTTGCAGCTCCCCATCTGCCCCTTGTCAGGCTGATGGGACAATGGGCTGACAGGAGGGCCAATCAGATCCTCTGGCTCCAAACCCCCGCATCCAATCTGACAGATTACTGGCAGGACAGATCGGGAGAGCTGGGAGCACAGGTTTCCAGGTAGCTACTCCAGTGTCACTTGAGGAGCTTAGAAAAATACAGCTTCCCAGGACTCACTCCAAGCCTAATGCATCCGAATATCCAAGGGCGAGCCCTAGAATCTGTATTTTATGAATATCCTAGCAGATGCCGGAGCTTTGTCAAATTTGGAAAGCACAGCAGAGGGCAAATTCATGACTTTCTGACCACCCTGTTGGTTCAAGTCTTTCTTGGATTCCAGGAGACATCTCAACATCTTCCGGCAAGCTTGTGTCGTGTTGCTGGATTCTGTGATTGCACCATAAAGACCTTTAACTAACACAGCCCAGGGCTGTCGGCACTCTGAGCACCTGCCATACCATGGCCCTCCATTTTGCGTTTTGCATCTGGGTCTCTATGGTGTATTTTCCCACATCTGGGCATTACACATACACGGAAAAAGGTCCACAGGACAAAGCAGCTGATCTATGAGTTACAAATTCTAAATTCTAGGGAACCTGTTCTCTGTAAGATGATTTTTTTCTGATTTAAATCACACCTCTGTGGGCCACAGGTGCTTGTGCTAAAGACGGTGAAGGCCACTCCTTCTCCTTTGGGGGTGTTTTGAGCCTCCGGTGGGTGCGGGCATGGTTCTGGGCCAGTGCTTCCAGGGGAACTTTCCTCCATAGTGGGAAGTCCTATGGCCGCCCTGTCATTTTGGATATGTGGCTATTGAGTACTTGAAATGTGGCTTGTGCAACAGAGGAACTGGATTATTTTATTTTAATTAATTTACATTTAAATAGCCACTGGCAGCTAACAGCTCCTGTTTTGGACAGGATGAGCCGGGCAGGGAACACCAGCTTAGTTTTACGACTGATACTCAGAGAGGGAAAATGACATGCCTGAGGTCACCGAGTGAGACAGGGCGAGGATTCAAACCCAAATTCAATCCATGATACGTTAACTGCTTGCCACACACACACACACACACACACACACAGTGTAAAATGTTGATAGGGGATCAAATAAAACTGAACATCCCATTTCTGAGACATCAGCTCTGTTTTAGTTACAAAGCCAAAACAAAAAGGAAAGCCACGAAGCAGGACACACACTATCAATTCGCCTCACCATGTAGACAGTCCGGCCAAGGGACTTGGCTTTCTCCTCCGCCAGCGCTGGCTCGAGAGGGGCCTTGTGGTCCAGCATGTTTTATTGCGTGCCCAAAACTCCCAGATAGCTGGGCCTCCAAGCACAAAAGTGATTGTGGGGGGAAGGCGGAAGGGGGCCCGGAGGCTGTCCCCGCATCTCCCAGGGTGAACACCACGTCTGACAGGTCACATTCAGGCCACCACACGGATGGGGACAGCGCCCCACCGCCCTGGGAAGCGTCCCCAGCTGTCTCCTCTGCTCACCGCGCCCAGGGAAAACTCGGTTCTAGCAGTTACGGTCAGCCATTTAAATCACATTACCCTGTAAGTGGATATACAAATTGTCAGCCCTAATGAAATTTAGGAGGAAGCAGTGGGAGGGGTGAAAACACTCAGAACTGGTTTCTTGGTTTTCGGACCCGGATTCAAGTGGTTTACACTACTCGCTGAAAACGTGCTTGGCGTGCGGTTTTTCTGCCAGCTCTCGGAGGCTCCCCCGGGGAAGCCAGGGTTGAGTCTTCTCCGCCGGTTCACCCTGAAACTGCACCGCGGGACAGAGCCCCGTGCAGACATCGAGCTGCTCCCGGCCGGAGAGGGTCTTCCTCATCTCTGCACCCCACCGAAGGCCTGGCGCTCAGAGGCATCCGGGAAATGAGGAATGAAAGCGGCAGAGCAGACAGCCCCCATGCACAGCCTGAATCGTGAGAGTCAGAGAGGCCCTAGGAAAGGAAATCCACCGGGCGATGCCAGAAATCGCTCCGTGGAGACTGCGGGGGCGGCGCGGGCGGGGAGAATGGCCCCCTTTCAGTGTCTTCTCGCAGAACACTCGGACTCCCGAGGCGGTGCGCTGAACCGCGTATCGGATTAACTAATGAATTATCTGCCACTAAAAAATCGATCAGGCTTCTCTCTCCAGGGCGGACAGGAGGGCCAGTGGAGGAAGATAATAATATAATGGCTTCCATTTATTGAGTGGTTACCCCGTGTGCTTGACACCGCGCAAACACTTGGCCCTGTAATCCTCACAAAACCCCTGCTCAGTGGATATGGTTTGCCCCCTTTACAGACGAGGAAATGAAAGCTCAGAAAGGTCGAGAAACTTGCCTAAGACTGTGCAGGTGTTTCTGACTCCACAGCTCACAGGTTTTCCCTATTCTCCACACCCCCCCACCCCACTCCATGCGGGTGAGGCACCTGCGTGGGTGCGGTGGGCGTGCGGGTGTGTATCGGAGAAGAGAAGCTTTCGCTACATCACAGGACTGCTGGGCCCAAGCAGCGTGGGCCAGCTTTCATTTGCGTTCCTTTTATTCCCAAACATCAGGCCTTGAACTCCTGTTCTCCACCCTGACATAGAATCTACTTCCTGGGACACGACATTGCTCTGCAGGAAATCAAACTCACTCACTCGTGTGACCCCATCCAAACCGAGGTGCATGTGTCAGGGAGTGAGGCCCAGAGAAGGAAAGGAATGTGCCCAAAGTCACACAGCAAAGTGGTGGCCAGCGTGGGACCAGAATCCAGACAGTGAAAGTCTTGCTGGGGCGCCCTTCCTACAGCCCTGGTCCAGGATTCTCCCAGTGCTGGTGCAGGTGCAGAGGGAAACTGCCTGACACCCATGGGGGCTCTCTAATGGCACAAGAATGAGACCCCTGAGATGGCCTCAACTTGAACATTAACGCAAGTGACTCTGGGTCGGAATGAAATGTTAGATTTCTAGCATTTCTAGCTTTCCCTCTTTCTCTTCCCAGCAGCGCCGGGGGGCCGAGAGACCTGGCTTTGCTTCTTACCAGCGCTATAGTTTGGGAAACATATTTAATCTCCCGAGGCTTCTCTTGCTTCTATAAAATAGAGACAGAAACCTTTCTTTTTGTCAGATGCTGCAAGCTCAAACAAAATAATATAAGTAAAAATATTATGTGCTTAATAAATGGGAACAGTTGCTAATGAATCTGTGCCGTGAGTAACACAGATCTTATGTCCGTTTTGTGGACAAGAAGACTGAGGCCCAGAGGAGGCTCAGTGGCTTGCCCAGAGGGGCACAGTTTGCTACCCACAGGAAGTGAAGTGGGGCGAAGGGTGTGCCTAGGATTCAGGAGTCCAGGCTGCTCTTCCCAGCCTCAGAATCTTGCTCTGTAAAGAGGAGGTAAGTCCCCACCCTGCTCATGTCATAGTCTCTCCTAAGACATGGGAACGCATTCCGCAGAGTTTCCCATGGATGGGGGAGGACTCGGCATGTCTGAGCTGAGGCTAAGCCCATCCTCTGACTCCCCACCCTCTGCTTCCCCAGGCTGAACCTGATCAAGAACCTTCAGGAGCCCCCTCCCAGTGCCTTGAAGGGAGCGCCCAGCAATTTGCTGAATCAGGGAGGTTCATGAGTCATTGAAAGCCAGCAGTGGAATGTGGCTGGTTTCTCCCCATGCCAGGGATCACCACCACCACCACCATCATCCCTGCTACCACCTGAGTGCCTTCTTGGTGCCTAGCCATCCTCGCCAACACTGTCTAAGCTTATCATACTTCATGTTACTCATAAGAATACTGAATGAAGCTCAGAGAGGTAAGTAACTGGCCAAAGGACACACAGCTAAGAAAAGGAAGGCTTGGAGCCAGGCTTTCTGAACTCCAATTCTTTGTCCTCCCCTCTGCACCATGCTTATGGTGGGTTTCTAGGGGTGAGAGAGGGGTACCCTCCTGCAGGTGCTGTCACAGGAGAGAGGGGAGGTAGACCACCACTCAAATACTCTGGAATCTTGACCCATGGGAGAGACTGTTTGCAAAGCTACCGTAGCCGCTGAGGTCCTGCACAGACCCCCTTGGCAATGGAGTCTAGTTCTCCACCTCTGTGAACCCGGGCTCTCCTCGGGATGCTTTGACTGATACAATGCTGCAGAAGTGATATAGTGTAACTTCTGAATTCAGGCCCCAAGAGGCCTTGAAGCTTCTTTTGTGACCTTCATGGAATGTGGTATCACAACACGAAGGAGGCCAGGCCAGCCTCCCTGAAGCTAAGAGGCCACATTGAGAGAAAAGCTCAGGCAGTAGCCACAGTCAAGCCCTGACTTGTGAGTGAGGCCAAGTAGGCTTATTCAGCCCCTAGCCGACCTGCCAGGCCCCAAGTAAGAGCAGAGGAACGCCAGCTGAGCCGGTCCAAACTGTTGCCCCACAAGATCACAAGTCATTCAGCAATAAACTGATAAAGGGAGTGACTTGATTGCTCCTGGCCTCAGTTTTCGCATCTGTAAAATGGGGGTGACGTTCCTATCCATATTTGATGAGCTTGTTATGAAGAGTGAATGAGATGAAGCCCGTGAATCGAATCTTGGGCTGAGTCCGGCACAGAGTTAGCAGCATCTCCATCAAGGGCTTACCATTGGGGTGCGCAGCTCTGGTCCTGGCGTCTGAGGCGAGTGGCATGAGGAGAGCCCTTTGGTGGGTGGGGGGAGTGTGTACATAGAGGGTGGCCCTGGGACAAGAGTGCAAGGTAGAACTTACAGCAGGTCACACTAGTGGAACAGAGGTTGGCAAGCATGTGGCTAGAATCTTCTCGGTTAGAGGGCCTTTAAGGCCATCCCAGGTTAGGTTAGAAGCCCAGGACTGCAGGGTTTTGAGTCAAGGCAATGCAACACCAAAATGTCCCCAAGATCATGACGTCCTTCAGAGTCCAAGATCTAAGGAACCGAGGAGGCAGATATCTCCACAGGGTCATTAAGGTTCAGTTCTGAACATGCCCCACCCCTGCCGGCTATCTTCCCATGATTGCCTGTTCCCCCTAAGGAAGATATCTAGGCCCTGCCTAACTGCAGTGTGAGCTGCCATGCACCCCAACCTCATCCCCCCCACCATTCCCTTTCCCCTTCACAAGCTGGCGTACCCCTCGAATCACAGATCCTTGGATGGACCACATCTTCTCTTACCTCCAAGCTTTTGCACAAGCAGTGTTCTCCTTTTTGAATGCTGTTACCCATGCTTCTCCCACTTAACCTAGATAGCCCCTACTTGCCTTTAAAAGCTCAGCTAAAATGTCACTTTCTCTAGGGAGCACCCTTGATATCCAAGTCTGGGTTTGGCTCTCCCCTCTGGGCCCCCTCTGGCACCCCATCCTTCCCTGATCTCCTGTCATTGTGACTGCCCATTACTCAGGGAGGACTGGACCACGTTTACTTTGCTCACCTCTGTAACCCATCACCTAAATCAGTGCCCGGCATACAGTAAGTGTTCGTTAAATATCCCTTCCTTCTGAGTAAATGATAAAGTAGTAAATGAGTTGGAAGGGTCCTTAGAGAAAAAACAACAACAAAAAGGAAATCAGAGGCTCAGTAAGGGGAAAAGATTTGCCCCAAATTACACACAAAGCTATGTCAGAAGCAGGAAAAGGCCCCGCCTTTACTGAATGAGGCCTATTATCTTAGATGGCCAGGAGGGACCCTGGTTGATGAAGGGAGGAGCCCTCTTTGATAATGAATGTGGATGAGTCAGGACAGGTCTGAGCTTTCCAGGGACAGCATTCTCCAGGTGAGACTGCATGCTTCTCAGGGGCCAGGGTCCTCTGGGGGTGGGATGGGAAGATGTGCAAGGGACCTTCCCAATCTGTGACTCTTCCGCCCAGGGACCCCCACTGTGTCCAAGGACTCGGTGACCAACCTGGGTCCTGACTGCAGGAGCGTGACAGGTGGACTGAAATACCAGGAGAAGCATGGGCTGGCTAGAACAACAGCATAACTACTTGCTGTATCAAACTCCAAGATACTTCTTCCAACTTCTGTCAGTTGATAGAAGTTTATAATTTAGTCACGTAACAGTGTAAGGAGGGAGTTTCTGGTCAAAGCATGGCTTTCTTCCACATGGCGGGGGGGGAGTCAAGGACCCAGGTTTCTTTCTTGCCCTGGCTCCATCAACCCCTAGCACATCAGAGCCCGCTGCTCCCAACCAGTGGAAGGGAAAGATGCCACGGAGAACTCATACCAGCTTCTTAAAACCTCCACGCTCCAAAATCAACAGGCGCCATCTCTGTTCACATTCCATTGCTAGAAACTAGCCCTTTGGCCATACCTAGCTGCAAGGAGACCTGGGAAATGGAGTCTTTGGGTAGACAGCCCTCTTGCAGGATAAATTCCACATTGGTAAAGGAAGAGCATGAATTTTTGGTGGACAAATCCACTCTTGGGTCAGACTTCAGTTCTCTAAACTTCCATGTCTTCATCTATAAAATGAAGGTAACAGCATTACTTCAGAAGATTCTTGAAAATCTTACTGAAATGAGTGAAAGATAAAACCCTTAGCAAGTACCAGGTACAGAATAAAGGCTTGTCAAAGTCAAATATTACTTTCCTACCCCACTGTTTTTTTAAACCATTAGAAATGAGATTTGTCCAAAGGTGATTGGCTTCCTTTAGCTCCTCTGCCTTTTACACCTTCCTCTCTGCCTTTCTTACCCTTCTCTGTTCACCTCGCTTTCTTCCTTTTCTGCACCTTTGTGGTCTCTCTGTGTCTCCAGACTCCCCTCGTCGCCTCCCTGAGCACATTCGTCCCGTCCTATCGACCCATGCCGCGAAGCAGATGAGCTGCCCCTCGGGACCAGCCTCCGCCAGCACAGAACAGACACCAGGGCTCCATCCCCTGGGCAGCCACGGACCACAAGCCAGACAGCTCTGGACTCAACAGCACCTGCCAGAGAGGGGGGGCTCTCAGCCCCAGCACTTCCCAACTCAGCCACGGGATAAGAGCAGGTGCTAAATGACCAGAAGTCAAAACCTCCAACCAACTCCGACTTAAGCAGCAGGTTTCTTTCCTGCTGTTCTTCGACTTCAGCATTGCCAACACGCCAAGGAACATCGTACGTCTCTCAGTGGGCAGTAAGCCGTCATCTACCATCTCCCTAACTTGTTTGGTCATGACACGCCTTCTGTTGGGCATCTCCTGGGTCTGTGAGTGAGGGAAGGCTCTTTAGAAATTGCAGCTCAAGATCCAAAATCAAAGAACAGAATACACATGTGTTAAGCTACTGGGGGCAGGCTGGTTAGAACAATTTAGCTGATAATTGATTGTCTTTGTTTTTGATACTAATCCCCCCCCCTTAACTCGCTACTATTTGGGGGCTTTGGAGGTGGCCTTTTGCAGGTTCTGTCATGTAATTTCAGTATCCAACCTAATTGCCCTTATGCCCATGTGTCAGTTGAGGACACTGAGATCAGAGATTCAAGAATGGCGGTGGGGCTAAAACCTGAGAATGGATGTGGTTTTCATTCACTCATTAAATAGTTATTGAGCTCCTGTGATGTGCCAGACAGTTCTTGACACCAGAGTCTAATCTTTATTTCTTTGTTTAACCTCATTGGCTAACTTATAAATCCAGACCCTGGGTTTCAATCAGGGTGGTTTTGGTTTTGACGCCCCTCTCCCTGGGAACATTCGACAATGTCTGGAGACATATTTGGTTGTTAGCAGTGGGAAGGTGCTATTGGCACCTCGTGGAGAGAGGCCTTGGGAGGCCGCTAATCATGCTATGATGCATAAGAAAGTCCCTCCCAGCCAAGAATTGGCTGGCCCCACATGTCAACCATGGTAAGGTTGAGAAATTCCGATTTAGAAGAAAAACACTTTTAAAAACCATCACAAGTGCACGAACGTGCAGGGGTCAGTTAGGCGACATAAATGGCTGGTAAATTGGACATGCCCCCCCCGCCCCCACACTCCGGCTCAAACGGACAGCTCCAACTGATTGTTGCTACGGGGGCCGGTGATATCATGTATCCAGGTGGCCAGCCCTTCCCATTTTTCAAGCCAGAAACCCAAATTTGAATGTGCAAATACTCATCTTGTTGGCAACTAATTTGAGCATTTTTTTAAATGCTTTGCCAAACAAAACACATCTGAAAATGTGGTGTAAGACAGTGGGCCACAAGTCGATCAGCTCCCCGGACACCAAGGGTGACTTGCTAGCATCCTGCTGGCCACTGTCGGGACTGTTAAACAGAACCGGCTCACACTTCTTGGGTTTAGTCTTCAGACTTATTCTGTCCTTTCTAGCGAGCATTTAGTGAGCACCTACTATATACTAGAACCTGCTCTAAGCACTCCAAACACGTTAACTCATTTTATCTTTCAGTAACTCTTAAGAGGTGGGTATAATATTGCCTCTCATTTTAAAGACAAGGGTTCAGAGAGGTTCTACAACTTCCCCAAGGTGACAGCGCAGGTGTGTCCAGGTACCAGGATTTGGAATCCAAACAATCTATGTTCTTAGCGGCTAAGCCAGGCTGCCCTACGGAAGACACTGCATCTCCATTTCTATACAGGAAAACTTACAAAGGACTTTTCTGGCTCATTAGTCAATTCAGGCAAGTCAACAGTCCCCCATTGTACTTAGCCTGTATTCCTTAAGAGCTCAGGACCTGAGTCCCTCCATCTAAAGCTGTGGTTCTCAGCTGGGGGTGATTTTGCTCCCTGGGGCACATTCTGCAATGTCTGAGGACATTGTTGGTTGTCACGAATTGGGGGAGGTGCTGCTGGCATCTAGTGGTTAGAGGCCAGGGATGCTGCTAAACCTCCATCACACAGGAGACACTCCCACAATAAAGAATTAACCCAGCCCCAAATGCCAACAGTGCTGAGGTTTTAAACACCTGGCTCGAAACCATGCAACATGCAAAAAGCAACCAGCAGAATGTTTCAGGTGATTCAGTCTGTTTATTTTGAACATTATTCTCCCTCTCCCCTCAAATCCTAGTCTTTCTTCTCTTGCCCTGGCATTTTGTCATAATGTCACGTGTCACAGTGCTCAATTCCGACACTGAGTAATAATCTCCTAACATGACCCTTACGTTAGCAGCACAGAATGAATTAGAAATAAAGATGAGCATCAAGGAAAACAAAAAGGAGCATTAAAATAGAAAGTAAACCCTCAAAGTTCGACCAAAATATCATGCACATGCGTGAAACGTGGATTTTTTCTGGAGGCCCTAAGCCATCATCGTGCTCTGTGCCCGCATCCAGCTCTGATGGCCATGGACACAATCTCTAGCTAAACACACACGTGACTGCGCCAATTTCATAAAATGATTTTAATAGAAAAGTACAAGGTATGAACAAAAATAAATAATCTTTATCTCAATTCTAGCCCAGCAAATTGTACACTGCATATAAAACTGATCTAAGCGGCAATTTCCCTCATTTCTTTTTTGCTTTTGAAATACTGAGACAGCATTTGAATGAAATGTTCTAAATTCAAATCGATACATTTTTTGCTTTAAAAAAAATACCAACCTTTAATCATTCTACATCCATTTTTTAAAGTTGGCTAACAAGATGATGTTTCACTAAAATAAAATATCATCCAATCATCAGGTTTAAGTGTAAAGTTTGTGCAAACAGGTAAATTAGAAGATTCATTTCCTAAGTTTTAATTCCTACATTGCCAAATGTTTCCTGTATTAAAAACTCGTTTCATCGTCTTATTTTCAAAACACGGCCTCTGGTTTTCCCCATTCCATAGAGAGAGGGGAGACTAAAAAATACTTTTTTTAAAAAAAATAAATATTTTAAAAGTATACTTTACAGTGATAATGCAGTATCTCCGACCTATGCCTTGGTGCGTATTTGCATGACATATAGGCTTCAAGTTATAAGTACCTTTTTATCCATCTCTATTTATATTATGCTCCACGCAGTCTTTGGGGACTATTTTTGCTAATGATCTCTTGGAGTCAGCCAGTACCAGTCTCTCATTTGGAGCCCTTCTCCTGCTAGAGCGTCATATTTGATAATTTCACTGCCTTGAATAACGTTTTGCAAAAACAAATTGAAAACTGGTATTAGCAAAATTGTATGAGAAAAGGGTTTTGGAGAGGCTACTAAACCAGTCTCAGGAGGTCAGCAGCTCGAAGAACTGAACAGATAAACCGGACTAAAACTTAAAACAGTCTTCCTATTCCTTGAGCCCATAATTACTATTTTGAACATGGCTCTGTTTGCCGCTGCCTATATATAAATTTTTTGTTAATTTTCCTGTATTGGGAAGATCTTGAATGCACTCCAGGATGAGAAGGGAAAATATGCTGACGCTCCTAAATGAAGTATATGTTTTTGCAATAAAGAACACTGGTCAATATACAACTGAGGAAAAACTGAAACAGATGTGAGTCCTAGAACCACAAGCGTTTGAATTTGCCCAGAAATGCTATTTTAAACACTCTATATGTTGGTCTACTGTTTTTTTGTGGAATAATGCATTCTTGGCATCCTTAAAAGGTTTCAATATGTTACAAGGTTATCCGGAAAGAAAAAAGCAAAGGGCTAACGTATCAATCTGTGCGGCGCTGGCCAGATTTCGGTGTACATTTTCAGAAAGCACAAGAACTCATATTAATTGCACTTAACACAACGAACCTTTAGTTTCCAATGGGTTTCATTCTCTGCAGACTGAGGCTTGCTTTTCATAGAACTACTTTCAAAGGGGCATAGAGACAATCCGTCCATAGTAACTTCAAACAGATGCAGTGGTAAACACAAATACACTTTTGGACCAAAATACTGGTCATGGATAAAAGCGTGTGCCTTTTCAGTTCTTCTCTGAGATGTTACAACAGCAACACGCTCTAAAACAATTAAGTTACATGCATAATGCTAAAAGAATGTGAGCAATCCTATAACCAGCTTTAAGCCATCTGCTTGCTTTCTTTTCTTTTCTTTTCTTTTTTTTTTTTTTTGAGGAACACATATAGGAAAGAGAATTCCCCTTTTGTTCCGTTACATATAGAAATCTTTTGAAGCTCCCGAAGTTTGGTTTTGGTAAAACTCTCGACTCTTCTATTATTCTGACGTGTAGCCATTCTAAACTATCCCTCATGGTTTCTCAAAAAACCTTCACATGAAGTATCTGAAGGACAATTGAAACCACTTACCAATATACAAGTAATGTTTTATTTTATATTCTATCTTCCATTTGGCATAAGCCTTTCGATGTTTGTTTTTTAAACCAGTGAAATATACAAATCACGCAAGACAGAAATATGTACATTAAAAGTACAGAATAAAGGCCATAGAAGATATACATAATATCTGAATGACAAGTAGAATATCTTACATTAAATAGTTTCTTTTAAAAACTAGGATTGTTAAACTCAACTCTCTTCATAAACATGAATCACTAAAAAGGAACAAAATCTGGTTTAGCAAATAAAAAAATTACTTCATGGTTTTTGTATAATAAAAACCAAAAAAGTGACATTTTAAACTAATTAGTGCTTTTCAATTTCAAGATCTTTTGCTTGCAATTCACTGCAACTGAGGGGACGAGAATATCTTCGTGCAATAAATTAAAGAGCCACAGGTGGCAGAGGTGATTATGAAGGCCACTGAGCCTAGGAGGGTTGCAGGAGATGTGTAGTTTTCCAAACTTTTAAAACAGCGTAAGTCTGAGATAAGAACACATTTGATGGCACTTTTAGGAAAGAGGTGTCCTTTGCTTTAAAAAAAAATTTTTTTTTTTTAACTAGCTATGTTTTGTCGTGAGCTCGATTTTCCTTACGGACTCAAACAGGTCCTACCAGATCTAAGAAGCACCGGTTTCCACTCTGCAAAACGAACCAAGGAAATGGAAACGTAGACAATGCTTCTGAGTTTGGAGTGTCTCTTGGTTTCCACGTCTATGACAAACGAGTAATGCCCTTTCTGGAAAGTGTACAGAAATGGAGATTGGAGAGAAGGGGATGGCGCAGGGACGATAAAAGAAATCTTCAAACCAACATGCATTAGCAGTAAGACCTTCCAGATTCCTCAGAAACAAGGCTGCTTTGTGATGCTCCAGGTGTGATCGATCGCTTCAGGGCTGCAGCCCAAGCTCAACTCGGAAACCTTCTGGAAAAATCCCAGTTGGATTGCAATGAAGGATAACAATGCTCTAGAGGGAGAAATAACCCCAGAGTAAACTATAAGTCACTGGCTGCACTGAGATATAACTATATTTATATTTATATATAGATGTGTGTGTGTATATATATATATGTTATGTACAAAAGACTTTTGAGATATCAGGCACCATTAAACCACACCCCCCTTATAAATGCAACTGTTCAAGTACACTAGGAACAGTCTTAGGGTACACCTGCAGTATAATAGGAAAAGCTGGAGTGGATAGTCTACACACAGGATCACAAGAGTGAAACGCTGCAACACCTCTGGGAACTCCATTAGCCATGTAATGTCATTAAAACATATAAAACTACTGCTCCTCAAAATAAAAGTTTTAGGGGAAAAAATCCCTAAGTAGCAAACTACTTCCCAAGTGGAGCTTGTAACGTTTCATTTCCTGTCCCACAATCAAAGGGGACCCAGTGGAGCTGCCTTTTGGCCAGCATCACATCACAGCAGGGCCAGGAGGAATCAGAGAGGACTTGGGGTCAAGCCCGAGGGCCGATTTCACTTTTTCCCCTTCACACAGGGTTTCTGCTCTGGTGCAGCCCTGACCTGCACGCAGTTACCTTGTTGTCTGGGCTGAGGATCTGTGAATGGCATTCATTTATTATTTTCATCATCATCATTTATTAACCAAGCATCCCTAAGAAAATTACAGTATATTTTTCTTTTTATATTTAATCCAACCTCCCTGCTTCTCTCCAAACAAAATGGCTAGTACCCAGAATCATTCGGGGATCCTTTTCCAATCTGACAACCTAATTCCTGTAACAGCATCAAATCAGTATCTCGATACAGGCATTTTTAAGGTTTTTTTTTTAACTTCCGAGGCTTTCCTCCCTGTCCCTAAGTTTCAGTATCTACCAGTACAGGACCCTCTGCAGATGGAACATTTCAGAAAAATGAGACAAATGATACATCTTTGAGGGATGTGAGATTCTCGCTGTTACTTTTTAAATTACCATTTTGAAAATGTTTCAGGCTGGCAGCCCCTAGGGAAGGGGGGGGGTCTCATTTCTTGTTTGTTTCTCCAGACCTCTCCACTTTCCCCAGAGCATTTACAATTCATTTTGGTCACAGAAGCTTAATCGTGCATAGAGTTGTACCACCCCCTTCCAGCTGGATGCTACCTGTCCTATATTTGACCCCATAGTTGAGAAAAAGAAAACATCTTTCCTTTCCCTTCTAGATGTGCACACAACTAAGGGTACATGGAAATCCCCCCTCATCCTATACCATCAAAAGAAGTCTTGTCTTACCTTTTCAAAGATGCACAAAATAAATATTTGTCTTGGTTCCCACCCCCCCGTTATTGCCAAATAATAATTATAATATTAATAATAAACCACAGAGTTCTTAGATGGGAACAGAAAAAAAAATGGTTCCGGTTGCAATGATGGGGGGGAATAAAACAATATTAAAAGAGAAAAACCAGAATCACTGTACTTTCTATAAATAAGTGGGTCCTGGGGGCGGGGCTGGGTGACGGGCGGGCGGCGGGCGCCCGCTATTTGCACACAAACTGGTCCACGATCTCCGTGCACTTCTTGCACTTGACGTAGCAGCACCAGTGGAACTTGCAGTGGCAGCGCTCCGTCTGCACGGTCTTGAACTGGTCGTAGCCGCGGCCGCAGCACATGAGCTCGCAGCCGTCCATGCCCTCCGACGTCTTGTTGCACAGGCGGCCCTGCGTGCCCAGCGAGCCCGTGCTCTCGTTGCGCACGCAGTAGTCGGGGCTGGGGTCGATGTAGACCAGGTCCTGCGTGGTGGGCGAGTTGAAGCGGCTGTTGACCTGCACCAGCTTGCCCCGGCTGTTGAGCCGCATGGCCGCCGCGCTGTCGTACTTCTCCTTCAGGGCGTCGCCCACCTTGCGGAAGTCGGCCAGCTGCAGCCAGCACGTCTTGAGGCTACACGAGCCCGACACCCCGTGGCACTTGCAGGCCACATCGGCCAGGTTGTACACCGTCTGTGAGGAGATGGGACAGTCAGTGTACCCACTCGCGGAGGAGCACGCTGGTGGAAGGTATGTTCCCAAAGCTCCCCTCCCCCTTCCCCGTGGAGCCGCGGTCCCCAGCTCCGCCAGGGCCCGGCCTAGTTCCTCCTCATCCTGCGCTACCAGAAGGCTGGTGTCACCTTCTTTAAAAAGTCTACAAGATAAATAGGCTCTTAGCCCCTCATTAGTACACATCACGGTGAGCAACAACCAGCTTTTAAATGGGAACAGGAAAAGACCACTCCAGTTGCTTCTTTTTTCCCAGGAAAATGTTACAGCAACTAATAGGTCTTGAACGCTCATCCCAGAGATTATTCACAATTCCTCGCCTTCATTACCTGGATTAATCCCCTCAGCCAGCCTATGAGGGTAGTGCTAATATCATGCCCATTTCACAGAGAGGAAAAGTGAGGCCCATAGAGTTCTTACCCAGCCACTGGAACACAGGGGTGCCAGGATTTGAACCCAGGCAGTTGGGCTCCAAGCTCATGCTTGGTGACTTGCCCATGGGCACCCAGCTGCTAAGCAGGAGGGTGGGGAGGGGGGCCAGCCCAGATGGGATCAGGGTTCAAATCGTAGTCACTGTTATTACTGCTGTGTGCCAGGCACTGTCATCATAGCCTTTATACTATTTATCTCACTGAATCCTCCCAAATAACATTATAATGGGTTAGATGATGGCACATGGCACAGAGAGGGTAAGTGGCCTGCACAGGCTACACAGCTAGAATGTGGGGAAACCAGGCCTGGATCTCAGGCAGTCTCACTCCTGGGTCCTGCACAATCCCTAGCCCTTCCCCACACTGTCTAAGATAAGAGCACCCACACCAGACCTAGGCGGATGTGAGTTTTGTCCTAACTCTGCCCCTGAATTCAGGCAACTGGCCTCACCTCTCAGAGCCTCCTCTTTCTATCTGGGAAGGGCAACTGTAATGGTATGAACCTCGCAATACTGTTATAAGGATAGAGTGAGGGGATGCAACAAAAGTGTCTGGCATACAGGATGCAGTGAATCTGTTCTTTCTCCAGAGCGATGAGCCCATGGCATCTGGGTGCTGGTCCTGGGCTCTCACTGGGTCACTGTGGCCTCCCAGTAGCAGCGCCCACTGGCCTTGGCCTCACAGCACTGTGCCCAGCAGTCTGGGAGGTGGTGGCTGCCTATTTATAGTCGCCACTGCCCACAGCCCCTGTGCCAGTCACCCTGCAGAGTCGGAGTGGTGCTGGCAAGCTGCAGGGGGACTGTCAGGAACCTGGAGGCTGGAGTGAGCTAGAAGGCTCCTTTCACCCAGAACAGCTCCCTTCATCCTAGAAGGATTCATAAGGGGTTTTAAAAAGGGGGAGGGGCCAAAATGTACTCCCCTGGCATAAAGAGTTTCAGGCACTCAGCTAATGTGTGGAAGGGTTTTGCAAATGTATTTAACCTTTGCTCCCCTTTGAGGAAAATAAAAAGCTAATGCCCCAAGGTGATTCTAATATGATTTCCTGGCACAGTGTCCAAATTTCCTCCTCCCTACCCCCACTGTCCTGGAGAAAAACTGTCTTCTATGTAACTTCATCTGCCAGGATCCAAGGGCAGCTCACTGCTCAAGTTATAAAACCTACAAAAAGAATTCACTCACTATTTAAAAATGTAGATGTTAAATGACATTCTAATATTAAAGGTGCTTTTCCAACTCTCCAAAACCCCCTCTTTCCACTTGGAAATCCCTTGACCTTCTCTCCTTGCTTGCTAAGCCCCTGATCATTTCTCTTCCTGAGAGAAGTCAAAGAAATCCCCTCCATGGATGAAAGTACCAAATATGGGCACAATGGGGCCCAGAAGAGTCAAGCACATCTCTGTCCTGGAGGCACGTCTGGTCTGAGGCCCTGTATGCTCAGAGTAATGGGATGTGCCCCCTGTGAGGACAGGGGCAAGCTTTATGGGCTCCCACAGAGAGTGGGGCTGACATGCCCATTATGTGGCCTTGGTCAGCTGCAGTGGGGAGAGACAGCAATGGGAGGCTTGAGAAAGGAGAGGCCACACTCCCTCTGGGCACCACAGGCAAAAATCTGCCGAGTTTAATCCTTCCCCAACACCTCCACATGCTTAAGTGAGAAGCTAGGTTAGCTGGAATTATCTAGATAATCTTTGACTTCTCTGTTCCCTACTTCATAATGTCTAACAATTATGATTTATCGAGCACTTACCAAAGGCGGACACTAAACTCAGCCCTTTTGACTGAACCATGTGAAACTCTTATTTTACTGGTCAGAGATAGTCAAGCCTTGGTAACTTCGTATGGATCCACCTCCTATATGATCCCAGGTAGTCCTCACATAACCCCAAGTGATAGTTCATGCCATGGCCATCCAACAGATGTGGAAATGTGGAAACTGAGGCTCATACACAGAAAGGAACAGAACTGGATCTTAATCTAGATTTCTTTAATTCCAAAACCGATAGCCCTTAACCCCTGAGCTGTGACGCATGAGTTTAACAAAAACGTGCCTGGACTTGTATCTCAATCCATCAATTTTCCCCCATGGCCATGAAGTGGTTCTCTAGGGCCTCAGTTTCCCAAGCTTTACAAATGAGGGTGTGTGGTCAGAGGGTTCTAAGGCTCCTCCCAGTCCTCTATATTTTACTCTGTGATTATCTTCCCTTTTCCTCACCCCAAAATACAGAAGAGTGAAATCTCTGACCAGAAAGTTCCTGGCACCTACCTTGGGTTCTGTGAAAAAATAATGACCCTGGTTTTCAATGCTGCCAAAGTTAAGAAAAGTTTCACCCCTTCATTTTAAAGCAGCCATAAAGTGCCATGTGTTTAACCGCAGGAAAAAAAGGGTCTTTTTAACTATTGTGGAGAAGCTTCCCACCAGGGGAAGGAAAGAGTGGACCCAGAAGGCTGGTGAAGGCTTGCAAAGCTGGTCTCTCTGGGTACTTCTGAGTGGCCCTCTCTTCTATCCAGAGCCACCCTCGATTGGCCTGATGGGCAGCCCTATAAAACTCCACACTCCTAAAAATGCTGTAGTTTTCCTAGAAAAGCTCTTTAAACAAAACAAAACAAAACCCTCAATCTGTCAGGCCTGCTATCTAATGCCATGAGGGGAGGCAAGGAGAAAGCAAGGGAGGGAAAAGCTAAGTCCTGGAAGCTGAGCTGAGGACTTTCTCCACTGGGCACCTACCAGGATAAAGAAATCCCTCTCCCAAATTTAAGCCCAACCACAAACATGTTCTGGGGAGGAGGGCGAACTTTATTCACATTTTTATTTCTGAGCTGGGCTGGCCAATTGCACTGGGGACTAATTAAAAAGGCAGAGAAAGCTCTTTCTCAAGCAACTGGAGGAGCACCTTTGCTGGAGGGGGCCAGGGCAGGATGATTCACCTCCAGGAGGCCTTTCTGGGGCGTGCACCCCTCTCCAGAGAGGCCTAGGTGTAGGTGGGGCAGGAGGAAGGGAAGGAGACAGACAGGGGAGCAGAGAGGGAGAAAAAGCGACCTGAGACAGAGCCAGAATCAGAAAGGGTAGGGGCCGGATGCCTAGGAGTGGGGGTGGGGGTGGGGGCAAGTACACCTGGAGGGCGGCGCTGGGGGGCACCGAGGGCCGGAGAGACGGCTGCCGGCCGCCGAGCCTAGGGACCCGAGCGGGGCGGGGCGGGCGGGGCGGGACTCACCCTGCGGCCGGCCTCGTTGTTGTGCAAGTTCATGAGGATGCGCGCGCTCTCGTACGAGCCCTTGGCGTGGATGCGCTCCCGCTCGCGCGCGTCCACGAACTCCTTGGCGAAGCGGTAGCCGTAGTCGATGTTGTCCCCGCAGCCGCCCCACAGCCAGTCCCGCGGCAGGTCCTTGGGGCGCGCGGCGCGGCTGCAGCCGCAGGTGGACAGCTCGCCCTCGCGGCACGCGCGGCTCATGGCGTTCACCACCCCCGCGGCGCTCACCGCGTACGTGAAGGCCGTCTCGCGGCTGCCTGCGGGCGGGACGCGGGGGGTCACCAGGCGCCTGCTCGGCTCCGAGGACGCCCCCCCCAGAGCCCCACCCCTTCCCTCCCATCCAGAGGCCCCGGGGCACCCACCGGGGCAGAGGGGGCCGGGGGCGCCCCCAGCCCTAACACACCGGGGCGGCCCCCACCCCCAGGGAAGGCCAGGAGAGCCGCCCCAACACGTGGCAGCAGCCAAGTGACAGACCCCCGAGGTCTTTGCTGGGACACTGAAAAGCCAGCTCGGGCAGGGCTGGGTTGGTTTTTCCCTCCAGCCCCTGAAAATCCTGGAAACTTACTTCCCAAAATGCACATGAAAGAAGTCATTGAGGGAGAACAGAATGTGCGGAGACTTCCTTACACTTATTTTAAGGTTTGGTGTCATTTTCATTTTGAGTTACCTCCAGCGGGAGCACAGAATTTGCTAGGCTTAGAGCCTCTGAAAGTCTTAGGCCCTGGGACCCAGAGGCCCTCCTCCTGGGGCCTGGCTCCCCCTGCTCCATCACGAAGCAGCATGGTGCCCGTCTCAGGACAAGGCTCTTGACATCCCCAAAGGACGTTTCTAAACCTGTTTCTAGAGTATTGGAGTGAAACTTGCCTCTTCTTAAATCCCAAGTCAATTGGCCTGATACTTCTCATTCAGGAAAATGGAGGTCTACTTTTAAAACAGCCTGCTGTCTTTTATGCTACTTCTGCAAACCCCCCCCCCCATAGCCTTTGCCTCAAAGTGTTAGAATAAATAGCAAGAAGGAAGAAACCACAATCTGAGGGGAAAAGAAAAGTCTTCCCCTTCTCAAAAGCTGTAAAGGCTACTTCCCTGTACAACACTGACAGGAGTCCCATTTGTCAGGAGGCAAATGGAGGCAATCATAGACTACCTCAATTCCCACTTGTACATGGAGATGTTTCCATGTGTAACAAGAAGCCACTTAATAAAAATGCAGTGGTACCAGAGAGAAAGGGTTAACACCCTGCCCGCTGAAGCTGGGCCTGAGGGGTGTACTGGGGGGGGCGGGGGGCTCACTTTCTTCAACTATAAAATAAGGGCATTGAACTAGATGCCTAGGAGAAAAAAGGGCCGATTTTGGCGCTGAAATCCCTGTACCAGCATAAGTTTCTCCCACACTTAAAGAGCTTGCTAACAATCTTTTTTGGGGGGGGTGGGGGGAGGTGGTACAGCAGAAGAACAGATGACAACAGGATTCAGCCCCAACTAGAAGGGTCCGTCTGAGGAGCATGGCTATGCCAATTCCAGGATCCAGTAGGCTGCGCTTTCTGGAACTTGAGCTCCACACTTCAATCCACAGATATCTGTGATTCCTCCTTCCAGGAATGGCCAAGGTTCCTGGTTACCACAGACCTTCTCTCCCACAATTTAAAAAATGAATAATTTGAGGGGTGTGCTGGTGGTTGGCAGGAGGATCCAGAAAGTTCCTAAGGGGTGTTACATCTATCTAGCTCAAATGAGAGAGGCAGGGCACATCAGGGAGTGGAGAGAAATGAGGTGAGCAGATACTTTCTAGGGAGTTATTTGAGGATTAACACTGATAGTATAGAAGAAGTTGTGGCCCTGGATGGGAGACTTGTAGAATAAGGCAGGAGCTAGAGGAAGATAGATCAAGAGTCCTGTGGAGATACATAAACATAAGGCACTGTCCTGGGAGTAGACAGTGCATAAAAGGGCTTTTATACAAAACACAATAATACCACTTTTTTCACGGGTCTACCTTGAGCATTTCCTTTTTTCGCCCTGGCACCCAAACCTGGTCGAAATCTCTTAAGCTCATTGGTCACTGAAGGGAAAAACGTCAGTTTGAAAAGTGCTCTTTGGCTGATAGCCTGTGGACACAGCCATCCCGGATGGAACACTGCTGGTTCAGTTCGGTTTCCCTCCCTGTGAGATCTACATCTCTTCGGACCCTCGCACCCCTTAAAAATGGAGCCTTTCTTATATATCTTTTCACAGTGTGGAGACAAAGAAGAGACGGGAGACAAAAGCTGGAGGAAAGGGTAGCGTGATGAAAAATGAGAAGGTTTCCAAAATGAAGAGTGGGCCCTTCACTGGCCAATTGTGTAATACAGTGCCTCCCTGGCAACTGGCACCCTAGAAAAATGAGTCAAAGAGGGATGGAAGTGGCAGCCTGAGTTTCTCAGACACTGGCCCCGTCACAGGGTCAGATTCTCACGGACACGAATTGCTCTCCATGTCCCTGGTTGTACTAAGTGCTCTGGAGTGGGTGCGCGCGCGTACACACACACACACACACACACACACACACACACACACACCCTGCAGCATCAAACGTGTCTTAAATTTTCCCTTAGCTCCTTCTCTTCAAACAGACTCATAAATAGAAAAGTGAAAGCCAAGTAAATTTCCCACTGTTGGGGTTGGGTCCATGTGCCCCTTCCACAAAAATCTGTTCTGGTTTTTCTTCCCTCCATCTCTTTTTTAAATAAATAGAAGAGAAGGCCCCAGCAGTGTTCCACCGAAAGCCCAGCAGCAGCTTCCTGCTATAAGATCCCAGGAACCTGGGGGGCTTTGGGCAAAGGAGGATGGGGTGTGCTCTCAGATGCCCAGGACATCAGCTAACTTGATGGTAGGATCTAGCAGGGCGCCCTCGGAGGCTGCCAGGAGGTTCTACTCCCACCCACTTGCCACCAACCCAGATGGGAGTACCACACAGCTGAGGACCAGACAGTGTATTTGCAAGGGACAATTAACTATAAGCCTTTGTACCAAAGGTTCTGCTTGTTCCCTGAGGAAGCAGGCTCTTTGAATCTTGGACCACATTTTAAATAAATCTCCAGCAGAACTCAAATCCACTTAGCAAATGATAGCTTATTCTGAACATTTTGGCCCAACACAGGCTACATAGGAAGACGAAAAGAGGATCTTAAATCAAAGCCCTGTTCCAGTGACGACACAGAAAAACCATTCCAATTGCTGTTTTGCTTCCTGGTTACTATCAAAAATGTACGGCTTTTGCAAACTCACACACATGTGAAAAAGTGCTCCCAGAGTTTGAGAGGAAGGCAGTTTAGGGGGAATATATATAAGGCAAAGCTGACAACTTACCATTCTGATACAGCTAAAACAAACCAACAAACAAACCAGTTGTGAGCTTACTCGCAATATGACAATGCAGAAGAGAATCTCCACCACCCCAGTTAACTACAGAGGGCAGTCCATGCTCAGGGCAAGCTCCTGTGTTCCTGCCGCTTAACTCCTAGATTCAGATCCCAGTATATACATTAGCACATTTTAATCATTAACAGGAAGGACAAAGCCCTATGAAACTGCAGGCTGAGAGCTGCAGACCATTTTGCCATTCAATTAGAGGAATGGCTTCCAGTCCCGTATTATTTTAGTATATGAAGTCGCTGGGCTCAAACATCCACTGACAACTCTTTTTTGTTCTCAATGAATGCACTTTTCAGGGTTTTTAAAAAAGCATTTTATCCATCCGTGACGGATATTAAGCCAACTTTTTTATCTTCAGTCAGTCTAAACAGTTAATTGCTTTGATAAATGGCTTCTTATTTTAGGAATCACCGCGGTCATATTAATTATAAGGGCTTGTTTGCATAATACTAAATGGACCTAAAATATTCACACTAGAAAACACATACAGGATCACATCTGTCAGACAGTATCCTATGCTATTAAACCAAACCAGAGGCAAACTGAGTTTCCAAATTCTTTGCCTTTAGCCCCATTTTAATGCCGCCTCCTCCCTGCATGCAATACCAAGTTCAACGATACGTTTAACATAAAGAATCTGACTGTGAGCAATACATTTAAGACTTTTTTTTAAGTTTCTAGCATGTGCTTTTATATCAATTGCCAAAATCGCAACGTAAATTGGATCACTTCTAATTAAAATTCTTTCTGGGACTAAAAATAAAGCTTCTAACATATATATCTCTATAGCCTCAGGAAATATCTATATTAGGAAAATTAAAACCTTATTCACTTCCAGCATAGCCAGCATTCGAAAGATGACAGTATTTAGTTTGATGCGTGGGCCATTTGAATTGTGGCTTAAGAGACTTCTAACCGTTAAAAGAGTTTTGAAGTTTAAAAGGATATAAATGACTCATCTTTCCTCACCTCCTTTTGAGAAACCAACATAAGCGTTCTGCTTCTCTTCCAAACAGAAGGCGTTTTAGAAAAAAAAAAAAAAATGCAGCGTTCAGAAAAATGAAGGTGTCTCTGATGCTTCCCTTCTGATTTGGCTAAAGGAGTGAGCGCCCCCAAACTTATTATCATCAAGGTGTGGGAACCGGCATTAAGGCCCACAGAAGTAGTGACCAACACTCCCCCGCCCTCGTGCTGCTGGAAGATTCCCTCCTCAGCAAGCTCCCAAGTGCGTAGGGAAGCCCTTCTGCAGGAGGAGGCTTGGTTTGTGTTTAAACATCTGTTACGCAGTGTCCTACCTATCTGCATGACCCGGCCGAACACAGAGGTGTTGTCCACGGTGCTGCAGTTCCACCGCCGATGCCGGAATTGGTACTGGCACTCCTTGATGCCCGTCTTCGCGCCTTCTCCAATGTACTGCATGTGGTCTTGGTACAAGTGGCACAGTTTCTTCTGTCCTTGAGAAAGTCCTGCCAGCTGGCTGCAGAGAGGCTGCGCTCCTATGATATATACTTCTGACATCTGAACGGGGTTATTCATACCTAGCGACCTAGAAAGGGGGGGGGGGAGATGTGCATTCAAGATTTACGTGAACTCTTGAGGTAGGCCCCCTGAACGCATGTCAGCGAGACAGAGTTTTCAGCACACAGATGCTTTTTCTCTCCGGCTTGTCCTCATGACAAAGTAGAAGGGCTTCATAAAACTCCTCTGTTCAAACTGTGCTCAGAAAACGGAGGTATTGTGTGGTCCCCACCCCGCCATCTGGCTCCTCAGTTAGGTTTTCACTCTGTTCCTTGCCCTCCTTGCCATCTACCTGGTGTTTCTGAAATGCGCTCAGAAAAGGGGGAGATGGCGGTTTGGGGGACAGGCCTCTGACATTAGAGAAAGTGACTCACTTTGCCCCACAAATTGGACGGATCTGCCTTGAAAGCGTATGAATGCCCAAAGTAGACACAACTAGACACAGGGCGGAGGAGATAGCAGCTCCCTCTGGCCGATGGAAGAACAGGGACACAAGTCGAGGGACTGAAGAAAATTCACCATGTTCTGGACATTTTAAAAGGGCCCCTTATGTGATTGTGAAAGACCCAAGACAGGGTATCCAGTGAATACAAGTCATGTTTGACAGTCAGAAAAAACGCTGTTCATTTACAGGGAAAAAATATCCAGAACGCCGTCAAAAATAATCCTCCGGATATACTGCAGTCTATCTACAAGGCCCCTAACCAGAGAGAAACGCTCATTTAGGGACGTTTTACTACTTCATGTTCACCTCCTTTTGATCAAATTTCAAGCCCCAATACTTCCCCACTTGGAGTGTAGCTGTCTTCCTAGAACACTCTGCCTACCTCAGACCCTGAAGGTTAATAACCTCAAGTGACAGAAAATAAAAGCTGGAACTCACTTTTACTACCTAGAGGTGGCAAAAGTAAATTTTATAGATAGGCTTACAATTATTAGAGAAGTGAATTTCGGTCCCCTTTTATTACATGATGTACTACAAGCAGACATCTGAACAAGGGCCTCATAGAAAAAGGTGTAGATTTATAGGGTCCCATTCCCTACGGAGCTAAAGATTAAGTTTGACGATACTAACAAGTTAAAAGAAAATTCTGATTTCCAGATACATAAACAAAATACATTATACACGTATATACCAGATAAAGGCACTCAAACTCACAATTCAGCTTTAAATACTGTAGCATCGTACCCATGAATCTTTAAAAAAAATAAAAATAAAACAAAGAATATGTACTTAGAAGGAACTTACCACCAAGAATTGGCTTCTATTACAACCTGGGCGAAGGAGAAAAATATGGCCAAAGCCATTAGGAAGAACTTGGAAGACATTGCACTTCCAGCCGTCCCCAAAGCAACTCCTGGGCTTAATATTCCAATCGACTTCTGGAGAGGGAAGAAAGGAGCAGATGTTTATTGCCTCTCAGATAATTTTCAAGCATACAAGTTTAAACAACGGAAGCATCCGGGGTCTCTTAAGTTTACTGTTGATTGACTGCGCTTCTCCTCCGTGAGTTTTTTGATGGCAAGATATAGGCAGTTTCTTTTTCCAAATTAATCCACCCACGCAACCTCACCAGGAAATCTGATTTCGCTGGGATCCTGCGCGCGGGGCACGCCAGCGATTACAAACATGTCTCAATGCTGTTGAGTCAAAGCCCCGGTGCCAAGCGCTGCCTCTGTACTGCTTGTTCGCTTCCCGCACCCCCTCGCTCCCCTCTAGTCCGCGCTGTGCTGGGTCCCTCCTCGGGAATTCACTCGGGAACCCGCAGCCACCCTCGTCCGCTCCCCGACCTGGGCCGAGCAACAAGTGGAGCCGGAATTAATTCCATGGGCGAGGAGCGCGAAGGCGAGTGGAGCACGCCGCCGGCGGCTGCGGAGGAGGCGGGGTGGCCGGCGCGGGGGTGGGGGATGGGGGTGGGGGCAGGACGCGGGAGGGAAGGGCAGGGGGTGGGGGGCGAGGCCCCGGGGAGCGGCGTGCGCGAGAGTGCCCAGCTGGGAAATGCAGCTCGGAATTAACAGCGTATGTTTCCTAATCAGTTTACAGGCCGCTTTGGGGGAAGCCACTTCCAGAGGGGGAAGGGCAGCCTGGGTTTCCTTAGGACACTGTTCAACCAGATTGGAGTGGGGAGGAGATGGGGGGCACTGGGGATAACGGGGAGAGAGCTCTGCTCTCTCAACCAAGGAAACCGGAAAAACAGTGCCCCCTCCCCTGCCTGCAGCCTCCTTCTGCAACTCAAGTGTACCCCCGAGAAGGGGACAAGGGATAGTACCCCTGAGGGAAGAAGGGGGTCCGGGTCCCGCTGTCCTCCCTTCCCTGCCCTCCCACAAATTCTGATTTTTCATTTCACTCTCCTTCCCGCCCCCCTTCTGTCCCGACTCCTGACAGCTGCCACGGAGAAAGAGGAAAGGACGCCAAGGGGGACTCCAGTTTCCTTTGGTCTCGGTCTGGGGTTGTCGGCCACTTCGCCATCGCGGCCCTGTGAGTCTGGCCTTAGAACACCTCCACCCCACCCTCCAGCCCGATTCAGACTCGGTTCGGTAAGTTCCGAACGGTGGGAGTGCAGGGCGAGGCCACAGCCGGTGCGAGTGAGCCCTCGGCGGGGCCAGAGATGCGCTGGCTCCCGCGCCGCGGCGGAGCCCCTGGATTCCAGGGCGCAGAGGGCCCCGGCGGCGAAGGTTCCCGTCGTGAAGAATTTCGCGGGCAGGGGGCGGCCCTGGAAGCTTTCGCGGCCGTTCCTCCCCACTGGTGACTTCTCCACCTGTAGGCGGCGGGGGCGCGAGACAGTGGCGCGTGCGGGTGGGAGGAGCGGCTTTCCAAAATCCCCTTTTACGTTTCTGATAAGTGTAACCCGGCTGTGCTGCACCACCCGCAGCCCCCGAGGGAGCCCCTTCCTCGGGAAAGCAAAGGTGAGCCTCCTCAAGGCGGCCGAAGGGCCTGGAACGTGAGCCGTCAAAGGGACAGAGAGGACCTAGGCAGCCATGGAAAAGCGAGGGGGCCCAGGAGCGTGCCAAGGCTTTTCTATGCCCGCCGTCCTTTTGACCAGGACAGCTCGGGGCTTCTCCAAGAGGAAATGCTTATGTGGTCCCCGGTGCCCGCTAACCGGGGCTCTGAGCCCTTGGCCCACTCATTGTCCAAACGCCGCAAAGCTAGGGGCGCATCCCGGAGAATAGAAACCTGGGGTTTCCCCAGCCTAGGAGAGAGAAGGCTCCGTCTCCCTCCCCACCCCCGCCCGAAGTGTCAAGTTTCAGGGGAGGGGGTGGGCTGCGAGGTCTAACTTCGCGCGCGGCCCAGGCTGCAAAATCGCCTCTCCCCCTCCGCGGCCAAGGCCGCGCGCTCACACACACTCACAACACACCCATGCACATTCACACACTCAAACGCGTTCATAGACACACACGCACCGACGTGCTTACGAGACGCCCGCGGAGATGGCTGCTGGCCGCGCGCACTTTCCGAGCTTCCCGACGGGCGGGGCGCGCGGGGCGGGGCACAGGCAGCAGAGAAATTGATAACAGATTCGGCGGATTACAGCGGATCTCTTTGTTAGAGGCGAAGCCACACAAACCGAACCGACTTTGGGACCGATGACCCCGGGGAGAGTCCGCCCGTTCCTAACTGGGAGTGGGTCACTGGGTCTTCGAGACTCAGGTCTCCCCAGCTCCAGACTGGGGGCAGGCCAGAGGTGTCCCAAAGGGGATCCGGCAGGAGAGCCCTGCGAGTCGCGTCTCCACTTAACCCCGCGTGCTTGCCCGGAAACAGCTTGGCCCTCTTCCCGCTCCAACCCCCGTGCAACCCCCAAAAAGGCCCCCACAAGTTTGAAGGACTGAAAGAACCCACAGCGAACTCACTAATAAATACATCGACTCTGTAGGGTAAACACCCCTGCCTGTTTACCAAGAGATCTGATCCGAAAAGACAGTACGAAATGAGACCTCTCCGGAGACGGTCACGCCGGGGGTAAAACAAAAGTTCTGGGCGGAGGCTGAGTTTACTAAAGAACGGGCTAAATGTTTTCGAACACTTTCAGGGCCATGAGAAGCCCACTTATGTAAGGATCCTCAGAATCTGTTCTAGCATGCGATGGGGTGGAGAATTGCGGGCACTTGAGAGGTTCTAGCGCAGGGGAGGGCTGAGGTGGGGGTAGGGCATTCGTGCGCCCCAGTTTCCAAAGCCAGAGCAGCTCAACGCAGTGATGCTTATTCTGTCTTTCCAAAGCCTCCGCATTGGATTGAAGGTGTTCCTAAACCTTCTTTATCCACTGGGGTGCAGGCTGGGGGTGATGAGGGATGGGAGAGAGGAAATCATCACTCTGGTTAGAGGAGCTTCCCCAGCCACAGAGAGCGTCCGAGAGGGCGCCCAGCACCCAAGTCCTCAGCCCCGCGGCCCCTAAAGAGAAATTCCGCAAAGGCAGGAAGAAGATTCTCGACCCTCACCCACGGGCGCTACCTCGTTCGGTCTGGGCATCCCTTTCCACTAGGTTTTTTGCGTCCAGGGTCCCCCAAGTCTGGGAGAATGGAAATGAAGGGGGAGACCAGCTAGGAGTCAGAAATGAGTTTGACCTGGGCTCGCGGTGGCTAAAAAGATAAGAAACTTCAAGAATCCTTGCTCTTGGTAGGAAATAAACTTTGTTTTCCCCACTGTGATCTCTCCCTAAAGGAGAGAAACAGAAAACTGCGGGAGATAAAAGGCTGCACCACAAAGTTGGGACGTCCTGCCCCAGGAAGTGCCAAGAGAGAAGCGGGAGCGGATTAGGATGAGCCTGGTGAGGCCCACAAGAGGTCCGCTTTGGGGGGGCGGACAAGGACGTAGGGCTCCCCTAAGCCTCTAGCCTGGGCTCAGGGGGACCGAGGCCACCCCTCACACACAGCGCTGTGTGTGTGTTGTGTGTGTTGGGGGCGGGGGTGTGGGGAAGCCCGAGAGAGAAGGTGGAGGGAGCTTCTTGCGACTAAATCAGTGCAAGGACTGCCCCGGCTCAGGACTGAACAGCAAGTCCGAGAACAAGGAGTCTCCAAAGGAAGAGCGGTGGCCAAGCCCGGTTCTGTTCTCTGTCTCCCCACTTCCATCCCAGGACAAGTCTCTTCAGACTTCAAGACTCTCTCTTTCTCTCTCTCTCTCACATCACTTACACCTTCTCACACCGGTTAACCTCCAAGCACAGGCTCTCAACTTTATCAGAGGAAGAGCAGAGTGAAGGAGAAATAAAATTAAAGATCAGTTCAACCCCCACACTGCAGAGGCAGTTTCAACTCCACTTTTTAATAGACGAAGAAATTGAAGCCGAGAAGGAGAAAGCAACACTTGGCTCCCACGTACAGCACGGGTGAGAGCGCCAAGGCCCTACCCTAGGCCTCCTAGGGCGACGCTCCTGTTCCTACGCCCTGGGGAGGAGGTAAACTCTTCCTCCTCTCCCCCGAAGCCCCGTTTGCTGGATCGGACCCCTGGCCCCTTCCGTACTGCGGCGACCACGCAGAGCAGCTTGTCCTCTGGGGGCCTCTGAGGGGCCCTCGCGAGAGAGGAGGACCTGGTGGTCGGGAAGGCCGAGCGGAGCCAGAGGTGGGAGGGAGAGAAGAGCAGCTGACGGCCCACCGCAAGGAACAGACTCCCAGGCGTCCTACCTCAAGGCGGCCAACAGGGGGCAGCCGGCACCGCACTGCGAGGATAAAAAGGCAGCGGGAAGAGCTGAGCTCGGTGCGCACGGTGCTAACCCCTTATGCACCGGGGCGCTCCGGTGAGGAAACGGAAAGGCCAGGGACTCTCGGGCCAGTCCTCCTGGGGAACGTCCTCCTTTGTGGGGCCCGGCGGGATTAAGGCTAGCTAGTAAGCCCAAGATTTGAGAACAACTGATCCTTTACTCCCCTCGCCCCCCACACGCAGGGCACAGATCTACACACTCGGACACAACTTCCACGGCGTCTCCACAGCTTGCGCGCTCTCAGCATTGCCCCCTCTAAACTCCCCTGGCAGAGACTGTCTAGAAACGAAATCTCCCTATCAGGCTGGAGCAGCAGTGAATCTTGGCGGGAGGGCAGGGGCTGGGGAGGTGTGATCCCACCCCTGGCTCCAAGTGACTTCCAAACAGCGGGTTGTCCATTTAAAAACGGGAGAGGAGAAGGGGCCCCGATGCCAAACTGGACTTGGAAAGTAAAACAAGGCCCCGGAGTCTCCAGATTTGGGGTTCTTTCTAAAACTTTTTTTGGGGGGGGAGGACGAGCGGGCATTTGTTTGCTTTAGGAAACATCTTATTTTCTAGAAAAGCAAAATGGGAGAGGATCAAGAAAAGTGGAAATAAGGAGCGAAGCTTGGAGGACAGACAGAGGAGAAGTTGTTTGGAAAATAACAAGTTATATTGCAGGAAGAAATGTTAACTTTTCGCAAAAGTGAACTCCCGGTGACCCTCGCAGTGTGTGACTCGGCTTTAACATACAACTGACAATTAAAACAAACAAGAGTTCACAAACTGCCCCCCTCCCGCTCTCCCAAAGCGGAGGCCCAAATGTTTCCAAAGGACAAGGCAGATTCCGCGCAGGGGGCCGGGGCGCGCTTTCCCAGCGGACGGGATTAGAGCCACCACTGCCAACACTCCCCGCCCCCATCACCGCGGCAAAGTGCCGGGGCTCACCCAGTGGCGGCTAATAATGCTAATAACGCAACCCGGCTCCCGCGCCGGGGTGCGCGCTGGCCCCCCACAAGGCACTCTTAAAGGCACACGGGCCTGCAGCGCTGGGATTCCCTGGCCGGGACGAGCCTGCAGCAACCTGGCCTCCCGCAGCAGAGGACGAGGGAAGAGGGGGCGGTGCACTGCTCTGGGGTGTCGGCTCCTAGTCCTGCTGCCGGGTCTCCCAACCAAGGAATCCTCATCCCCTTTCTGAGCCCCGGCCACACACCCTCTTGGTGCCCGCGCAGTGGGCGCTTCGTAAATATTTGTTGAATTGAATCATTAGCCTGTTGCTGAAATATACATAGTAAATTACACTGGTGTTTCTCAGGGCAAAAAGAAAGTCTTCGGTGAACCGCTCTCAGTTCTTCTGCCCTGGCTCATCCTCACTTTTTCTCCAAAGTCTAAAAGGTTTGCAGAACTTTTTGTGGGACGGGAAGTCTCCCGGGAGACAGAGGCAGTGCGCGAAGGGGGGCGGGTGGGCGAAGGGGTAGGGGTCCCTGCCAGCTACGCAGGAGTTCCAGCTTCTGGAGGCAGTAGAAGAAATGGAGGGATAGGAAGAGGTACGTGTGTGTGTGTGGGGGGGGGGGTCATTTAGCTTCCAAAAGAAAAAAAGAAAAAAAAAGTGGCGAGCGTCGGCAGCGCACAGAACACCTACCTTCATGGCGAGGGGGAGGGGACGCGGCCGCCGGGAGGAAGTCGCCACCAGAGCAAGGGCAGCCGAGGAATCCGAGCGGAGCGGCCGGGTTAAGCCTGGGGGGACGATCCGGCGCAGAGCTTCGGGCTCCTCCTGGGCGCCTCCGGCAGGCGCAGGAAATCGGTGGCGAAGCGGTCACTGGCGCCCGAGTCCGAGGGCCCGAGCCGGAGCAGCACCGGGATGCGCCCGGGAACCGAGGGGGCGCCGAAGCCCGCCAGCCGGCAGCAACAGCAAAGCCGGGCCGGCGCGCAACAAGGGAGCCGCGGGTCCGGCGAGGGCGTGCAGGCGACTGTTCCGCGGCGAGACGCTCCCTCTCCAACGTCCATCAGCGACGGCGGTAATTAGGGCTTTCCAACCCCAAATGTGGGCGTGATTGTGCAAAAGACTTTACAACAAATAAAAAAAAAAAAAAATTCTTCACAAGAGGGTGAAAAAAATACCCCACTACTCAACTCTGGCCCGGGGCGGGGGCGGGGGCGATCCGCGCGCCCAGGTGCCCCCAGTTCATTCACACCACGGATTCTGCAAACTCCCGGCGGCTCACGCCTCCTGATCTCCAGCTCCCTCCTCTCCTAAGTCTGTGGCCGAAACGTCTGCTTCCAGGCGCTGATCCTGCGGCCGCGAGTGAGTGTGTGGACGTCTGTGTACACACACAGACACACACCCCCCCCCCCCCCCCACACACACACTGAAGCTTTGGGGCCACAGAACAATCAGGCGCGCATGGCTTTTTCTCCAGGAGATGCCGCTGAAAATGCACAAGTCGCCATCCGGACTACAAGAGTCAGCACCAACTTTTGTCCTTTCATTTTAGGGTTTGGCAAAAAGGGGGCGCAAATTGGGTAAAAGTTGTCCCTCGAACGCTCTGTGCGGCAGTTTCGGGGGCGATGGGCGATTGCCCCAGGGGAGACACTGGCTCCCCCCCTCCCCACTCCCTTCTTTCTCTCTTCGGGTTAATCCCCGTCTTTTCCCCGCCTTCCCTAGGCGAAGGGCGAAGAGGGGCGAGGGCACCGCGGGCGTGGGGCTGGGGAGGGGCGAGGGCCAGGGGCTCCGCGGCGGCTGTTCAGCTCCGGCGGTCCATGGCCGGCGCGGCTGCCCACCTCCTCGTTTGGCGCCGGGGCCCGAGGGGCGGGCGAGCTAGCAGGCGGGCGGCGGGCGGTCGGGGGCACGGCGCGGCGGCGGCGGAGGTGGCGGGAGGAGCTCGCTCGGCGGCGGCCGCACCGAACCGGACTCTGGGCGGCGGAGGCGGCACCTTGGAGCTTCCAGCAGCCTTCCACGCGATCCTGTGCCCCGCAGACAGACTGACCCACCGCAGGGACCGCGACCCCCCCACCCACCCCCGGCCCTCCTAGCCAACTGCCTCACTCTCGCTCCCTCTCTCCGGACTCCTCTTTCCCCTGCTGTTCTCAGAGGGGAAAAAAAAAAAATTTTTTTTTTTTTTTAAGTTGCAGAACCAAAGGCGGCTGGAAAGAGAGAGGGAAGGGGGGAGAAAGGAAAGAAAAAACTCAACTTCGCCTATGCGCATGCGTGGTGAGGCCGGCCTATGACAAACTCCGCAGGATTTTAAAGCCGTACCACGGCTGGGGTGCAGGGGGGGTGGAATACGCTCCCTGTTGGAGCCCCCTTCTCTGGGCTCCCCATCCCCCAGGCATCTGCTGAAAGAGAGAGGTCCACTCCGCAGCGGCTGCCTGCCCACCGCCCGGCTGTCTGCGATCTTCCAAAGCCGCCGACCCTCGGGAGGCTGAACCCCAACTTCCCGGTCTGGACCCCTTGGCTCGCCTGTCCCGGGCCGCTCCCACTGGGGCTGCAGGGGGCCTGCTGCCCTAGCACGGAATCTCTGGGAGGACCTCCTCCCCATTCTTACCCCTGAGGGAGGGTCCCTAAGCCCCCGGGCTGGAGAACAGGGTAGACGCACACATCCTGCATCGCCCCAGTGTAGTAGATTTGGGCACTGGGGCGCGCGATTCAGCCTCTGGCTGCGACCCAGCGCACCCGGACGCGACGTGTGGTGCTGCCGGGTGGATCTAGGCGGGTGTCCTCAGGTGAGAAGCTTGCAAAGTTCGGCAAAACCGGATTCCAGGCACTGGAACTTTTAGACGCTTGCGGACACCTGTGGTTGTCCCTGCAGGGACGCGGTTGGTAGATGTGTGCCCCCGAAGTCCAGCATGCCAGGGGCGCCACCCCCAAACCATGCTTCACACCGGAGCACAGTTCTTGTTCTCAGTCTTCCCCATCCTCTAGACATCCCAGGTGGAAGACACACACACACACACACACACACACACACACACACACACTCACACACACGGGATTCAATTTCCACCATCCAGCAGCATGCACTTGACCTTAAGGCGAAAACTCCGCAGCCTGGGTTCGTGGGGTGGTGGTGGCTGTTTTGTTTTGTTCTTCCAACCCCAACTCCCACCGTTGGCTGACCACTCGCGCAGGGAAAGGCTCCTGAGACTCTGTCCCACCCTTCGCAGCCCCTTCCTGGACCTTACTTGTCTCAGCTGACGGGACTCCTCCCCAGCCCTGGCCTCCTTTTGCTAGGCACACCAAAATGGCAGTGTGGGCTTCCCAGGAACTGCAAGAGATGCCGGTTCTCCCTCTGGCCTTGCTTTTCTTTAGCCAGGGGTGCAGGAAGCCTTAAGGAGGGGGAGCCCAAGGTCATGAAAGCTCCTCTTGAGACATTTCCCCTTTATCTGCTGAGTCCCCTGTCCCCTCACATTCTTTAGGGCTTGACCACTTAACAATGACCTGTGGGCATTTTCCAGTTTTCCAATCTAGTCTGACATCTGACAGTTCGAGGGGAGGGTCTAAACATGAGGGGTCTGTGCTGGGAGAACAGCCCCTTGGCCGGGCCCCTACCCAGTTCCCTCTCTCCCTTTTTGGTTTTGACCTGCATCTGTCTCCTGGGCAGGCAACCCGGATGCCCAGAGGCAGTGATTCAGCCCACCCAGTATGCATGTGAAGACACTGGGAAGCGGCAGGACATGAGTTGTTCAAAAATGGAGCTCTCAAAGGGTGCTAAAATCACTCCATGCCTGAGTGTCCCTGAGTCCATATAGATGATCTTATTGCTAAAGAAAAAGGGCCATTTACTTGCTCCCAACCCTACAGCCTGTCCAGAAACACTGGCTACCCAACAAAAAACTTTTTCTAAAACTTGCCAAATTCTGAACTATCTGGATTATTGCCTGCTTTTCCCCAGTTGCCTTTGCTTATGTAGACACCAGCCCCAGTAGTTTTTTTGTCTTTTCTCTAGAGGAAGGTGGTGTGGGGTAGTGGTTGAAGGCAGACTCTGAAGTTCCAACCCTCCTGGGCTACTTTCTAGCTGTCAAATCTTGGACAAGTCATTTAGCCTCTCAGGGCCTCAAAATCCTCTTAAATACACATATAAACACACAAACAAATAAAACACAGAGAAATGTAATGACCTGTGGCAGGGGTGCAGTGAAAAGGAAATGGATGACCTTGAAAATCAGGAAGGAGGCAAGAACGAACAGGGAGGGTCATGGAGTACTTAGCGTGGGTCACTTGCCAGGCTCTGATACCCTTGATTTAGTCCAGTTGCAGGGAATGGCCACACTTTTCACTGAAGAAATATGACCAGCATTGAGTTATTGGGTACCTCCCCAGATTTCACTGGAGCCCTTTGCAAACTAAATCATTATATACCCGCTCCATTTTATCATTCCAAAAAATTCTGAAATTTCTGACACACCGACCTGGCCCCCAAGATTTTAGATACGGGACTGTGAATTTTCTCTGAAGATACTAATAATGGGTGTGCTGAGATTTCACCCCACAAAGATGCAGAAAGCTCCCTAACAGTATCTTTCATGGCTGGAACACCAGCACTCAGGACAGTGCTTGGCACCTAATAGGTGCTCGAAAATATTTGTTGAATGACCAAATGAATGCATGAATGGATGAAAGGATTATTTCCAGAGAAAGATGTCAAGGGAAGCCAACTGGAAATCCACATTGAGTTTTCAGTCCAGAGGTGCTTCTCTGGAAACCCAGGCTGGGTTGTAAGAGCCCAGCCCACCCCCAGGTGTTGGTGGAATCGGCCAGGAGGAGGGAAACCAATGCGTCCCCATCTCCACCTCAAAGGTTCTTGTTCGATAAACCCCCCGTTTGTTGAACTCTCCTTGTAAACCGTGTGCATTTGGGTGTGTGCACTCAGATTGAGTCATCTGCAGACACACTGGCAAGGTATCACAACGCTCCACTCATTAAAAATGCTTTTGAGTCCATGGAACAAATAAATCAATATTCTTGGCTGCTCTCCCAACAGGGTTATTTCACAAAAGAGAGTGCAAGATAAGGAATTTATGAACGATCGCATCCCTGGGCCGCCTTTCTCAGTGGGAGAAAGCAGGGCCTGGGTTGTCATTCTGGGAAAATCTACCCCCCCTTTTATGCCCAGCAAATAATATTTTATGGCCCTGGGTTTATGGTGGTGTTTTAATGATCCACCGTAGAAAGCGGTTTTCTCTCCAGTCACTAGAATTTGTTAAGAAGGGCTGGAGGCCATAAAAGAGGGATGGGCCCCAGGGACAAACAGGCTCCATCTTCTGAAATAAACTAATAAAGCACCCCAAGATGTTTACTCCTTCACCTCAGAGTCAAGACCAGCCAGGCTGCCTGCGAGGGGCCCACAGATAGAGCACTAAACAGGACAAAGAGGCCGGAAGGGGGTCGGGGGCTTCCTCACCACCGCATGGCCACAGTCAAAGTAATTCCATCACATGGTGAGGCCACCAGCCACTGGGCTGGGGAGGTCAGGGGCTCCCTTGTGGGTAGAGGACATTTTTGGACACTGGGCTGACTCAAGCTTTTCTAGCACTGTGTTCCCCTCACTGAGAGCCCTCTTCATTTTTTATCATCAACGATGCTTTTGGGGGGTCTGAATGGATGCCTTTCTTTCTTTCTTTCTTTCTTTCTTTCTTTCTTTCTTTCTTTCTTCTTTCTTTCTTTCTTTCTTTCTTTCTTTCTTTCTTTCTTCTTCTTTCTTTCTTTCCTTCTCTCTCTCTCTCTCTTTCTTTCTTTTTTAGTTTTAAGGTACATCAGGGTCAAAAAGACCTGAGTCTGCATCCCAGCTCTGCCTCTTGCTGACTGAGTGGTCACTTCCCCTTCTGAGCCTTGATTTCCTCACCTGTAAAATGGAATGTTCTAACAATTGCGATGATGTTCCAAAGGCCTTGGTCCAGCCTCTGCCCATGGCAATAAGTGTTGTGATTATTTCAACACGAGGAATGTCTGTCCCTGGGTCCCTGCGTCAAATCCAGAGACAAATGAGTTGCCTAAGGAGGGTAGGGGCAGGGGTCCAGGAAAAGAAGAGAAAGGCGGGAGGTAGTTACGTGATTATCTGCAGTGTCTGTGTGATACAATTCAATAAGTATGAGGCTGAGAAGTGCCTGACATAGATAGTAATGACTGATGAGTAGTAGTAATGATTGCTGGTAACGTTGTTGCTCTTACTGTGAGCCAGATGCCAGCCTGTTTGAACTCTTAATATTCATTGATGGGTTTCATCCTTACTACTTCATGAGGTAAATCCTATTACTATCTGCATGATACGGAGAAGAGGAGAGATTCGAGGAGGTTGCAATTTCCATAAACTCAAGCTGTTTTAGTGTCCAAACCCCAGGGTATGAACCCTGGTAATCTGACTCTAAATAACAGAGGCTTAATGACCATACTTTATCTACCTATAGATAAAGACCAAACTCGTTTTTAAAAGTGTCTTCCTGGTTCCCCAAGTGTGCCCACACTTTTTTCCTGGGCCTCTCTCACACAAAGCTTATTTTAAGTGGAAAGAGTCTTTTCTGAAAGCTTTGGAGTTCACTCCACTAAGCGCCAAACATGAAGACCAGCAGAATCGGCCACACCAACCAGCCTGGTTGACGTCCCGTTTGACGGAGCTGTCGAAGATTTGTCCTTTCTTCCTTAACTGGCTTACAGTGAAGCCCTCGTTCTGCCACCACCATCAGGAACCACAGCATCCACACTCAGCAATCCCCCTTGAATTCTGAGCTCCTGTGGGGCAGCGTCCTTTGACTTCCCTGTCCTCTGAAAGGAGTTGGGTCTGGCGCTTCTCCCGTGTTATCCTGGACAGCACAGTCTCTCTCTCACCAGAATTCAGGGAATTGAAATGAATAATGGCAGCTCAGATTTTATCATCCCCCTGCCTAAAGTCTTTCAAGGACTCCCTAGGTTACCAGATAAAGTCTAAACCCCTAGTCCCCACCTGCCTAAGAGGCTCATCAGTATGCACCCTGTGCATTTGCTGTTCCCTTGGCCTGAAAAGCTGTTCCCCTGACCTGGGCACTTGACCCTCCTCAGGTCACCACCTCAGTGTCCATATTAACTTCATGTAAGCCCTGCTCCCCCTGCTGATGATCCTCTGTATGATGTTCTTCTCTCATCCTTGATCTAAGATTATCTGATTTCCTTTGCATGCATGTTTCTTTATTTATTTTCTACTTTCCCCTCACTAGAACATGCCCTCCAGGAGAGCGGGGGTCCTGTCTGTGTTGTTCAAACCTATAACCTCTAGTAACTGGCACAGAGAAAGTGCTCAGAATAAATGAATGAATGATCATACCCTTAGCCATATAACTGCTAAGCAAGAGAGTTTGAACCCTGGTAATCGGACTCTAAATAGCAGGGGCTTAACCACTATACTTTATCTACCTATAAAGAAAGGGAAACTATTTTTTAAAAGGTGTCTCCTTGGTTCCCTAAATGTGCCCACACTTTTTCCGCCGGCCTCTCCCACATAAGGCTTACCTTAAGTGGAAAGCGTCTGATAAGAGAAATAGTTTTCCTCTGAAGAAAGACAGTCTTCTGTTCCTCTCCCTTCTTGTCATACTGTTTCTTCTGAAAAGTTTTCTCTTAACTGGCATTTTTTCATAAAATACAGCTGGTATACTCAATCTTGTTATCCATCCCACGCATGTTCAGTGTGGGCCACTGGGCATCTAGATACTGGGTTTAGAACACAGAGTAACCATTTCTGGGGGGACACAAGTCCAGTTACTAACAGGAAAGAAGCTGACTTTTTCATATGAGAGATAGAAAAAAATGCTGGAATTTTCATTTTGTCTTATTTTGCTTATTTATTGTTCACAGTTTTTAGGCACAATTGTGCCTAAGTCTGTGTGTTAGGATTTGGAAATCTGATTTAGTATTCTCACTATTACTTTTGTTTCCAAACAACACATTATCCAGCCACACTCCTGGGTATATAATAGCATGTTTGTAAGCTCTTTAGCTAAGTTCCTTTTGCTGGCAGGGGGATCTAGAAAAGTGTAATTATTTTTCAAATTTTTCGGACTTAGGCATGCCGTGAAACTGGCTGGCAGACAAATAAAATCTCATTAGATAGCATCTAGATAATGAGTAGATTTGGTTCTTTTTTTTAAAGAATTTATTTATTTATTTGAGAGAGAGAGAGAGAGAGAGTGTGCACAAGCAGGGGGTGGGGCAGATGGAGAAGCAGACTCCTCGCTGAGCAGGGAGCCCAACCTGGGGCTGATCCCAGGACCCCGGGATCATGACCTGAACCTATGGCAGACACTTAACCAACTGAGCCACCCAGGCACCCCGAGCAGATTTGGTCCTAACTAGATTCTAATATAGATTAAATCTATCCTTTCCAGATGAGAAGGAAGGGATGGTCTTCCTTTATGACAACCTGGAAAGCTTACCCTGAGGACACATTTGGATGAGTGTTAAAAACGATTTTGCCCAAAGAAGAAAAGTACATCCTGGCATCTCAAAACTACCTAACAATAAGAACATCTCTCTTTGTTAATTTCAGCTATGTGACACATTTTAATATCAAACCAATGGTGGAGAAAATTTTTAAAGATACATAATAGCAAAATATCTAAATACAAAAGACAGGGTCTCACCACTGTTCCGTTACTTGTCTTCCTGACACCAAGCTCTGCACAAACCATCTAGGAAACTGAGGGCATTTTTAACTTTTCAAGACTGTTCTGACTTACCATAGCATTTTTACATCTTACTGAATTTTAACTGTAGTGGCTCTAATATGACTTTTTTCCTCTATGCAAATATTCTCGACCTCCTTAAAAGAGACTGCCAATAATTCCAAATAGCAGAATTAAATCCCAAGTCCTTTCAATTTTGTATACTTTGCCATTATAATCTTCAATGCTTAATAAAGTGACACTGTTATGACTTCCCAAATCTGTCTCAATAAATCAGTGAATTTCAGATAAAAGCTTCTTTACTCAGTTTCATCCTTAATTCAGTGATCTATAAGTGTCCATGAAGGTCAAGTGACAATTCATTGACTTTAAAAAAACATGAGAAACACTCCCAGGGCAAAAGATCCCAATGTCGCTGAATGTATTTAAAGTAAGTGGTTTTGACTTAAGCAAAGATTTCTACTTAACCCAGAAGAAAAGCAGTCACTCCTTGGAAATACCACAGAATTCAGGGAAGTGAAATGAATAATGGCAAAGGATTAAATTCCCCTATTCCAGCCTGTACATACATCTACTGAGTATATACAGGAACACGATGGCTCCACTCACGTGTTGTTCGTGGACAACCCTCTTCTTTTCAGCCCAGGAGCATGATCCTCTCTGTCATGCAGATATGTCATAACAGAGATTAGTGGGTCCATAGGCACCATCCCTCCCTGGTTCTGCATGCTCAATTCAAAGATGTTTGAAAATATCTCTTTGCCATTTGAAAACAGAATTCAGTCCATATTGATAGCAGCATCTATTTCAAAATTCAAGAACAGAAAATAAAAGATCATAAATTTAGAGTCAGTTTGTTGGGACAAAATTACAGCTACAGAAAACAAATCAAAGAGCAGCTTACCACATGCCTACGGCATGACTGATAGAGTATTCATGCGTGCATGCATGCATTCATTCATTCACTCTATTGTTTGCTCATTCAACATATATCTGTGGATTGTCTACTGTGGACCACCCATCATTCATTTAATAAACATTTATGGCACACCATAATTGATTCATTTATCAAGTTAGTATTGTATGTGCCAGATCATGTTGGTTTGTCCAGTGTAGCCAACAGATGATTACTGAGCACTTACTCAGTGCTAGATCTTAATAGGTTCTAGAAAAAAAGGCTCAAATGAATGGCCGAGATGGAAGCCCACAAATGTGTAAACATATCCTGGATGATATTGTTACTTGGGTGATGTCATTGGGCCTGTGGCTTCTTAGTGTGTTTGGAGCAGGGCTTAGAGGGCTTAAGAACCAAGTTCAACATGAGGAACTCCTCCTTGTGCTAGCTGGCCACCCCAGACGTCCCAAGGGGGTCCAGCAAGAGAAAGCGGTTGATTCTGATCCAGTGGGTCACCATCAGGAGACAAACGCTCTGTAGCCACGGCATTGCCAGGGCTCCCAAACACTGTCTTCTCCTAGGAGGCTCGGAGAGAAGAGACATATTGGCCTCTGTGTGGGAGGCTGGTTTGAAATCGGGCAAACTTGTAACCAGAATCTCTTTTCCACAATCTTGACTGCCCCACAGACATGGAATCTGCCCCCTGTTTCTCTCCTGAAACACCCACTCTAGTCCGTCCTGAACATTTTATAATGCATAATATCATCGAGCTTGACCTGAATAATAGGAAGGGCTGTTATTACCCTGAGGTCACAGACAGGGAAAGCAAGCTTGGAGAGGTGGGCAACTTGGCCCAGGACATATAGCCACGATTTAAACTCAAGCCCTGATTGCTCAGGCAAAGGTGGAAGGTAGAGCTGGAAAAAGAAGAGGCAAGAAGGAGGGAGGAAAGCTGAGGAGAGGGAGGTGGGAAGGATGAGAGACGGTGATGAAGAAGAAAACGAAGCAGAAAGGTGCTGAGTCAATTCTCCCAGAAGCGGAAGTGCAGTAAAAAAGGATTATATCTGCTCTCTGCTCTTTGTTACAGAGGATTAGCCTCAGGATCCCAAACACCCATATGCAAATCAAAATTGTAATCACTGCATGTTGCCTTGGACTCCATGAAAAGATCACAAGGCCAAGGTTAGTTTGCTTCTTTTTCTGAGCAGTCTCATAATGGTACATTCTTCAGTTTGCTTCACAAACGTCACTGTTCATGGTGGAGAGTTTTCACGCGGGCTACAAAACAATGCCTGTACCTTGGAACGGGGTCACCCAACCAGGGGTTTGATTCCGAAGGGGTGCATCATTTTCTTCCTTTTTTGGCAAACTTTCCCAAATTACCTACCGTATGCCAGGAATTATGCTAAGCATCGGAGATGCAGAAATGAATGAGCCATGGTCCCTGTTGTCGAGGGCTCACAATAAAGCAGGATATCCAGGCTCCTGCCATAGTGATGCGGGGTGTAATGTTTATTCATGCTACACAAGAAGGTATGTGGGAGACAGAGCAAGGAGAAAAAGCAGGCTGAATACTAAAGAGAGGAGACAAAGGATTATGTCCAGAGATAGGACACCTAGGCTGGATGCTTAGAGCTTCTGCCTGTCCAGCATTGACTCCTCCTTCCCCCAAGGAAAAAATATCTGATTCTCCTTTAAGGATTTACCTATACTCTCCTTCCAGGCCAGATGAGTCCACCCTCTAATTCAAGGTATGGGCATGTGACTCAAGCCTGGCCCAGCAGAGAAGAGTCATGTGACACAGATTAGACCAATGAGAGATGGCCTTGGGACCGTGTTTGGGCAACAATGCAGTAGGGGAACTGACCTTCCCTGGAGGTTGCGAGCCAGGCTGGCTGTACATGTGTTTCTGGGTGAGGGGTTGGGAAGTCCCCCATGACACAAACAGCATGGAAAATGAAGACAATGAAAAAGTAAGCAGAACCCAGACATGGAGGAAAAACTAAGACATTAGCCTGAGCTGGTTGGAGCCCTTGGATGCAGTTGTGCCTGAGGTCCGTATTACCCTCCTCACCTGTCCTTCGTGAAATCGGCGTAAGTTGGGTTGTATCACTTGCAATTCAAAAAGTTCTGACAATACAATAATGTTTGGTCATTTTAGGGAAATTCATGTTTAAGTGAAAAAGGTGAAATCAGCTTTACAGTTAAATACCAAACACCCGTTCCATTCCCTGCTGGGTTTGGACCAGCCCTCCGGAAGCTAACGGAGACTTGACCCGACACCATCCTCATTTGAGACAGAGCATCTTGTCAGCCTGAAAAAACCATGGGGAGTCACCACTAATGTATGGATGGCGTGGAGTGGGAGGCGAATCGATATACGAGCCAGGCGGGAATCCTGGGAACGCTCTGAGGATAAGCCAGTGAGGTCCAAGAGTATGCGAGGGGTTTCTCTTGGAGACAGAACACTTTGCGGCTGAGTGATGGATAATGCAGCCTGTGACCTATACCTACATCTACAGGACATCTGGCTTGGACATCCTTGGGACCATCAGTGGGAAAGTCAGCAGCTGTCTTTTAAAGTAGACTCTTGATTCTTCTGGTCTCTCTGATGCTATTTCATTTGGGAACATAAATTAACTGGTTTAAATAAGCAAAATTCATTGGGGTTTGATTTGGGGTCTTCAAGTCCAAATACACAGGGCATAGAAAGGACTTTAGATTCCCTATGTCCATTAGGAGTAACATTTTAAATACGTACTCTCTCCATGTGGATTCATCAATATATTCCACCAAAAATTGCTTTTTGTACCTGGCACTGTCCTACAGGCAGGGCTGAAGAGGTGGGCCCAAATTAGATAAAGTTCTTGCCCCCGGGGAGCCTACACATCTTCCCTGCATAAAAGCCCATCCTCTTATATGGTAATGAATCTATTCGCTCATTCAGTCAATCAGTTAACATTTTTTTTTCTTTGCACCAGCTTGTGTAAATATGCACATTATACATGACAAAGATAAGGCTCAGATAGCAGGATGTTCCAGAAAAGAGCTATTCTTTGAGGGTGAGCTAATTGTTTGATAAACAGAGAATATAAAAAGTAAAGTGCTAAACTCCCGCTACATTTTTAAACTTCCCCTTTTTATTACCTTTGTTCAAACTGGAAAATCTATGATTTGCTTCCTTAGTAAATACAGTTGGGTAACCCTGGTTGATACAATCTTCAGAGTCCGGCATGATGGTGCAGTGGTTAGAGCTACGCTGTGCGGAACAGTGATCGTGAGTCCAGGTCGCGGCTGAGTGCTTGAAAGACGGATAGTCCTAATGAAGACAGGCTGTAAGTGCAAAATAGAAACTCATTTTCAAAGCCTTAGTATGAAAACAGAAAAAAGGTGGTAAAGTTTCTTATTAATAATCTCTGTATTGGGGTGCCTGGGTGTCTCAGTCAGTTAAGCGTCCGACTCTTGGTTTGGCTCAGGTCAGGATCTCAGGGTTGCAGGATCGAGCCCCGGGTCAGGCTCTGTGCTCGGCGCAGAGTCTGCTTGAGATTCTCTCTCTCCCTCTGCCTCTGCCCCTCCAGCTGTGAGCACTTGCTTTCTCTCTCTCTGTCTCTGTCTCTCTCTCAAAAATAAATAAGTAAGTCTTCTAAAAAAATAATCTCTATATTGACTGTGTTGAAATGATAGTATTTTCAGATATTTTGGATTAAAGCCGTATTATTGAAATTAATTTCTTCTGCTTCTTTTTCCTTTTTAAAAAACATATGGCTACTAGCAAGTGTAAAATGACCTACATGGCTCACATTATTTTCCGTTGGACAACACTGGGTTAGAACAGGACTCTGGAGTCAGAGTGAAGATTGAAATCTGGCTTCTCGATTTAATAACAGTGTGACACTGGGTAACTTAACCTCACCGGACCTCAGGCTCCCCCTCTGTAAAAGGGAGCATTGACAGTCCCTGCCTTGTGACGATGACGTGAGAAAGTATATGCATGGTGTTAGCACAATGCCTGGCACATGGCTCCTTTTTAGTAAATGCTAGTTATTCAGAACTACTCTTCAGTGTCGCCCCCGGGAAGTCAGGGGATTGGGCTCCATCGCGGCAAAATATACGACGGGGATTTGGAAAGTCTCTGACACAGAGTTGTTTCCTTTCGATTTGTCATTTTCCCAAATCTAAAGTGCTCACAAAATGAGGGTATTGTTAATGGATAGCCATGGCTGGCTGGCTAATGAAAGACTGGTTCTCGTGGTCATTTTTTGCGGCCCTGGAGAGTACATGCAGTTACTGCGACACATACTGTTAATTTAGGTAATTTTTCCTGTGAGCCAACCATGGGTCAGACATTTTGCTAAACGTGTTATCTATAGGTTGTGCTCCCAACAGCCTGCCCGGACGCACAGGAGGGCCAAGAGATTTGCTTAGGGTCCCCCTGCCAGGAATTGGCAGAGACAGGACTCAATCCACGTCCTTCTGACCCCAAAAGTGAATCTACGTATTGACCAAAGCAGAAATATTCTGGGTAATTCCCTGTGGCTGTGAAATCACAGTGCCTTCCTCAGAGTCCCACAGACTGTTTAGATAGAGGAGAAAAGTAGGTTTACCGCAGGAGTTCCAGATTGTTGCCCCAACAAAAGGGAATCAGAGATTTTATAGGAACGAAAAATTCTGCTTTCAAAAGGTGTCCGTTCTCTAGTTAGAAGGCAGCAGAGAACCATCTGCAGTCAGGACCCCATTCAATGCAGTCCTTCCCATCTATGGCTCGAAAATATGGCCAGCCAGAAACAAGAAAGTGGTAGAACTTTGTCTCTGGAGAATTTTCCAGGACCTTACAAACATGACCCCATTAATCCACTCAATACCCGGATGAGATAGGTAGCTGCAAGTTATTACTATTCTCGCTTTCAAGATAGAAAACCTGAAGCCAAGAGAGATTAAGCAATTAGTCCAAGGTCAAGTGGTGAGCTAGACCGACCTGGAAACGAAACAATTATCTTCTGAAATTCCACTCAAATACACAAACTGATTGGCTAGTTCCCACCATGTACTGATACCCACTTAGATGCCCTTGCACAGAATGACTGGCTTTTGCCTGAGATTTCTGCAGCTGCCTTTGACCGAATTTGTATGGATTGGTTTAATATCAGTGTCCAAACTGACATCAGATTTTTCCAAAATATTGGCTGAAAGCAAATACAGCTCCCTGCTCCAAATATGGTATCCATTTTACCTAGCTCTGTTACATTTAATCACACCTACACAGCTTTTGGAGCATAAAGGGAGACTTGTTCTGCAAAGAAGTCCTTCTTGTGTTTTCTTTTCCTTTAGAGATAATCTGTAGCCCATAAAAAGGTTTAAGGGCATCTGCAATTTTACTGTGATGTTTAGACTGAGGAATGATGAGCATAAACTGTCTCAGAATTGTACAAAATCTGGAATCCAATGGCTCACCTTTGAGCTTACTGTCACTCTTCAGTTAAATACCCCTTACTCTTTTCAGCTGTGTACCTCTGACTGTAGGTAAAGTTACATGAACCAAAGTCATAGGTTGGGGAAAGAGAAGACTTCCAGGAGAGCCCGGAAGGATCTTTGCTGTGAGCCGACATTGCACAGAGAAAGGGTTCCCTGGAGACAGGGCTGCTAGTGATCCTTCTTGTCCAATTTTGCAAACGCCTCTACCCCTCCAAAGGTAATTTAAAATCAACTATTCTGTTATCAGTTTTGACTGGTTTGGAGAAACGTGAGACATCAATGCAACTGTTGTTGTCAGAAGGAAAATAAGGCCCCGTTTCATTAACTTGGGAGGAAGTCATCTTCACTTCTAGAGATGATGACAGGCCACGCTCTGAGCTTGTTTGGTCAAGAATTCACAGTGGTCATTTTTGGACTTGTTGGATTTCAGTTTCTTTGACCAGCCACATGAGGCTCTTAGAGAAATTCTCCTTCCAAGACTTCCTAATTTCTGCAAGTCCAGGAGATGTGGGATTGGTCATCCTAGAAATTCCAGTTCTGTCCCTTCTCACTGTTCAACCTTTCCTAACCCCTTTGGTCCTGTGCTGATGTGGACAGCTCCTTGCAGAAGCACAGACTCGACCTAAGCCTACTTGCTATCTTGCTAATAATGCATAGACACTGCGGGGGCGGGAGGGTGGGGGAGGTAAGCTTACTCATTTTCTTCTTTCCAGAAATCAAACACTTTGGGAGAATGCAATGGCAAAGCAATCCTTTCCCTGAAACTCACTTCTATGTCCTTTCTCATGAACTGAAAACAGGACACTCAGAAATGAAACATCTTTAACTAATTTTGGGGAGGACCAAGTCCAACCTCTTCTTGCAGAAGGACCATCTTGAGCATTTTGAGTTATGGTGTCTGATTATTTCCAAAAACCCTATTATGTTGCTGTCTTGGGATACTTCCATGGAACCCATTAAGCTACCTTGTTTGAAGTGTGTTGAACAGCATAGCATCATTTGCAAACAACCATGCTATAAAGTGAACTAAGAAAGCCCCCGCATTACTGAAGGTATGCTGAAAACCAAGGCCACGGATTTTGGCCAGAGGCAAAGGTACTGATTCCCAACCAACCCATGACTAATCCTGAAGCCTTGATTCTTCTTCCAGCTGCGTGCAGCCTTTGGGAGGGAAAGGGAAGTGGTCCCTTCCAGTGGTGCAATTAGTCCTTGTTCTGTCTTCCCAACCAGGCCCACGTTTCTTATCATAGAAGTTGGGCAGATCTTCTCTGTATTTTAAAAACCCAGTGTTTCGTTGTCCAAAACCCTTGCTCTTGACTTGAATTCATGTGTTTTGTGGAAGTACAAAGTGGTAATTACACAAGTCTTTCCTTCCCTGTCATTGACAATAGTCACCAGGAAAATTTACAGTCCCCAATCTCCAGCTCTGGGAGCTGGTTATTAATTAAACAGGGTCGAGGAAAAAACCCTGACGTGGCAAATCGGATCTGAACGAGGACCACCTCGGCAGCAATTCTTGCGAGAGAATGGCTGGGAGTCAGTGAAGTACCATCGATTTTATTTCATTAAATATTTTTATCAGTTATGACAATATTACTACCACTAAGAGTTATCATTTCCATTCACTCAGAATCTATTATGTGGCTGGCATTGTGTTAAGTGCCCATTTGATCCTTGTTAAAAAGAAAAAGAAAAAAAAAACCTTCTGGGAATGTAGTATCATTTTAGGATGAGAAAACATGGAGAGGCTAAGGAAGTCGCCCAGCATCACTTCTTGGGATGTGCTGGAGTCAGGATCTTCACATTCCCAGAGGCTGCAAGCCCAAATACGTCCAGGGGTCAGGCAGGTAACACCTCAGGGTACAGCCGGCCACGTGTAGCCATTGGGAGAGGAATGAGGACAATGGAGAAATGGGCCTATGACTAACCCTTCACCCAGCTCTCAGCCCCCAAGCCTGCCTCTATTGTCCTGTCAAAAAATTCTAAGACACAGCACCGGCCAGACGAGAAAGATTCGAAGCCTGACTTCATTCCACGGGGCTTTAGTTTTCTCACCTCGGTAATTTGAAACTGGATTCGTGCTTAATGACATTAAACGTTTTTAGGATAAACTTTTGACATAAGGTATAAATACATACAGAAAAGTATACTAATCGTATCCCTTGATGAATTTTCATAAACTGGACATAACCATGTTAACTAACTTCCAGGTCAAGAATCAGAATGTTACCAGCATCCCAGAAAACCTTTTTTGTGCCTTAGCAGTTACTAACTCTTGAAGGTTAGCCAGTTATCTTGACTCCTAACCCCATAGATTGACTTTGTTTCTGAGCTTCGTATGAATGAAATCACACAGCATGTTCGCTCGTGTCCGACGGCTTTCACCTAATATTCTGTGACACTCCTCATGTCGTGGCATGTAGCAATAGTTCTTTCCCAATGGCTGGTGTTCTCAAATCTATTGCTCGGTCCAGTCACCCAAATACCTTCTAGCTAAGTCACTAAGGAGGAAGACCTCCTTCTCTGAATACGGGTTCTGAACATTGAAACAAGCCACTCCAGGACTTTGTAGAATTTTAGGGTTAAAATATTTTGTCTAAACATTTTCTTATTTATGATCTTGTTTTCTCTTCTCATATCCCATGCCAGGCAGTTAAGAGATGTATCATTCCCACTGATGAGATTCAGAAACAGCAGGTACACCACCCACTTTTATGATTGCATGCACGTGGCAACTGCGATTTTGGTGGAGATGTTGGTTGGTTGCCTAAGGCTGAACACACATCCTGTTGCTCCTCTCTGGGCCAAAGCTCTTTTCGAAGGAAAAATAAGCCAGTCTCTAATGTCATTTCATTGTGTATCCTACTGCCATGGACATTTGATGTTTGCCTCCTGTCTTATTTGAAAATTTACATTCCCCTTGTGATGAAGAGCACGTGACTCTTCCCCCAGGGAGAGGGATTTAGGGTCTAGGGTCTCACTTTGCAACCTTGAAAGTGCTCCAGAATGGATGAACACCAAGAAAGCAAAATCAAGAGAAGGAGGGTAAAACGTTACTTGAGCCCCTGGGACAAGCCACACCTGAAACCCACTACCTCTAAACTGTTGGTTGCATGAAGCACTATACATGTAAGTGTACGTATATATCATGTTATCTTGTGTTCTTTTTGTTGTTGTTGTTCCTTTATTCTTTTTTGGGGGGGGGATACTTGCAAAAGAAAAAATTCTAACAGATACCCTTATTCAAATAAACATTCATATTTCTCCTCTCCAACAGCCACACTGTCTTTATCCAGTGAGTCGCAGGCGTGCAGACATGGAGGTTTTGTCTTGAATTTATGCAAAGGTTTTCTCTCGAGTCCTGTCTACGTGGAGTCACAGTGGTTGGCACAGACAACATCTGTTTTTAAACTAGAGAACTGTGGGCTTTGCCCTGAGCTTGGGAAAGGGTCTTCGCCCACATGGATCATTTCTGCCGTGGATGCCTAGGCAATTCAACAAGGGGAAGGCAAGGCTAGAGGGGGCAGAGGTGTTTTCAAATAGAAGGAAAAACCGGTCTGAAGCTGCTGATTCAACAATTTTGGTCCAAAAGGCTTTTAGAACTGTTTTCTTCTCTAGCCCGTGCATCCTCTGCACTGCTAGTGGCGTATTCTGAGATAGAGATCTGATCGTTTCTGTATGTCTGCACTTTGAAAGTCTGTCACAGAGAGGGGGGTAAAGAGTAACTGCAGCAGAGAAACCTGACAAGCACGACCTCACCCAGGTGATCAAGGTCAACATCAAGAGTGAGAAGTCATGTTGATCTTAGGTACCAATGACATGCTGTGGTGAGAGTGGGATTTTGTGTCCATGGTCTTCCTCCTAAAACCCATACCCCCGGTCTGATCCCGAGAAAAAAAATCCCAGAAGAGGGGCAACCCACAATATATCTAACCCACACTCCTCAAAACCATCAAGATCTTTATCAAAAATAAGGAGAGTGTGAGAAACACACAGCCAAGAGGCGCCTAAGGAGACCTGCCTACCCATGTAATGCGCTGTCTGGATGAGATACTGGAACGGGGGGAGAAGGACATTAGGTAAAAACTAAGGATATCGGAATGAAGCACAGACTTTAGTTAATAGAATGACGTAGAGATATTTAGTTAATAACATTGTATGCCTGTTGGTTCAATTAGTGACAAGAATACTGTACTAATATAATATGTTAATAATGGAAGAATCTGTATGTTTGTGGGAAGGAAGTTTATGTGGGAACTCACTGTACTATCTGCTCAAGTTTTCCGTAAACCTGACTGTTCTAAAAAATAAAGTCCATTAAAAATAAAGTTTATTTAAAAATCCACTACTGGATTTCTGTTGCAGCAGGAAGGTTTCCTAAAATTCAGAGATCAAAAGGGTCCTTGAAATGATTACAGCAGTCCACCGACACAGTCTTAAGTAACCCTGAGCCACATTAAATATGCTTTCATTGATCATTTTCAATCCTTCTGATTCAGTAACAAAGAGAAACTCTTGGTTTAGCCCAGAAACACTTCTCCAAACCTTGCCTGTCTCCCCTTTTTTTTTTTTAAAGATTTTTATTTATTTATTTGTCAGAGAGAGAGAGAGAGAGAGCACAAGGGGGGGGAGCAGCAGAGGGAGAGGGAGAAGCAGGCTCCCCACTGAGCAGGGATCCCGATGTGGGACTCGATCCCAGGACCCTGGGATCATGACCTGAGCCGAAGGCAGACACTTAACGACTGAGCCACCCAGGCGTTCCCCCGTCTTCCTTTTTAACAAAGAAAGGGAAAGCCGCAGGTTCAGAACTTTGTTTTCATTATTTTTACTGTTCTTCTATTTACTGATGCCTATGAATAGAAAATGATCTTTCTTTTGCCCTTATGATAGTGGCATTTTTTAATAGTTATTTAAATAGAAAAGTAAGCCCAAGGGCACCTGGGTGGCTCAGTCGTTAGGCGTCTGCCTTCAACTCAGGTCATGATCTCAGGGTCCTGGGATCGAGCCCCGCATGGGGCTCCCTGTTCGGCGGGAAGCCTGCTTCTCCCTCTCCCACTCGCCCTGCTTGTGTTCCTGCTCTCGCTATCTCTCTCTCTGTCAAATAAATAAATAAAATCTTAAAAAAAAAAAAAAAAAAAGAAAGAAAAGTGAGCCCATTTAATTTTAAAAAAATTACTATATAAGACTATATACTGTCTTCAGCTATAGCAAGGGTCAGGAGAGTGGTACTTAAATGACTGAAGTTGAGACTTCATATACTAGGTCTATACCCTTCGGCATGGTGCTCAAAGCCCTCTCCCACCTGGGGACACCTGTCCACTGTCTTGCCACCAGATGCTCCACCCTGCAAACCCAGAAGTGCCTAGGTCAGGGGTGCTGATGCCCAGATCCTGGGGGCTTAGAAGAAATAGAGAGGCCCATGGATAGCAGGTGTAAATCCAATGTACTTTCAGGGCTCTGTTTTCCCACGTGGCTTGATTTCCCCTGGAGTCCATGGCCTCGCTGCATGGCCATCCGTTCTCTCATAGCATTGGCCAATTGTGGCATTCTCGAAGCAACCAATTCCTTCGGGTCTCTGTGAGCTGAATTGCCACATTAGAGCCCAAATTTGCAACACAGAAGCACTAACAGGTGGGAACGAGTGGGATCTGCATTCCGGCCCGTACGTCCCCGGGGCTTGATGCATCCCTGGAACAGAGGGGCTCTCTGAGTACTGGGTTCGAAGCGCGCCTCCACCACATACGATCAGTGGGACCCTGGGTGAGGTATGTAAGCTCCCTGGGCCTCCCCTTCCTTGTCTGAGGAGAATGACAGTTCCTGCCTCATGAGATTACTGTGAGGAAAAGTTCACGTGAGCGTGGCATTTAGCACAAGGCCAGCTCCAGAGACGTGCTCTATAAATGTACGCTCCTCATCTCTGCTGGCCCAGAATTTCCCTCACTGTCAAGTGCAGATCATGACAGTATCTACCTCATGGGACTGTTGTCGGGAAGAAACAAGTTCATGCAGGTTAGTCCTAGCAAATGCTCAATCATGTCCAATTATTTTTATCTGTGTTCATTTACTAGTAGTATAGTTATTATTGTGGATTAGCACTTCTAAGAATTGGAACAGCTCTCCAATTTTTTGTAAGAGCCATTCACAGATACAGGCAGCAGTCAAGGCAGGTTTTTAAGGTCAAAGCCTCAGGTACAGCCAAATTACGTCTATGCGCCTCAGTGGAACTCTGGACTGACCTGCAGATGAGTCCAGTGGTACATGGGCTGGTACCTTTCTTAGCAAAAGGAGTGGTTTGTGAGGAAAGAAGCAGAGGTTCCATCTGGCCAGCTGGGTTTACATAATCAGGCTTGAATGCAAGCCGGCTGCTTCAGGAAGCTCTATGAAGGAAGAAATTCTTGTCCAACAAAAGTTCTTTTTCTACAAAAAGGCAACATAATGAAAAGGGCACCACTGCAGACTGCCCCAAAATATTGTGGACTGTGGGAGAATTTCACACACAGTGGCTGTGAGTCCATAAAGCAAACGGTACGTCCCCTGTGTCATCAGGGGCCAGCTGGGGGGAGATCCTGTCCCATCCTCTCCTCCCCAGAGTCTTTGGGGATATATATTTCTGTTTCGGAGCCTTGGGGACAGTCTTGGGTTGCAGTGAACTTACCATACATGCTTGAGTCAGTCACGTCTAACTGGGCCTCAGTTTCCCCATTTGTAAAATGGGACTATTGGACACAGAGCATCTAACTTACTTTCTAGCTTTGATAATCAATTACTCTTTGATTTCAATAATGGTAAGATTTGGTAGTTCATTTCTTGGAATACAATTCAAACCTTTAAAGAAACCAGGAGGTGGTTCCTCATCATGATCCACAGTTGGGCTGTGAAGGCTGGTGAGCCCTCGCATGGATGATTTTGTATGTTTTTCTGGATGATTTTGTGTGTGTAACCAAGTGTATCCAGGGCTAGCTATTATTCCTGCCTGCCCAGCTTTCTTGTCCCTCTCTTCCAGAATAAAGCCTATTTTTCCCCTTTGGAGACTGCCTCTCCCACATTAGTGAGGCTGTCAATCACATGGCCTCATCCTCCCAACTCCCTTGAATAAGGTAATTGGATGCGTGATCCAAAAAGGACCAGGAAAAGTCCCTTTAGAGGGCTGATGTGGATGCTTGGAGGGAGAGGGTCCCTGCTCTTAAACCCCAGAATGCCCAAAGCTGCTGGGAGCCACCTTTGCCACCAAGTAGAAAGAACTCGGCAGGGACTGATGTCAACCCCATGGAAAGTTAAGAGGAAACAGGGGAAAAAGAGAAAGGGAGGGAGGGAGAGGAGGAAGAAAGGAAGAGAGAAAAGGTGGGAAGGAGGAAAAGAGGAAGGGATAGAAGAGAGAGAGGAGCAGGGAGAGACTGAAAGAGAGAGAGAAAACGAAGGGGATGGGATGGTGGGAGGGAAGGAAGAAGGGAGATCCCACCGGTGACTTAATCTCTTAATATGAACCTCCAGATCCAGCTACGTGTAACGGGAAATTTGTGCCTCGGCCGCTCCAGCGGAGTGAGTGCGCAATTTTCCTCTGCCTTTCTTTTTTCTTCAAGACCCTAAGTTCCTCAAATGAAGACCCATGACCCAAGCAAGATTAGAAACCACCACAATCGGAGCATTTATTAGAGATGGAATGAACTCACTTCAGAAAGAAACAAAGTTTATTTGATGAATAGAAATAAGGCGATCAGCACAAAGTACTTCTCATACACATGATAACAAAGTTCTGAACTGTACATACCTTGAATGCTGTTGTACTTCTACTAGACACGAGGTTACAATGACTGGCTAATACATGCCCATTGGTAGTTTCTGAGGGTTCCTTAGTTTTATTTATTGTTTTCGTATCGAAGTCCATAATCACATGGTCAATATTCACAACCCACATGCCACTCACTTGAAGAAAAATGACAAGAAGCACTATCAAACAAGGGTCTCTGGGAATTAGATACACTGACCCCTGGCAGCATTCAAATGCCACTCTGCACAAACACATCTCAGATAGAGCTTATGTCAACACATTTGAGGTCTCATCATAAACACTGTTTAAAAAGTAAATTGAAACCCACTTTCAAATGAAAGTTGACACGCTGTTCACGTGCATACCAGATACACAAAAATCATTTAATACAAAACCGAGACTGTACATCAAAATCAAATGGGGTATAAAGTACAAGCCTGCTTTTGCACAAGGCAAGAAGACCAACTTCTCCTAAATGTTAGCCTCACTATTTTTTTTTCAACTTCATTATGATTAGAGGGGTACCTGCTAAAGTTTTGCGCAAAGGAAATATCTCCCCAACATCACAGTGTTTGTTGTAAACCCAGAGACTATTTTTGTGAAAAGGATTTTTTTGGTAACCCCCAAACATCAGAGAATATTACACGAAATGGGAAAAGATGCTATGTCAGACGGAATTTAATTTTTAAGGGACTAAATAATACGCCCCCATAAAGCTAAGATTGATAATACTTTAAATCAACAAAAGTGGGGCAAAAAATGCCCCCCCAAACAATAGCTGGGACAAAATTGGCACATACTTAGAAATAGCTAACTATACATGGTTGGTTGCTTTTTCTGTTTTGAGGACCCTATTTTCCCTAGTGGATTTCCTACTCCTACTTCAAGTATTCATTTGCAGAGTTCAGGTCAGGATCTGGCTGCAGGAGGTGGTGAGGACCACCTTTTTGAGGACACCCAAATTGTTCACGGGGACACGTTTGTGTGGACTGGGTTTTCAGTGCGACATTATGTCAAAATGTGCTATAAACGCTTGCAAAGAACTCTGCTCTCTTCTCCAATCAAGGTCCTAAATCCCTTTGATAGTTAAAGGACAAACTTTTTAAACATGAATGTATTTGGATTGTTTATGCAACATGAAAGCTTTACGTAGTTCGCTATACTTACTGACGACAAGAACAAAGCCAGAAGCAAAGAAACCTGCTTGAAAATATTACTCCTAACGCACCAAGGATGAACAGTGCAACTCAGACACGGTTTCATCTTCCCCGACAAATAAGGTGTCTGTCTTTTAAATATCTCTATGGCTCACGGGAGAGGTCCAGAGTTAATTGCACCAACATTTTGAAAAGTAATAGTAACAACTAAATTCAATGCAAGACTTCAGGAACATCTGTGTAGAATCCTTCCCACAGCAGCAAAGAAAGACAACTGTATTTATTAAGGCCACTCATGCTTAACTTCACTGTTTATCCTTTTAAGAATGCAGATTTTCACCTCCCACTTGTATACCTGTGGAAGGCTTTCTTCCCTTGACAAGAAAGCGGATCAATGCGGGAGTTGCACACGTTTGCCAGACTGGTTGTGAGTTTTATGAAGTTATAACAACTTTCCTTATTTTTTAATCTTCAGAGAAAGCAGTAGGAGTTAAATTCTCCTTAGTACCATGTCACTGTATGTAAAAGACCTCCAAATTTGGTCTCTTTCCCTGGCATGTGCTTTAAATAATGACTCTGTACCCACACACATGCTGTGTAGCACTACATACAGATACACAGCTTTTGTGATGATTCCTCATTCATCAATGTTTTCATGTTTGATGCCGAAAATGCTTTGGAATCCATGTTGGAGACATTTTTTTAAAAAAAAGAGAAATGACCCTTCATTTACAGAAGATCGAAGCTTATACTGTTTGCACAGCATTTGGATCTGGAAATGTGAATGAGTCCCAGCTTCCTCATGGAGACCTGCGTGTATGGGAATGGTAAGAGCCTGAGGCCGGGCACATCCCCGCCACGAGGATGTGTGGGCCACATGGAATAGAAGTATGCGGGTGCCTCAGGCTTTTGCCACTCTCCAGTACAAAAACAGGGTAGATAAGATCGTGAATGATCGATTGAGATGTGCCATGCTTTGTCAGAGACACACACCATGTTCTCATAAGGCGATTTCTTGGCAAGTAGTAGTGGTTTAAAAAATTGATTTCATTTCCAACCTGGCCCAGAGGTAACTACTGGTTACACCATCAAAATGTGGTTCTTCAAACAGCGGATTAAAGAAATAGAGGAGGGTAAAGGCTCGCCGTTTTTGGTGTTTTGGTTTCTTCGTCAAACACTCCACGCGTCACGGTATACACACACTGCCAACACCACTCACTCACAGAATTTACACTTTTTGATAATCTAATGCATTAGGAATGACCACTTCGACTGAACCAGCAGAAAAACTGGAGATGAAGCTAGTGGCCCAACAGAAGCTGAAGCCACATGGAGTTCAAATTTATCCCACGATGTTTAAGTAACATAAATAAAATGTATCAAATAATGACATTCAGAAGAGATGACCACATTTTAAATGTCCAAATCCCGACCAAAAAAAAAAAAAAAAAAAGGGAGGATCTGTCATTTTCCTCCTCCTTCTCGTTCTTCCTGTCCAACATATCTGAATCCATGAGAAATGACATGAGATGATAAAGGAAATATCAAGTCGAACAGAACTGTGTGCCATAATGAAAACGAAAGCCCTTCTTCCAGTCCGGATGAGCGTTCCAGGTGGTGATGGCCAGTGACGTGAGCCACGCTGCAACAGATTATCAGAATATCGCTGCAGAGCTGCGTTTCCCCTTTAGTTAGCTCTTCTGATCGCTGCAACAAGAAAGCACACAATTTAGCAGGGAAAGCAACTGCCACTGATAGAGGAGAGAATCCTGGCTGGCGTTCCCATACCCCCACCCCTGTACTGACCCTCCACTACTCACTTTGGTTGGGGTTGGTTGGCATGGGGAGGGAGTCCATGGGGAGGAAACATAGAGGAAGGACAGAGTGAACTTTAAGTTAAATTATGTCCCATAAACACATCCAAGAAGAGGCCTCTTTCAAAAGATGCCACATACAGGTATAGAGGTCTCTTGGGCAAAAAGAAAGTGAAAGGAAATATACCAAAATGTTCCGGTGATTACCTTCTACGTGACCAGATTACGTGTTCGTTTTTTTTTTTTCTCCGTGCTTTTCTACAATGAGTATGGTTCTTAAACTATTTTTAACTTGACTTTATAGAGATTAGTGAGTTAAAGATGGTCAGAACACCAGCAAACGTCACATTCGCTTCCAAACCAGACCAACAATTTAAAAGAATACTGGACCTAGTCGTTCCACTGCTCGGTGTGAACGCAGGGGAATGGAAAACAGGGACTCAGACACTGGTACGCAAATGTTCACGGCAGTGTTGTTCACAACAACCAACAGGTAGAAACAACCACCAGGCATCTGTCAGCAAAGGAGTGGTTAAACGAATGTGGTATATATGTACGGTGGAATGTCACTCAGCTCTAAAAAGAAAGTTTTGATTCACACCACAATATGAATGACATTTGAAGACATCACAGCAGTGAAATAAGTGAAAGAAGCCAGGCACAAAGGACAAACACTGTATGATTCCACTTACATGAAATATCCCAAATAGACAAATTCGTAGATGCAGAAAATAGATTAGAGGTTTGCCAGGGGCTGGAGGGGACGGGGGGATGGGGAGCTACTGCTTAATGGGTACAATTAAGCAATCGTTTGGGATAGTGAGAAAGTTCTAGAAATGGACAGTAGGGGTTGTGCAACCCCGTGCATGCACTAAATGCCACTGAATTAGGCTTATTGCACGCTTAAATTGGTTAAAATGGTGCATTTTAGGGTGCCTGGGTGGCTCAGTCGGTTAAGTATCTGCCTTCAGCTCAGGTCATGATCCCAGGGTCCTGGGATCAAGCCCCTCATCAGGCTCCCTGCTCTGCGGGAAGCCTGCTTCTCCCTCTCCCACTCCCCCTGCTTGTGTTCCCTCTCTCATTGTGTCTCTCTCTGTCAAATAAATAAATAAAATCTTAAAAAAAAATTACTTTAAAAAATGGTGCATTTTAATGTATATTTTGCCATAGGAAAAACATATTTTAAAAAAGGATATTGATCTCTCCTTAAATAGAGAAGAACAAAACAAAGTTGGCCTTCCTCCCAGCATGCAAGGGCGTGTGTGTGTGTACGCTTGACCTTAAACATAAATGTAACAGCCATCCATCCGCATGTGTCATGCTCCGGGGCATGGATAAGCAGGAGCACCCCACGTTTTCTCACCGCCCCAGCAAGAGGGCCTGGTGCGGAATACAAGTGCAGCCTGGGAAAATCAGTGAAATGGGTGGGAAGACAGGCCTGGCCCATCGGACCCTTTAGACGATGACTGGCTTCCCTGTTGATGCTCGTTATCATTCACATATGGCCTTTGAATACTTCAGGAGTTTCCGGGCACATGGCAATAGTGCAGTGATCTGGGGAATATGGCAGGGAGGGGAAAGATCAAACACACACACACACACTTACACATGTGTGAGCCACTTTTTATATATAGCCGGAGCTGTCTGATTTGGTGGTTGATGCACAGAATTTCTCCAGCCACACTGACGAATGAGCGCGCCAAAGATCCCGGCGTCCGAACAGGTAGGCAGTTACTCCCAGCCCTGCTTAAACAGTACAAATGAAATATGTGGCTTGGATGAACTCTGCTAATTCATACTCTGAGGAGTTTGGTGTAACCCTTCTGGTTAAGAAACTTGAATCGGGGCAAAAAAATGACTTTTGCAGAGCCAGAAAGCTAGGGAGTTCCTAGAGCAGATCATATTACTCATTCTGGCACATAAAATCTCTGCAAACTTTGTATGAAAATTGTAAGTCAGAGCACGCTTTCTGCTTCATGAGCTGTGCATAGCTCTAATTCTTTTGTGCATTAAGCATTTCTTAATCATCCTTTTAAAGGGCGGACCAATATATTAAAAGGCCACATGATTAAAAGGTAAAGAGAAACCCAAAGTAGTACTAAAATGCACCGGTCATATTTTACAGATGGTGAAACGAGTGAAAAATAATTACAGTGAATGCCTGATGTCCTTGATGTTTTTCCAAGATAAAGTAGCAAAGAACAATCATTTATTCAGTTGAGAGAAAGATTTCCAGCTGGGTAACAGGTCACTAGGCAGAATACAGTGCCTCACGAAGGGCCATGCGCTGCTTTGGGGCAAGGTTTATGCTGCGGCAAAGGGAACACTCAGAAACGGTTGCCACTCCTTCCGCCGGACGATCCATTCACTGGGAGGCCGACATGGCTTTGAGAGAAGGCCTCGGATGACATTGCCAACAGTTAGAAATGCAGATGACCCTTGTTGGGGGGCAAATAAGCCTCCGCTTTAAAAAAATAAAAAAGGAATCCTAGTTTCCAGCAATGAGGCAATCCAGGCAGCCGCCCACGGCGGGATAATCTCTGGCCAGTCCCGCGTCACCTGGAGGGTCACAGCAGGCCACTCTGTCCCCGTGCATCTTCTCCTGAAGCACCCAACTCAGTGTGCTCACCAGTGCCCCCAACAACGCTGTTTCAATAAGGACATCTCCTCCCTCTTGGGTTCCCTGAGTACAACCTGCATTCACAATCCCATTGCCCTCAGGATGGAGGAAGGCTCTAGCCATGCTGGCCCCTCTCTCTCCAGCCCCACACTTCAGGTTCCACCTGTGCTGGACTTGCTTCTGCAATTGAAAGCCTTCCTTTCTCCTCATCTCACAACCCTGTCTTTCTGTCTGATGAGCATTTACACCAACCCTCCATGTGCCTGATGCCCGCTCACTCTCTGGTCTCAGTTTAGACATCACTTCCTCCCTGGAAGCCTTGTCCTGAGTGTGGGATGTAGCACAAGGAGTCTCACGCACACTTCACTGTCCCCTTCTGGTGATATGTCTGGACTTGAGCTATCCAATATGGTAGCCACTGGCCACACGTGGCTACTCAGCCCTTGAAATATGTTGGTCCAAATTGAGATGTGCTCTAAGTGTAAAATATACACCAGATTTTGAATAAGGACTTATTTTTTTATATTGATTTAAAATGATTATAAATTAATATATTGAATTTTAGATTTAGTATGAATTTAGTTTTTTCTTTTCCTCTGAATTCAATTTTTAAGTGTTTCTTGAAATTCCAGTTAACATACAGTGTAATATTGATTAGCATGAATTTCATTTTTTTAATATTGATTTCATGTTAAAATAATATTTTGGACATACTGGATCAAGTTAAATATAGTACTACAATTAATTTCACCTGTTTCTTATTACTTTTTTTTAATATTTTATTTATTTATTTGTCAGAGAGAGAGAGAGAAAGAACACACACGAGCAGGGAGAGCGGCGGGCAGAGGAAGAAGCAGGCTCCCCGCTGAGCAGGGAGCCCAATGCGGGGCTCGATCCCAAGACCCTAGGATCATGACCTGAGCTGAAGGCAGACACTTAACTGACTGAGCCACCCAGGTGCCCCTTTTATTACTGTTTTTAATGTGGCTACTAGAAAATTGAAAACTCCCGACGTGGCTTGCTTTATATTTCTATCTGAATAACACTGGTCTAGGCTATAAGATCTAGGAGGGAGGGGCCAGGCCAGTCTTGCTCACTTAGCACCCCTGTGCCTTGCACAGTTCATGGAACAAATTGATGCATTCATGCATTCCACAGGTGTTAGAGGGCATCTAGAGTAGGCAGAATCCTACGCCCCACCAAGATTTCCTGCTCTGATGCCTGAGACCAAGACTGTGAACATCTAACACCATGATTATGCCACCTTGCAGATGTAATGAAGGTCACTAATCAGCTGGCTTTAAGTTAATCAAGAGGGACGATCTGCATGGGCCTAATCTAATCGCAGGAGCTTTGAATAGCAGAGGCTTTTTCTCTTGCTAGTCGTGGAAGAGAAAGGGAAACTTGAAACATGACTGGGGTTTGCTGTGCTGAGATGGAGGGGAATCAATGGACAAGGACCTGAAAGTGTCCCACACAATCAAAATGCAGCCCCCAGATGACCGCCAGCGAGAAAACAGGACCCTCAGTCCTACAACCACAAGGAACTGAATCTGCCAGCAACTCTAATGAGCTTGGAGGTGGGTGCTTCCCCAGAACTTCCAGGTTAGCATTGTCCAGTTTGGTCAACACCTTGACTTTGGCCTCATGAGACCCTAAGGGGAGAACCCAGTGGTGTGTGACTTGCCTTCTGACGTGTGGAAACTGTGAGATAATAAATGAGTGTTGTCTTAGGCACAAAGTTTGCATTGATAGAAAACAAATACAGCTCCTCTCTGTGTCAGGCAGTGTGCCTGGTGCTGGGGGTATAGTAATAACAAAGACAGACAAAATCTGCGCCCCCATGAAGCCTGTATTTTTAGGAGTAAGATAGGCAATAAACAGATACAAAAATAGATAAGAGAATGAGGATTTTAAAAAATTTGTGGCTCAAAGGAAATGAACAGGGATCTGTGACTGGCATGCTGAAGATTTATTGACTATATGACAATTATGATGTATTTTTTTAATACGGGAAGATGTCCACAATTTTCCAGTGAAAAAAGCAGATTACAATTCTTTATGTGTAGTTCAATCTTATTTTTGCAGCAACACACTCATAAACATAAACACTTGCAAATGCTTATACCAGAATATTGTTAATAATGATCTCTGGGTGGTGGTTTAAAACTTTCTTTATAATAAAAAAATAAATAAATAAAAAAAATAAAACTTTCTTTAGAATCTTCGTTGTTGCTGCACTTCTTAGATTTTTTTAAACCAAAGAATGTGTAAGTAGTCTCATAGTAGAATAGAAGTCTATTTCAACATTGTGAAAAATTTTGACTTGGCTCTCGGGAAGGGAACCAAGCCTGCCATTGGTGTGCAGGGGTTGGGGTGGGGGGGCGCCTGTGGGGGTGGGGCGGGCGGGCTGAGCCCAGCAGTAAGATTCCGCCCCAGGACAAGCGCCCCCGGGAGAGCAGGCTATAAACGTGTGATGTCTCACAAATATTCCTTCAGACTGTTTTTCTTTGGAATAAAGACACCTGCCCGATTATGGACTTTCTTCTCCTGCCCTTTTCAGTAGTGATTTGCAGAAACTGGCTGGGAGAAAGGGGTCTTTGGTAAACACGGAGGGGTTAAAGGGGAAACTGTTTAATAACAGTAGTAAAACGCAGGCTATTTTTGACATCTGGGTTAATGTCCATTACGCTCCATGTGCTTTCCAAATGTGTGCTGTGCCCCCAGGTACAAAAACAGACACCCATTCACCACGGCTTCGGATGCCCCGACATCGCTCACGGTGCCCACGTAAGAGCAAGCCCCTGATAGGCTCATTAACAGCTGCCGGAATAGAAGAGCTGCTCATTCCGGGGTGGGGGGGCAGCAGGCCTCCTGCAGAATCACTCCACTAAGTGATTCTGCTCACAGGAAAACCCAATAGAGTCGTTTCTGCTCAAAAAAAAAAAAAAAAAAAAAAAAAAAAAAATTCTATAACTACATCTGTGTTATTACTTAACATCTTTTAAAACGGGGCGGAATGGGTTTCCCGTTTTTCTCATGAAGATTTATTTATTATTGTTGTGATCAAAGTGGCAACAAATTATGTTAAATCATTTAATTTTCTTGATAGGAGCAACCACCTTGAAGCCATAATTCAAAAATATGAGTGGAGAGCAACATTTTACCTTGCGAGTGGCCCGCCTACAGCTCCATAGGGCAATAAAATGTAACACTTGAGGGCCCGAAGGGCTGGGGGTGGGGGGTGGGGTGGGCCGAGCCAGCGCGCCGCTCAGAATTGCAAACTGCTGTTAGGGATGGTAGAGCTTTCTGGACGGGGCAAAGGAGAGACTCTGGATTTGGATTTCAACTTCGGGTTCTGTGTGCCCAGTGCAACTCACCCGCAGTGCTTTAAATAAAGGAAATCAAATGCATGGCAGCACATACACTGCTAGGTCTCCTGAGGATTTATTTCTGTAGTTATTACTGTAGTCAGAATAATTCATAGCTAATGTTTGGTGCGCCCCATCTACCGTGGTGCTCTGTGATTTTGCTCCAATGACCTCAAACAAGCTTGAGAGCGCCATGGTACTAATCGGGGGGACAGCCCCTGACGCAGATGAGGAAGCTGAGGCTTCCAGGGACTGAACGCTTTAGGTCAAATTCCCACCTTCCTGGGATCTGACTTGAACCAATCTCTTCTTGCTTTTAGAGCCCATTCTCTTTACTATGATGCCAGAATTTTCTAGACCTTGGTCCTTTGTTTTCCACCTTCTCAATTTTTGTCGTCTTCATAACACCTCTCACGTTTAATCGATAATTTTCTTTAAAAATCTTTTCTAAAAACTTAAATTTCCCTTTAAAGAAAGATTTGTTTTTATGTAAGTGCTTGTTTGCATCATTCTAAAAAAATAGGGCTTATGCTCGGAAATAAGAAAGATTTATTTTCATGCCATAATGAAGCCAGTATTTGTCTAAAACACATTATAATAACTGCGTAGCTATTAAAATAAAAGTGTCCAGGAAACACCTAAAGCTATCTTCTTGCGGACATGCAGGGCCCTGCCCGCCCCAGCCCCGTCTTGGAGACCATTCCCACTGCCCAGCAGCAGCCGTGCAGGTGGCAGCCGGCGTGGGTCATCGGGCTGGCACATTCTCATACTCGGGCCACCAGCCATTCTCAGCACTGCCTCAGTTGACATTTGAGGCCGGGCTACTATGGGCCAACTTTTCTCTTCTCTTTTCAAGGGCAGACAGCAGCAGAAATAAAAGTCAGAAATCTGCCACTCAACATCAGCATTAGGTGTTCTGTGTAATTTTTAAAACATCGTTGAATAGAAATGTGCTTTTAGTTGTAAGTTTTCTTAAGATAATACTTCCTCAGCCTGAGGCACTGCCCATAAGCCAAAGCCAAAGGGTTTTGTTACTTTACTCCAGGATTTCATGATTTGATACCATGGACACTCGGGGCTGAGTCATTCTTTGTTGTGCGGATGCTTACCATTATAGGATGCTTAGCAGCATCCCTGGCCTCTACCCGCTAGACGCTAGCAGCATCACCCACTCTCCCAGTCATGACAATCAGAAATGGCTCCCAATATTGCCCAAATATCCTCGGGGGGGGCAAAATCCCTCCCCCTAGATGAGGACCCTGGTCTAGTCCATTGTTTTTGTATTTAATGGGTTGACTGTGCTGTTTTAAATATAATTATATTTTTTGGTAAGGCATGTATCGCGTACATGCATCTACCAACGCACACAAGACATGAACAATTTTGCAGAAATAAACACCTATGCTAAGCTGCCATCATATTATTTCAGACACGGCGGCACAGATTTAAAAGTCCTGTGGAAATAGGTACAATCTAAGCAATAAAAATAATGAAAATGTACAACTTATCTGACATAGCGTAGCAATGCCACAATCCTGAGATAGCGAGACACCTCAGTCACTTGCTGAGCTAAGTGAAAAGGTAAAATCTAGTTTAAATTTATAGCATTCCTTCAGTGTCCCTCTAGGAGTTTGGCATCTTGCCAGGGTTCCTTGTTAAAAATTTGTTAAACGTGTTTGGCATTAATGCAAACACAAAGTGGTCATTTGTTACAAATTCTATTGGAATGCATTCATTTAAGGCAATGAAGTAGTTACTAGAAAAGAAAAAAAAATGTTCATTAAGTACATTTTAAAAATACAATGATGTATGCAGTGTGGAGCTGTGGCGCCCCAGCGGCTATATAATCACTGACAGAATAACCACACATTGTGTTTAGTTTGAAATTGGAATCTTTTAAACATAAGTGATAGAACAAAAACTGGTTTTGTTTGTTGTCAAAACCACTGTTAGTCTTTCTTTCCTGAACCAGTTAAAATAACCAAAAGTTTGGCATTCGATTTCTAACATCTCAGATCAGTGAAACGTATAGGTTAAAATAATGCTTTGGGAATCTCTGGGAGCGCCGAGAGTGACACCGGAGACAGGGACTGCTTCAACAAACAGAACAGCCGGGCCCCGGGCCCCGAGTCATCCCGGAGAAGCCCGCGCAGGGAGGGCCACTACCTCCGTGTCTCCCGGTTGTCCGAGGTTATTAGGTTACCTGGAGAGGGAAAAACCATCGGCTTTCATCACGGAGACGATGGAATCCTATGAGCAAATATCCTACGCCTTGTGTCCACCTTCCTGTCCCACCCTGAGCTGCTCACACAAAGGAATTATGGCTGAGTAACGGTGACTCCCTAGCTCCCCGAAGAAAGGGCTCTGAAGCTCAGCTCTGGGAGAGAGGGGCTATTTGTCACCATAGGACGTTTGGCCCTGCAACCCGGCTGGCTGTGGATGTCAGCGTAGAACACACCATCTCAGGGTCCCCGAACGCTTGTGAGAGCCAGTCCGAAAGGTGGATCGAAAATTCGCACTTCACAAGAATGTTCAGAAATTATTCACTGCCTTCTCCTTCCCCCTCTCTCTTCCTCTGACGTATTTATTGCCATGAAAGTGTCCAGATAATAAAATCCCAGTGGCCTGGAGTGTCACGAGCCCAAATCCCCATGTCCCCCAAACCTCTCTTTAGATTGGCCTCTCTTGTCATCTGAGTTTGGTATTAGCCAGTCTGCCCTTGAAGGGCATGGATCCAGGGTATCTTGGCCCCAAGTTCTTGAAATCTTCTCATAGATCAAGAGTAAACTTAGACAAAACCTAGCATCCTGCATGTGGCCTGGAGAAGTTTGCCTTTCCCTTCCCAAGTGCCCCAAAAGACCAAGAACCAGTAAGTCTAAGAACAAGGAGAAAATACTTAACTTCCAGAAGTCACAAGAGTACCTGATACAAAAGATAAGAAACACACTCTGAGTACTATTACAGAGCCCATCTCGGTTTTATACCATCCGGTGGGCCCTCTTGCAGAGAAAGAATACACAAATAGTCCACATCATTAGGGCCTCTCCCAGGGTCTTGGGAAAAGTCTATCTACTTGAGGGGGCCCAAAGCTGAAGCCCCGTTAGCTTCATGATAAATTCCTCTGCCTGCAATTTAAACTTATTTTTGAGGTGGCATTTTCAAATTCAACTGAGAATAAAGTAAAACATGTTTTCAAATCCCTTCCTGACAAGAATTCAGTTTTAGGCTGAGATTGCCCTAGCACAGCTGACCCCCAGGGAAACATCTCTTCAGCCTGGGTGCTGAGAAAGTGGTCATGGGCAGGAATGAGATGCTCCTCCTAGAAAGAGGAGCCAGCAAGGCATTTTGCAGAATTTGAAACATGAAGGAACAATTTGATATCTCAAGTTTGCCGACGAGAAGTGGCTCAGATGACAAGTGTTTACAACAGGATCTTCATAGAGCCAATAATGGCAATTAGTCCCCAGAATTTGAAGGCTCCCTTCCCGCCTCGCTGAGGTGGAATGCCATTTACTCTTGGGCTGGCGACTAATTAGGGGTCTCTTTTGAAGATCAAGGTTTTGTGATCCCTGCTTCTTAATAACATGGTTTGCCTGTCGGCCACCTGGGTCCAGGCGAGACCTCCCTCTCCCCCTCCCCAAACAGCAGGCACTGCCTTAGGCCAGGAGCAAGTGTGGGCAGGAAAACACAGATCCAGCCAGCTGAGCAATTTAACCTCTTCACCGCCGAGGGCCTGCAGCCCAGTGCTTGCTTCGGCCGCCCAGAGACAGAGAGAGTGGACCTCGTTTCTCAGACGGGGCAGAAAGCCTGCGTGTAATGCAGAGAACCCCCATTCATGGTGCAAACACTATGCAGCATGCTTTCTTGTGCAGGAAGAGAGGCAGGAAGACTCCACTTTTCCAAACGAGTGGCAAATCAAGAGGCCCTTTGCATTTTCTTCAGGCTGGACCATTTCCAGAACGGATCTTAGAAGTGACTGGCATAAAGAAGGCTGGGGGTCGAGGACAGTCAAGTGCACCTTCTGGAGCTCTCATCGAACCGGCCATCGGGCCCAAGAGGCCGAGGTGCCTGCATCGGCAGAGCTCTTGCCAGGGTCCCCACGGCCTTGTTACACGCTGGTGGCCTGGCAGCTACGCTCTTTCGTGGGACAGGCCAACACAGCAGGAAAAGTAAGCTGCGAAGAATTAAACTTGTAACAACTTGGGCGAAGCACACACAGCGAGCAAGGCTGTCCTTGGGCTGTTGACACGTTCTGGCCTGGGTCGGTTGTGGTCACTAAACCCATTAGCGTTCCGATGTGGCAACAGCTAATGCAGCAAGTTCAATGTGTGTTTGTTTAGTTTCTGAACGCTGGGTGCGCGCTGGCACCGACGGCCGCTGAGGGCAGTCAACCCCGCTGCCATAAACACAGTCGTCCTTGTCGCTGATCTGAAATTCCTATTTTAAACTATTTATTTTTGGCAGATAGGGGCTGAATGGAGTTTTGCATTTGATTAACTGTGCTTTAATTTCAACTTGCTTCAAACTTTTCTGTGTTTTCGAAGCAACCACCAAATCAGAGTTTCCTGCAACAAAAGGTACTAGCCTTCTTGGGGGTGGGGAAGACCTCTCTGGGAGGAGGAGAGAAAAAAAAGGAAATGTATAAACCCAAGCCAGCAACCAGCTGAGCGAAGGCAGGCCTTTTAGAGATATTCAGGGTCTCTGAGCCCTCGGAGACCTAATCCACACCCACCTGCAAATAAGGGAATAGGAAAAAAGCAACCTCATTTTTGTCGGCAGAGTTGAAAGGGATATGGTCAGCAGAGTTGTGTCTCTTAAACGAGACACAAAGGCAGATTCAGTTTGGATTTGATATAGTCTTCAAGTTATGCTTATGAAAAGTGTGAGAATCAATCATTCCTTCCTTCCTTCTTCCTTCCTCTCTCTCCCACAATTTTTTTTTTTTTTTTAAAGATTTTATTTATTTATTTGACAGAGAGAGACACAGCGAGAGAGGGAACACAAGCAGGGGGAGTGGGAGAGGGAGAAGCAGGCTTCCTGCTGAGCAGGGAGCCCGATGCGGGGCTTGATCCCAGGACCCTGGGATCATGACCTGAGCTGAAGGCAGATGCCTAACGACTGAGCTACCCAGGCGCCCCTCCCTCCCACAATTTTTAAAGCATCTATCAGGAGCCATGCTAAGTCCTAGGGACATGTGGCTGAACGAGATAGATGCTGACTTCGTGGAAGGCACATCTAGTGAGCATGCCAGATATTACATTAAAAAATAATTAAAATAATTAAAATTTCGGTAAGTACCAAGGAGGAGACTGACCCCCTCAAATTCACTGAGCACAGACACTTTTGTTCTATGGCATCCAGTCTTCACGCTGCTGGAGAGGTTGCTATTATTAGCCCATTACATTGCTCTGGAAACAGGAGCAGAGAGTGGACCTCGTTTCTCAGACGGGGCAGAAAGCCTGCGTGTAATGCAGAGAACCCCCATTCATGGTGCAAACACTATGCAGCATGCTTTCTTGTGCAGGAAGAGAGGCAGGAAGACTCCAATCCCAATTTACAGGAGCACATCGGGTCTGCTCTGTCAGGAGGGCTGGAGAGACTTTCCAGGGAAGTAACATCGCTGGTGGTTCCATACCCCACCTGGGAGGGAATGGCTACTTCTTCTTCCTCCTCTTCCTCATCTTCTTTTTCACTGTGCTAACAGAAAAGAAAGTCTGTGGATATCTGTGCATTCCTAGGTTTTGCCTAGACTCTCTGTCCTTTCAAATGGAATTTTAGTTGGTGCTTTTTGTCTCTCACCAAGAGCTCACCTACAGGCTCCTTCAAAAGCCTCCACTTCAGAGTACTGAGGTCCATGCATCCTCCTTCCCCTCCAAGAACTTGCACTGTGGCCTTCCAGCGTCATGGCATTGGGGATGATTAATCACTTTTAAATATGAAAAAAATTAACATGTCTGAAGCATTCTTCTCCACTGTCAAATGTTTTGCTTTAACATAGATCCAGAATGGCTCCCTTTCCCAGCAGTTCCAAAGCAATACATTTTCGGTTGGAAGTGCAACTGCAGAAATCCCATCCAGAAGCCCCAAGCCATATATCTTAACATCTTAATTTCATTTAGGAGGAATGCAGTGATTGATCATTTATCATTCTGAGATTGAGTGAACTATCTGGAGGATTCCAATCTATTGCTTCTATGCAACTGATGGGATATTCACATGTCTTCTGGCTGCATGAGGGCTTCAGGGTCCAAGTTGTCTTTGAAGGAGTGGAATGCTAAAAAGATTATTGAGGGAGGGTCTGCCTTTACCGGCAAAGTATAACTCGAAGGCTTTACTTGCTCCAAATTAGAGCCTCCCCCCACGATGGCCAGGATGTCTGCTGCTGAGTTACTCCCACTCCTCCATCCCCACACAGGGAATCTTGCCTTCCTGACCTTATCCTTTGATAGGTAACTTTGAAAAGGCCTGCGGAAAACCTTCACACAAAATCCATCGGCACTGGTGGGACGTGACTTCTTTTCCATGAGATTTCTATTTAACCTAAAGCTGCTTTGTCGCAAAGGAATTTTTACCGCAGTATAAACAAAATGGCGCCTTCCTGGGACATCTGGGCCAGGCCATTGGCATCACAGCTGATATTTTGGCTTCCACTCAGGGTATCATGATAATCTCTTCATGCTGGGTAGGGTTGCTTGGTCGACAGGGAAATGGACAGAATGTTATAGAACAAGATTCCTGGAATGTCTGTAGGACCACCGATCTTGTGCTAGATGTGCGGGTGGGAGCAGGCAATGAACACACGGTCCTTAAGTCCGTGTATGTGTTCTAGAATGGTGGATCCCAACTGAGAATCTACTATGAGTTTCACACAGTGTAGGTTTTAAGAAACACACACAGAACAAGATGCCTCCAAAATTGCAGTCCTTCTCTGCAAACACACACACGCAGAGTTTGCTCAGGAAGCTCACCGCTCAGTGGACTGTTGCTCAAAGGGAAATGATGATGTCCACTCCCAACAAGGAGCTAGAGGAAAGCAGAGGCAATTTCTGAGGAAATCCAAGGCCAGTCACATTTGCACAGCACTTGAAAGGAGACAGGCTCTCTGGTCTGAATTTACATTTAAAAGTGGCTGTCTGGGGCGCCTGGGTAGCTCAGTCCTTAAGCGTCTGCCGTGGGCCCAGGTCATGATCCCAGGGTCCCGGGATCGAGCCCCGCATTGGGCTCCCTGCTCGGCGGGAGGCCTGCTTCTCCCTCTTCCACTCCCCCTGCTTGTGTTCCCTCTCTTGGTGTGTCTCTCTCTGTCAAATAAATAAATAAAATCTAAATAAATAAATAAATAAATAAATAAATAAATAAAAGTGGCTGTCTGCCCCTCCAGGTCTGCACAAGGCCCAGCCTTTGGTCCCCCACCTCCAGCTCCAGCTCAGGGGTTCAGTGAGCGCTGTAATGACCCCCCCGGACTGATGGGCCCCGAGGGTAATTGAGAACACGTGAACAATGGGGCCCTCAGGCAGACCCATTCTCCCATCTGTTATGAGGCTCCTGGCCCTTACAAATGTTTCCAACTTAGACGTGGAAGTGCCCTGAGAGGCAATCCTGTGCTGCTTTTGTCGCTGGTCACTTTGAAGATTAAAGAGGGAAAAACGCATTTTCATAATATAGGAACTGGCTGGCAGTTTCCCTATTAAATCCCAAAGTCCTGGCAGGCAGAGGCCGGGTTTTTAACTCTTCCAAGACAGGCCTGGCAGCCAGGAGTGAGGGCTAGGGAATGCCCTGAGGAAGAACCAGGCCAGAGGTCAAGGAGCCGGGGCATGAAAAGCGGACACCTGCTGCACGACACCAGTAGGTTCTGGGGGCATCTTTGGAGCCACTTCCAAAGACCCATAGAGCACGCCCCCAAAGTACTCTGGCAATTCCCCGTGTGACCCAGGGGTACGTACACGGGGGACCTTGGCTCTGCTACCCAGAACTAACTGCCTGAGGATCCAGTCCCATGGGATGTTGCAAACCCCTGCAAAAGCACCCAAACTGCCTGCCAGTCAGCGCCCATCTGGGGAGCCAGAAGGAGGCACAGAGCTGGGTCCCCCTTTCAGGGCTTTTTGCACATACAGCCCCCTCCTCCTGGAGCACTGTCCCAACACCCTTCACCTAACGGCCTTCTGCTTGTCCTCAGGTGTCAGGTTAAATGCCACGTCTTCAGGGGGGCCTTCCCTGACTCACATCCCCTTGCCAAACACACCCTCCGCACTCTCTCCCTCCCCTCCCCCGACGTGCTCCTGCTTTGGAACAAGCTGGCGTTGTGCATTTCTGCTAGCATTTGACTGACTCACATCTGATTGCAGCCCCCGCTGCCTTCACGAGGACAGGCTGCAGACGTCTTGCTCACTGCTGTATTTCTTACGTGCCTGACACGTGGTGGATGCTCAATAAATATGGAAGTGGATTAAGAGGAGAGGGGAAGCCATCGATGATGACAAATATGTATTGAATGCTCACTATGTGCCAGGAATATTCCTAAATGCTTTACAGCAGGGATTTTCAACTTCGGCACTACTCACGTTTGGGATTGGGTAATTCTTCGTTACGGGGGCTGTCCTATGCTTTGTATGATGTTTAGCAGCATCCCCGGCCTCTGTCCACTGGATGCCAGGGGCGCACGCACCCCCCCCCAAGTCATGACAATCAAAACTGTTTCCAGACATTGCCAAACACCTCTCTGGCGGGCAACCCCACCCCCCACTCCCTGTTGAGAATAACTGATGGACACATATTAACCCACTCCGTGTGTACAATCACCCCAACGAACTGGAACTGTTCTTTACTTCGTGTCAGGGTTAAGAAAACTGAGGCCCAGAGTGGTTAAGGGACTTGCTCCAAAAGTCACATCACAAGCAGGAAGCTACGCCAGGCCCCGGGCTGTTCAGTTTCTCCATCAGAAGAGGTGCTGGAATGAAGAAGGGCTGGCTCCAGGCCACACGGGTAAAGAGGTGGCCAGTGTGGGACTTTCTCATCTTTGCTCAGTGAGCTTCCTGGCCATGGCCCTGGGCTGCAATTTCAGATTGTCCCAACCCAGGGCCCTTTACTGGGGCTGGGCTGGGTTTCTGGAAGGACTCCTCACAGATTGGAAGTGGCTACACATCTGCTCACTGACTGCTTCTCTTTCCGGGGTCAGTGGCCAGTGATGCCCAGACCCTCTGGGAGCAAGGCTGTCAGAAACTAGCAAGATGAGGCCAAGGGTACCTCACTCTTAGGCACACGGAAGGCTCAGTGGAATGTCACCTGGAAGCCAGGCCTCAGAGCCAGGCCTGCTGCATCTCACCATGGTCCGTAAGCCCCGAGCCCCAGTTCAGCCAAACTTGGTAGCAATCCAAATGTGGGGACCACCTACCTTTCTGCACCTGCTCAAGTGACTCCTTTTGTGGACCCTTGGTCTCTCATCCAAGGATGAATAAGAGGGATGACACCGTCCACCTCAGAGGGTTACCCTGAGACAGGGCCTAACAGAAGCTCTGCACACGTGCACGACCTATCACTGCTTTCCCTTTCTAGGTTGGCTGCCCTCAGGTAAATCACTTAACCTCTCTGAGCCTCAGTGTTGTTTGCTTGTTTGTTTTTCATTTACAAAGTGAAGATAATAATTCTAACCTTTCCAGGTGGTTGAGAGAATAAAATGAGTTTGCTTATAAAGCCCCTAGACCTTGCCTGACATGTAGTAGGTGTTCAATTGCCAGTACTTCTTGTTACCTCCTCCTCTACACTCACCTATACAGAGTATAGAGATATGGGCATCAGGACCAGCTTGATCCAGAGTCTGAAAGTTCCAGCATAGGGTGTTTATGCCTAGGTTATTCATGGGCTGGACCAAGGGCCTGGTCACCTTCATGAAAAGAAGTATGCAGAACAAAGAGGGAGCACATCACAGGGGCCTGGAAGGAACAGTGGTAGAAGAACCCAGAGCTCCCCCCAAACTACAAATTCCATGCCTCCAACCTGTGGCACCCCTGGCAGCCAGCCTCGTTGGCAGCCTCACCCCTTCTCTTTGGGCCCTTCCTGTTGGCTCAGGCGACCCGCTTTCCAAAGCTTCCGTAGGGCTTTTTTCATGACTCCAGCTGGTAGATAAACTTTCAAGGATATTTCTGTGGCAGGTACAAACCTGGACAGGAAGCCTCAGGAAGAAATCCTAAATTAATTATATGTCAACATTTAAGCCACAAGAAGGAGCAGTTGTCATAAATTTTTGGGAGGTTAGAATCCAATTTTAGTTGTAAATGTGAGCAAGCTCACTGACTCACTTGTGAACTGGTGCCAACAAAATGATATATTTTACATTCTTTCACAGCTTGTTTTGGCTAAACACAATGAAGAGAAGGGGGGGGGATTACGGTTTTTATTCTTCACTGGGCCGATATGGTCAATCACGCAAAAGAACTACACCACACGTGCCAAAGCAGAAGAAAGGAGCTCAGTTTACCCACTTTTTCTGTTGCCTTCCACCCTCATTGAGAAAGGAAATGGGGCTGAAAACTCAAAAGAAGGTCTTAAGTACTGAGGTCACCTTTAGCATGGCCCAAGGCTGGACATTCCTGACAACAAATCGAGATCCCCCCAGGAGTCTTGCCCAATTTCTTCAGCTCTGACCAAACCCTGGCATAATAATGCCTTCTGAAACATCATTTCTCTGAGCATCGGTCACTAGTTAAATTTGGTGTCGGGTAGTCATTGGAAGAAAGGCAGAAAAGTCTCCAATCTTCATAAAATTAAGAAGGTGGGAGTTTCCGGGTTGGTGATCACATGGAGATTTGGGGAGAGCGGCCTGCCTGGACAGGCCATGGGAGCTCTGAGCCTTTTCCTTATGCCTTGGCCCGTGCATCTCTTCTGACTGGCTGTTCTTGAGTTATTTCCTTTTATAATATCCCTGTCATCTAGTTTAAAAAGAAGAGGACGAAGAAAGAGAAGGAGAAGGAGGAGGAGGAGGAGTGGGGAGGGGAAGGGGAGGCGGCGGAGGCTAGGCTAGGCTACTGCTGTGGGTTTTACTTTCTGCTGACTTTCTCATTCATTCATTCATTCATTCAAATGATTATTCAAGTAGCATTTATTTTTGCTGAGCTAGGACTGGGGATATAGTGGGGAGTCAGACATAGACCCTGATCTTAAAATTGGACAGCCAAGTCAGAGCCGTAGGTGAGTAAGGAGACAAATGCAGTACAATGTGATGTGTGAGCTAATGCGGGTAGGTAGGAAGGGCGCCCAGGGAGCCCAGGAGGCACCGGATACAGTGTCAAGCAGGGTCCATAACGACCGCTAGAGATGACTTCCAGGTCGAGACGTGAGGAGTAATAAGCAGGAGTTAGCCAGAGGAAGAGGACAGAGAGCTCTCTGATTACAGGGGAAGCATATGTAAAGGCCTCATATAAAGCCAGACCAAGGCCCACTCAGAATTGCAAGCGCCAAGGACAGCTGAACACAGAATGTGAAGGGAGAAGGGGTGCTGACAGGGCAGTGAGGAAAGCAAGGCGGGCCACACAAGACTTTTGGCTACACTGAGGAGACTGGATGCTTCCCTCAGGGCAGTGCGATACCATGGAAGGGGCGTGATAGGGCCAGATGTGTGATTTAGGAGGGTCCCTTCAGGGCAATGTGGAGGCTGGGAAGAGGCAGCTGGTGAGGCTGCGGAGAGGCCTTAAGGGACAGACAACTCCATGGGTGGTAGTGTGGGTAGAACTGTGTCCCCTAAAAGGAGAGGTTCAAGTCCTAACCCCTAGTACCTGTGAATGTGACCTTATTTGGCAATGGGGTCTTTGTAGAAGTAATCAAATTAAGAGGAGGTTACACTGGATTAGGGTGGGCCTTAGTCCAATGACTGGTGTCTTTAGAAGAGGAAGGAAATGTGGACACAGGAGACCACCCTGTGAGGATGGAAGCAAAGACTGGAGGGATGCATCTTCAAATTAAAGAACACCAAGGATTATCAGCAACCACCAGAAACTAGAAAGACACAAGGAAGGATCCTCCCCTAGAGCATGGCCTTACCGACACCTTGATTTTGGACTTCTGGACTCCTAAACCATGAGAGAATACGTTTCTGTTGTTTTAAGCCACCCAATTTATGGCACTTTGCTCTAGCAGCCCTAGCAAACGAATACAGGAGTCATGGTGGAGTCTTGCTGTGCTGCTCCCAACAGCCTGAAACTCCACACGGCCTGCGCACGGCTGAGACACCGGCGTCCACTTGGGAAAGGTTCATCTGACACCCAAGAAGCATCTCTCTATAACCCTGGCTCCCTTTGACCTGGTTGAGCAAGCAGCACTTCGTGGCCTGCAATGGGCCTCTCCCAAGGGTGGCCGTCCGTGAGAGAGTTAGCACCAAAAGTCAATATTTGTCCCTAGGCAACAGTTGTGTTTGCGCTATGAAAGCCCTACCAGGTTTTTTTGGAGATTTCAGTCCGTGTGGTCTTTAGGCCATGAGGTAACCTTGTCCCGAGGAAACCCGTAAAGATGAGCCAGGAGGGATGCAAGTCCCAAACAGTGGGCTTTGGCAGGAGTGGCTCAGTAAGCATGAGGGGACCGGTCCCAGGGCCGGGGGCTTCAGGGGGGCCTCAGCAGACAATCGCCGTGCTTGTGCTGCTGGCAGGCTGGACTTCCTCCTGCGGCTCAGCGGAGCGTCCCCAGGCCCTCCCTCAGTGCTGATCAGCTGTTCCCAGCTGGAAGCGCTAATGTCATCCGCTTCCCAGGGACACCAGCTGACACAGCTGATGGGACTGGGGGCTAGGTCGCAGGAATACATGTGTCTCCACACCTCCCGCACAAGGAGGAGACACCTGGCCAGGTGTAGGGGTTGGGGGTTAGGAAGCAGCAACGGGGCCCCTCGGTACCTAGTACAGCGCCTGGCACTAGAGGGTTCTTCATAAATGCACATGTAAATACATGATGACCATGGGCTTTTGATCCAACAGAATGTGAGTTCCATCCTGGCCTGGCCCAGGAACAAGGAATTGTACTTTTCTGGGCCTCGATGGCCTCATCTGTGAGATGGAGACACTAAAACCACAGAGGTGTTGAGAGGATTAAGTGAGATCACACGTGTGAGGGCTTAGTAGAGTGCCTGACAGTAATAAGGGCTCCTAAATATTAGGACCACAATCACAATTTTTCTTCATGCCGTCACGTGCCAATGTAACACGAGTGTTGATATTTGCCAGTTCTAGAGACTTAGAGGAAGAGGTAGGGGGAGAGAAGAGAGGGCGGAAAAATCCTCATGAGAATTCCATTTGCAAATTCCTTCTGTTGCTTTGATCACTACTGGCTGTCATGACAGCTCTGTGACATAGGTCAAGGGTTGCCATCTCCACTTCTGATAAGACAATCTCAAGTTCATGGCAGTTCAGTAACTCAGGCAAATGCTTTCTAGTGATACGTGGCAGGACAAGACCGGGACCCAGAAGTTTCTCTACCATATCCTGACAGGGCACAGAGGCACTCGATGACCCCTCCCTGAATGAATGAATGAATGAGAGATCCAACTGGAAAATGATCCACAGGTGGGGAAATAAGGGCAGAAAAAGACAGGATGGAAGCATCCGGAGATCTGCCTGGGCAGCACTTCCTGTGTGGGCTTGGGAAGTCACCTCCTCTTCTCTGACCTCTGCCCTGAAATCCCTGCCAATTCCGAAACCCTAGGAAGGGTAATAGGGAAGAATGAGAAGCTACCGACTAGCAGTCCTTTAATTTCCCGAGCCTCAGTTTCCCCATCTGCCCAACGGAGGTGACAGTAACGCCACAGTCTTGCTCGGAGGCTCCAGTGACCCGTACATGAAAGGACTCCATAAGTAGCACCGGTATTTAAAAGGATGAAGCAAAATATGATGGCGGATTGGAAAAGAGAACCGGAAGGAAGTGAGTGGCTCAAGATAAAAATGCATTAATATTAACCAACAGGTTCCTTCAGAACAACAAAGCAATAAAACAATAATTTTAGAGAAACAAAACCCAGCCTAGGAAAAGTCTGCCAGAGGGAGCGGGAATGAAGGCACAACCAAGTGGCCCTTGGCTTACCTATCTGGAAAACACAAGATGAAAAAGATTCTTTGTAAACCAATATTTGTAAAAGCCCCACTGGGCTTTCTGCCTGCAGACTGCCTATTATCTTGGCAAAGGATGAAAACAAGGGAATTCTTATTTAAAATGAGCATGAAACAAATTCAGGTTCACGTTCTCGGCCTCATCTAGAGCTACCATTTACTGAACACCTACCATGTGCCGGGCACTGTGTCGGGAACCGCGCATAGATGCTATCCTCAGAAGAAAATTTCTTAGCACTCTTACAAAGCAGGCAGAATATTCAATCACTCACATATTCACCTACTTTCACAAGTTTATTTGTTGAACAGATATTTCTGGAGTGTCCTTTATGGTGCCAGACACATTACCATCTGTTTCAAACAGAATGAGAAACAGGGACTAGTCGCTTTCTGTAAGTGAAGGTTTCTCAATGCTGGCATGTCTGACTTTTGCAGCCAGTGCTTTTTGTTGGATAATTATTTGTCATGGGGGCCTGTCCTGTGAATTGTATGCTGTTTAGCAGCATCGCTGGCCTCTCCTCACAGAGGTGCCAGTCGGACAAAACATCTCCGGAATGTGCCAAATGTATCCTAGCGGGTGGAGAGTAGGATTGCTCCCAGTTTAGAACCACTGCTTTAATAAAATGATGGAGTGAATCCCAGAGAGGCCAAGTCCAAGGTTGCAGTGCTAGTAAGGGTGCTGTATTAAGCAGAAGCCAGAGCTGATCTTTGCTGACGTGACTTTGTTTCTGCATGCTGAGGTCGTGGAGGTGGGGTGTCCCAAGCCAGAGCCGCTGTGATCTTGTCTTGTTTACTAACAGTGCATGTCTACCCCTCAGCTCTCCCTTTAGATTCTTTGGCTTTTCTCTCCCTATCTGCCACAGCATATCAGTCACAGACATTTAATTCCTGAACGTTGGAGGAGACTCTAGGTAACCGATGCTGAACCCAAGACATCCCCGAGCATTGCTACAAACGTAAGCCAGTTCTCCAATGAGCCCCTGGATGGCCCTTTGGAGCCAAGTTCATGTCTCGGCCCCCTAAACAGCAACCCCGTGGGGGTGTACAGAAAGTCTCAGAAGAAAGAGAATTGGGATTATTATATTCCCAAAATATCTTGAGATTTTTAAACGTCAAAGTTATATTTCAGTTTCAAGAGTAGCCTAACCTTTGCAAGGGTTACTTGGCAAATATATGCAAGATAAAGAATTCCCTGGGAGAATGCCTGCCAGGATCCTAAGCCTACATTCATATCTAATTTATAATCACGCTGAAAAAAAACGGGTTCCTTTTTCAAGGAGCTCACATTACCCCTAGTTTGGCATTGTGCACAGGAGTGACAGGTGCAATTTCTGTGAATAATCACTGCAATCAGCCGCCCTTAGGAAGGAACCAGGGACGTACCCTTCAGAGAGAGAAACCGCTGAGTCACACAGTCAACCATCACTCCCCAAAATGGTGCCAAAGCCACTGCTTACTACTGACCAAATTCAGACACTGCCGAAGTAATATAGTCACCTCTTGTGATCTAAGTTCCCCGGCCCGGGCAACCACGGCTCTGGGTCCAACTCTGCCAGTAACGCGTCCTGTCCCCGGGGAACAAGACCTTTCCCTTCACTGAGCCTCAGGTTCCTCATCTGTAAAATTACGTCACTGGACGAGATGAGACAAAGGATTCCTCTGGCTTTATCATCAATGATTTTCTTCTCCACAGTAGCTGTGGTCTGTATCTAGGCTGGGAGGTCCTCTGGGAGGCGCCAAGAGATGATGCCTTTGATAATAATAGCTCCCAGCAAAGTACTGCTTGAATGAATGACTCAGTGAATGAGTATGGGTGTGGTTTTCCTGCGACTGGAGCGCGGAGCCGCCTCCACCATCACGTGTGATCCCAAACCAAGGATAACTCACTCTGGGACATAAGTGATTTCCAGGTTTAGGAAAACCGTGGTGTGGACCAGGGCTGGCAAGATAGTAAAGGGCAGAGTCAGTACTGGAGGCCCTTGCGGGCCTTATGGTGTCTGTCACAACTACTCCCTTCTGCGATTGTGGCATGAGAGTGGCCATCGACCATAAGTAAATGAATGGGTGTGGCCGTGATCCAATAAAACAAATATAGGTGGTGGGCTGGATTGGCCAGGGGCTGTCATCGTCGCCCCCCCCCCCAGCCGTGTGGCCAACCAACTCACACGTGTCCGCTCCATCTCCAGCAGCCCCTGGTACTCTGGGCCTGGAGAGCAGCATGGCCAGGTCCTGGAATAGCTACTATCATAGCAGCCCCATCCCTCCCTCGGCTCATCTTCCTAGAGTCAGAGCTGACAAGAATCTCCTTGCGGGAGCCAAGTTTTCAGCTGAGGAGCAGAGATCTCCAAGATTATTGGCATCAAAGCCACACTGTCTCCCTGCATTAGGCTGGGGCCTCAAGAGCAGGGAAATGAGATGGAAGGGATGGATGGAAATGGCGCACCCATGCATGGGAACTTGGCTTGTCTTCTCTGGAAAATCAAATCCAAGTGTTAAAAGAGTTATGATGCCCAATTATCGCAGGCAGCAGATGAAGGAGGAGTGGGCTTTGCTCCCCCCAGAACACCTTTCCGGCTCACACATGAGCACAATTTGGACTCTAACAGGACTACGAAGGAATAGTTTGATCGTGAGGTCATCACATGGGGCCCCAGAGCCCAACTGACCTTTTGAAGTCTGCTCAGGGAACCTCATTATGTTGCATTTTTGAGTGATCCCTTCTCTGATTTTTCCGAGTCCCTTTGCCCCTGCATTCCTTTGATTAGATTTTTGCCTCGATAGAGAGGCAAAGGATGAGGGGAGGGCGAGCCATGGAGGGAACGTGGAGGAAAGACCTGATTATTAAGTGAATAATCTACCCTGGGGGCCTTGGCCTGCTACTCCTTGGGCTGGGCTTGCTGGCGAGGATATCCTTAAGGAGTAGTAATTCTCCAGAAGGCAAGACTCCCATCGCTTACCAACACAATTTGGAATGAATTGATGCAACCCTCGAGTGGCAAGCAGGAACCCTTGCCAAAGCAAGCACAAAGTTTCCCGGCTTGTAAAGTAGTCATTGGGAGTAGCTTCTAGAGAAAGGAAGCTGATCCCTCCCCGTGACAAGCCACCCCTCCCTTGCCCCTTGAACATTAATGTGTTTGCTCAGCCCACTGTCTGCCCCTGATGTGCATTTGTGTCCTTGCTGCCATTTTTCATAGTAATGACTCTCGACTTCCTGCTAGCAGAATGTCAGAGCACAGAGAGGTCCCCAAAGACTCTCGGTTCCCTTTAAACAGATGATAAAGGGTGGCTTGGTGTATAACCACATGCACAAATCACTGATACTCATGATCTAGTCAGGAAAGGAGGTAATTCTCCCCCTGATTTCAACCTGCTGGCGGGAACTCTCAGCCACGCTAGGCTTCCAGCTCAGCGATAGCAACGACCTCCCTGGCCTGGCTGCCTTTCTTAGAAAGCTGGCCTTTGCCGGGACCACCCCGGCATTGGTAGGACACGATCCCCCCTCTTCTCTCTCTCCAGCTTCAGCATATTTGAAGAATGTTAAGTCACCAAGCAAACCTGGGGAGCTTCTCTCACTTGTTTGAATGAGAGGCTTGGAAATTTCACAGTCATTCATCATGGTTGTAAAAAGGTCAGCAAATACAACCCAGGGAACTGTCCTCCAGACTTCAGCATTTTTGTGTGGACAGCATTTTTGTGCATATCCCAGGCTGCTTCGTCACAAGATTCCGGGGCCATACAAGACCTTTGCTTGAGCCACATCCTCCCCTCCATAGGACTTCCAGATTTTTTTGTGTGTGCGGTTTAAAGGTAGGGAAGGCCATTTCAGAGTTACTGTGACTTGGAGAAGGCCCCACATGAATGGAAAGACCAGAGGGCTAACTTGTGGTCCTGCTTGAACCTGTGTTCTCATCCCAGCTTCGACACTGACACGCAAGGTGACCTGGGTGAAGTCACTCAACTTTTCAATGCTTTGATCAGGGCCCCTGAGCTGTGCAGGTCTCTCCCTCTGACCCGTGGACCACCATGGGATGATCACTTTCCTTTCATCAACACAAACATCATCAGCAATAGGGGCTCCTAGGTCTGTGCCAGGCATGGGCAGTACTGGGGTACAAAACTCAGTCAGACTCCTCCCTGCCCTCAAACAGTCAAGCAAACAAACCTCCCTGTCTAATATCTCAAGTGCGTCATTATGAGGACAATACCTACTAAGCACGACCCAGTGTCAAGTGTAGTTTCTAAGGCCCAGTCTATATATTAACTCATCGATTCTCCCCAAGTGCCTCTATTTTAAAATTTTTATTTTATTTAAATTCAGTTAGTTAACATATAGTGTATTATTAGTTTCAGAGGTAGAGTTTAGGGATTCAGCAGTTGCATGTAACACCCAGCGCTCTCCAAGTGCCTTTTAAGTACATTCTCTTCTCATCCTAGTTTGAGACGTAAAGGTCAAAACAATCGCTCAGGGTCACACAGGTACTAAGTGAAGGAGACAGGACAAACCCAGCCTGACCGGAAGGCCCTCTCAAGCTGCACGCCCACCGCAGGGACAAAGAGGTGGTGTGGGGTTCCTTCCTCGCTTGTGCTGTGCTCCCAGTGAAGCAAGTCACTTTTTCATTTATTCCAAAACATTTTAATGAACCTCTGGGAGGAGGCTGACCCGATGGCAGGTGCTGGGATTGTGGCAGCAGCTGAGAAAGGCAGGATCCCTGCTGTCCCCGGGCTCACCGTGGAGTAGGAGAGACCTCCTCCCCCACCACCTACAATCCTTCCTCACTGGTGAAGACCCTTTGTCCCTAGAACCTTGGGGCATGAGTCCCAAAATGTCTTCCCAGCTGACAGAACTCTCTAAACCACAAAGACAGAGTCAATGCTGGGAGGAGCTCAGGGAAGACCCCTTCTCCCGAAGTACATTTTTCACCTAATATGGCATTTTCTCAGTCAGCAAAAGATGTATCTCTCAGGGGACACAGTGAGGTCTGGCAGGGCCGTCACAGACAGGAGCGGCCAAGGTGACACACAAGCTTTCCGGGCCTGGAGGCTGAGCACAGGGAGAATCTCGGGGCTTCGGGGATTCTGGAGGCGGGGCCGTGAGGAGTGGAGCAGAGGGAGCAGCACAGGACTGGAGGTTATAACCAGGGCTCACGACTCCTCCAGTGTTCCCTCATCTCCATCTCCCCTCCGTGTCCTTAGGATAACGGCAAGATCCATATTAATCCTGTTAGGAGCCACCATTTGTCCAGCGCCCTTTGCCAGGCCCGGGGCTGAGTGCATGACTTGGAGTCTGGCATCCGGTCTGCCCCGTCACCCTGTATGGTGGGTGATAATATCCCAGCGCTGGCCCTACTCTCTGTATGGCCATTATCTCAGACAAGAGGGGGCAAAGGCCCCTATGTGTCCAAGATGGCAAAGAAGGGAAGAGAAGATGCGAGGTGGTAAGACAAGAAGTTGGGGGGTGAGCGCAGCAGACGGGAGACCCAGAGAGAGTTTCTACTCTTTGGGCTGATGCGAAGAGGTCAGGGAACAGCACCGTGTGAGCTCCTCCTCGGCCTCTCCCTGCTTCCCCCTGACCCTCACAAACCCACACAACATCCAGGACAGGCCTGCATTTTCTCTCTTCTGTATTCTGAGGCTCCTTACATGATTTTTTAAAGGTGCCATATCATTTTGCTGATATGGAGAAACAAAGCCCAGAGAGGGGTGGGTCTCCCCGCAGGTGAGTGATGGCACCAGGAGCTGGTTAGGAATGTGGCCTCTGCCGTCGGAGCTGTGGGGTTTGAAACCCAGCTCTGCTGCTTACTGGCCTGGTGCCTGGGACAAAGTGTATCACCTCTCAAGGCCCAGTTCCTTCCACTGGCTGCAGGGAAGGCTTTGCTGAGAACATGTACTAACGGACTTGTCGCAGAGCCTGGCACAAAGCAGTAGCTCAATAAGCATCAGCAAGTAATACTTTCAGTCTCCTTCAAATTCTGACTCTTATTCTTGGAGTCAAGCAAGACAGCACCAAACAATGACGTGAGGTCCCTCAGTCATTTCAGAACAGGGACCCAGACAGAACTGTGTGGTCCCCCTGGCTTTGGAAGGAAAACGGGTAAGCAACATGGTCAACAGAAGACAAGGGTGGAGAGGTGCAGTGTCCCCACAGACTCCAGGGGCTGGAGTGCAGCATCTGGAGCACCCTGGGGGTATGTGTGGCCGTAACTCCCCACTGGGGCATCCAGACCACAGTGTCTCATCCCGTGTGATGTCAGCGTGTTATTTCAGTGACTCAGAGTTTTGTTTCCTCACCGCGTTTCTGCGGGGGGCTGGCATACGTTCCATCTAATCTTGCCTGCCTGGGTATTCCACTAGGCCCCACTCCTAAATGACAGGGGAACTATCCCCTGGAATATTTGAAAGCAGCAAACTACAAAATAAAAGGGTACCTTACACCAGCCTCCCGGGAATCTACTACATGACGGCCTTCCAGATTCAGAGACGCTCGACTGCGTGTGTGCACTCCCACAGGCCGGGGAAGACTATTTTTGGGAAGAAAGGCCGGGAGCAGGGGGAGGATAAAGTGGAAGTCTAACCTAAGCCAGGATGGAGGAGTGACATGGGGCAAAAGACTTATAACCAGGACACAAGTGTTTGGGGAAACTGAGTGTCTGGTGACTGGGATGAGCCACAGGGAGCAGAGGACAATAGAAAGGGAGGGACTAAAATAGATGCAAGGCTCACACATGTGATGGGGCTGCTGATACCCGCTCCCTGCCCCAGGACCTGGGGCGTGACCATCTCCCCATCCAACATGGACCCTCTTCCATCCCTGGTCATCAAAACAAAACAGTAGTTGTAAGTCCCAAATTCCAGTTCATTGTCCCCAGCACAGCCAGTGTGAACCTACTGAAAAATTAAAGTGACGAGGCCCTCCCTTGTGCAAGAGCCTTCAGGAACTCCCTGTTGCTTTTGGGAAAAAGGCATGTGACCATTCACCTCTTCCTGCTTCTGTCTTTGTCCCAGCTGCTGCCACGCTCTGATCTAGCTCTCTCCTTTCTGTCACCTCGCAGACGCACACTCACCCTTCAGATCTCAGGTTAGACAGCAGTGCCTCCTTCAGGAAGCCTTCCCTGAGCCCCTGGTCTGAGTCAGATGACCCTGCCCCCGGCTCCCGAGGCCCCCGTACCCACCACTTGCTCCTCCCTGGCACCTGCCCCACGCAACCTCCTGGTCTTCCCAGCTACACTGCAAGCTCCGTGGGGACAGGGACCCTGTGCCCAACCAATGTTTGTTGATCCACTGAGCCGACTTGATGTAGGGCCTGGAGTAAGGTCTTATAGAATCCAAAGTTATCAGTCTCTGAGTTGAAGTCATAAACTGACAGATCGTGAAATGTAAAAATTGAAACTCCAAAAGTTCGGCAATAATGAATCCGAACTTCCTGCCTCCCACGGAGGAGCCACCCTAAACACAGGGGGGTGGGCAACGGCTGAGCGGGGGCAGGGCCCTACTATCCGATTCAGCTATGGAGAGACCCTGCTAGAAGTGGGGGCAGGCCCTAGGTCACCCTCAGTAACATGCTGATGGCCTCCCAGCCCCCTCTGCCAGGCCTCCACTCTGCCCTGCAGGAAGGGACTGTGGAACCTCAAGTTTTTGCCTTGAAATTAGAGGCATCTAAACCTCTAGCTTAAGAATTTTTGCCACATGTAATTATTGACCTGAGACATCAGTCACCTTCAAAAACTCTGCGCTGACAGAGGGCAAAAGAAAACCGTCTAGAATATCAAAAGGTAAAGGGTCCAGATGAAAAAGGGAGATGCAGGGAGGGCTTTTCCCAAGTTGTAGCCTTTAATTGACTCCAGTCTCTGCCAAGCACCCTGGCCTCCTTTGTCAGCATGCTGGGAGGTGGGATGGGCTCCCCTGACACCGGAAACGGGGTGGCCAGCAGCCATATTTCCCGGAGGAATCTCCCCTCGCTGCCATGCTGGGTGCCACAAGCCAGCAATGCCTACAAGGGACAAGTTTGCTGAAAGAACAGTCTTAGAAGCCTGGCTTGGAGCACGGAGGTGGAGGACTGTTCTGCCTGCCCTTCCTACCCCCACCCAATGTGACAGACTCCAGAAAACCCCTAGAATATCAAAGGGTGAGATGCCAGGCCTGAGATCTGACAAAGTCTGGGCCAAAGGCAGGCTGGCTGGCTGGCGTTTTTAATTCAAAGGTCAGTTGAGCAAACTTCATAGTCAGCTCATTCCTTTGGGTCCAGGCTTACCAATCAGTGAAGTGGTTCGAAAAAACTTCCTGTGCCTCTGCCCCCCACTCCCACCTTAGAGCGGAGGCACATTTTTAATAAAACAAGGTTCCCCTCTTGTCACAAAGGATGCATGTGTCCGCCTCAAGTTCAGTATGAATGCAGCTTTGCACCATCCCAACATAAAGAAATCGCAGGCTGCCTTAGAAAAAAGCTCAAAAGACAAACCAGAGTAATTCCCACAGAAAGCTTTAGAAACCAAAGTCCTGCTTATTCTGCATGGAGAACACAGGGAATGAGAACACATATTTCAGCCTCTTTCTTTCCCCCCATGTTTCATTAGCATTTTACTTTTCGGCAAAGAAGTCCAAAAATGAACCAAAGGGCTTTTGAACCACCAAGGAAGGCTATGCCTTCTGGTCTCTCAGGACACTGCATGCCCCCCACCCCCGCCCCCAGCCCCTGCCAGACTGTGGATGAGCCCCACCACCTTCCATTTTTCTCTCTGGTAGGCATGTGGGAAGAAGGAAGGAGGAGATGCTCTGTAGGATTGGCCTGTCCAATCTTTTGAGTTCATTTAGGATAAAAACTGATATCAAAAGGGATGTCAAGCAGAGAAATCTAAATATTTCAAACCTGTTTAGTGGCTATAGACAGCCCATCATCACTTTCTCTTTGGGTTTCTGTCCTTCGCTTTTTCTTTTTCTCTGAATTCCCCACCAACCCGTGGGACTTTGCTGGGTAAAGCCGAGCTCTCCTCTGGTTGCTGGGCTGTGCTTATTAAATGGGGATGAATGTCAATGTCACCCAGCTCATTAATAATTGATTTCCAGCCCTGTCTCTATTTGCAGAGCAGAAGCCACTTACAGAGTCTATTATTCCAACTCTGTGTGTGGGTCACAGGGCCAAAGAGGTTCCAGCAGGGGTAACCTTTGTTGACAGCCATCACCATGGCAACCCCACACATCTCCAGCCTCAACCCCGATGCCCAAGAAGGTGCCGCGTCCTGCCTTGCACTGGGGACTGGGCTGGAGTTTGCTGAGCTCAAGGGCTATATGAGCAACTCTGCTGGCAAAATGGGATTTTTCCATTTTAGTTTTTGGTCTTTGTCGAACACCATCACATTCTTTAACCAACCTTTTCGGAATCTGGAATCTGGCTTGGAAAAGGGCATTTTCAAATTTAAAAAACAAAACCCTGCTTTTCTTTCTGTCTCCTCAGGCAAAAAATAAAGACAAAGTAAATCCCCTCTGGCTGCTTTTAGGTCATTTTAAGTCAATGAAACCTATATAATCCCAGAATAACCAATTGTTTCTTTTCCACCCAACCAAAGACTGCAAGCTTAGACCAGAAGAATTACTGTTTTGCTTTTAACCACCTATTAATATTTTGTCCTCCCAGCCACGTTTCCTCTATCCCTCTACCCCTTCTTTGAAGATTTCCCCCCACTAAATTAATGTTTAACAATTAAATGAAGCCAACGGAAAGTTTTGAAAGATCCACACAATTATGGATTGGGTGGGCATGCAGAGCCTTTAATTTAAGTGGGAAATGTTTCCCAAATTATGGCCTGAGACCTCACAGCTAATTACATAATTTTCTGCATCTGAAAAAACATAAGCTGAGAAAATGCAAACAGAATCACACTGATAATGAGAGAGAAAAACCTGGAAGTGGGTCCATCTATTATCTTAGAAAACAGAGCTACTAGGTATATCAAGGAAGAGGACGTGAAAGAAGCCCAAAGCTAGAATTGCACGTGGTTTGAGAGGTCATCTGTCCACGTTTGTCAAGTTGAGCCGGGGTGCTTGATTCAACAAGACCACTGTGGCCAAACATGTTGGAGAAATAGTGTATATTTCATCTGTGCTTGGAGATTTTCTAAGGCACATTTTCATACTGAAGACTCTACTAAGTCCCGCAAGGAAACAACATATTTAATCTTGTTTTGTCCAGAGTTGGCCAAATTCATGTGATTTTCTAAAAGAATCCTTACTTAAGTAATGTTTATTGAAGTAAGTGAAAGATATTTAAAAAGCCACTTTAAATAAATAATACTGATTTAATACATCCTTTGGGGAATCTTTTTTTTTTTTTTTAAATAAATGTTTTATGGTCCCATGAACCTGTGTTTCTCAGAACACACTTTGGGGGTGCCTGGGTGGCTTAGTCGTTAAGCGGCTGCCTTCAGCTCAGGTCACGATCTGGGGGTCCTGGGATGGAGCCCCGCGTCAGGCTCCCTGCTCGGCAGAGAGCCTGCTTCTCCCTCTGCCTGCCGTTCCCCCTGCTTGTGCTCTCTCTCTCTGTCAAATAAATAAATAAAATCTTTAAAAAAAAGAAAAGAAAAGAACACACTTTGGGAAATGCTAATCGAATCCCATACCTCATAAACAAAGATACTGAGTCCCAGGAAGAGGAAGGGATTTGCTCAAGGTCCCAATGGCACCCTAGGGCGTTCTTGGAAGAGGACAGTGGATCAATGTATTTGCAGACCAATGCCCTGTGGATTAAAGGTGCCCTACCTTGGAGGTGAGACACAGACACTGAGACACAGACTGGATGGCCTTCAAGTCCATGATCAGGGTAAGCCAATGCACTTCTCTGTGATGTTGTCGAAGAATCCGACTTTTAAGTGAGAACACAGAATGCACTTGGGGAACTGGTGCCTTTGGGAGACTGGGGCACCTGTTCATCAGAGGAGGTGCCCACTGAGCATTCCTGTGAATCACTTCACACTTTGCTCTTCTGCTCTGGCTGATGATAGCTTGGTATAGTAGGAATGTTCCAGCCCAGAGCTAGGAGACTAGGCTGGTGCTATTTCAGATGGATCCTTGCTACAAAATATGGACACTGGGGTGGCTGGGGGGAGGGGGGGGAGTAGGGGTCAGAGGTAGCCTCTCTTCACTTGGGGGCAGAAAATACAAGATTTCATGAAAGCTTGGTCACTGACTTCATGTTTGAGCTCAGGACATGCCTCCTTATCTGAGGTCTGAGAATCCCCATCTGTAAAACGAGGGAGGTGAACCCCAGTAGTATCTTGAAGTCCCCTCCCGGCTTTCACATTCTTTATTCTATGCTCCCTCCCGGGAGGGAGTGACACTCAAAGCCACATTCACACAATGACTTTATCATGAATAGCTGCTTTTAAAGTCAAAATCCTCTTCTCTGGGAAAGAATTGTCTTTGTTCTGTCAAAAAGCAAGGTCAGTTCAGACCAGCACCCCACAGAACAAATGCTTATGCAAAGCTTGTGCCATTTCTGGGAGGCACCTGGGGTAGTCTTGTAAGGGTTGGCTGTCCTTACTCCCCAGAGCCTGCAAGACCCTCAGGGAACAGCTTCTCTTGTCCGGCTCCCAGCCCCTAAGAAGAAAGTGGGAAGTACAGATGTGCAGAAGCCAACAAATATAGATGTGTATATATATATAACTTTATACAAAAGTTTTCTTTGGAAGAGAATTTCAGAAACTCCGAAAACTTAGGTCCCAAGTTTGGGTTCAGCTCAGGTCTTCCTCCTGATCAAAAGTCTCCATTCCTGAAATGCTATCTGAGTGAAAACAACTTCATTCAGGACATCAAGCCGTGAAGTCATCAAGTTTTGAAAAAGATCAACCTCCCAGACCACCATCTGTTATGCAAGCTACATGCAATGTACAAAGTTGCTAATTTTTTTGGCCAGAACTTTAAATTCCATGCTTTTAAAAATTAAGATGACAAACAACTTATTTTTACAAAGACCCTGAGCCAGCCAAAAACAGTCCGGCTCCCCCTCAGGTCCCAGAAAAAACACAGTTTTGACGAGAGGTCTTAGATTGTCAAGTCATGCCACTGGTGTTTGCTGGACCCTGTGTCTTAGCTGACAAGAGCCCTGGTGATGGGGGTCCTAGAGGAAAAGTCATTGGCTTTCCATTGTAAATAAAAGCTAGGAATGGTCGTTCCCATTCTTGACTCTTACCTGGCATGCGCATCTGACCATCTCTGGTAAGGAAAAGTTCACAGGACAGTTTAATGATTTATCAAGAGCAGCTTTCATAATCTTTATGTTACTTTCCCCAACATAAAAATTGGCCATTTCTCAGCACATAACACCCACAGAACCAGAAATTGTGCAGCTGAGTGTCTCTGCAAAATGGGTAATCTAGAAAGCCAGACAAGGACTATCTTTAGATTCTAGATAATAGTCCAAACAGGAATGTTTTTGCACTGCCCAGTTTCAGAGATGTTGAAAATAGTCAAGTCAATGTGCTAATGTGCTAAGCCATTGTTGTTTGAATCAATTCAGACCCACACAAACTAAGTTGAGTGAACAGACTTGAAAGAGCTTTAAGGTTTTCCTCCCTTTCCAAGCGACCCTTTACAGGACACCTATTTTCCAAGCACTGTGAACAGCAATGAGACATAAGGTACCATCTTTAATCCTCAGAGCAATCCTGCATGATTAATAGTATGAAACCCATTTGTAGTTGGGGGCAAATTGAGACTCAGAAAACCTAACGATTCATCCAAGATCACGGGGTTTGTATATGATGAAGCCAGAGTTTGAATTCAAGTTCACCAAGCTGGGTTCTTTCCCTCATATCCTGTAGAAGATGTCAATTCTGGTTCTTTCAGTACAGCTGTCATGGTGGTGACCTTTCCCTTTGCCACCCTAACCCCCAAATTCTAAGACAATGGAAGATTATACCAAAAAGAGAACATTGCCCAAGATGGCAAATATGTTTCATCCAGAGGGTTGAGATGAGCCAGCCCTGGCTGCCTGGAAAGCTGTATTTACTCTGGACCCACGAAAAGAAAGCTGGGAGGTATCACAGCTTCTAGCCATGGGAGAGGAAAGGTGTGGTGTATTTGTATATTTTCTGACTCTGAGCTGTAGGATGCGATCATAACCGAAATTCATCTCTCTCTCTCTATATATATATATCTTTTTCTCCCCTTCCCTTGCTTTCTCTCTTTCTCTCATGTTTTGAAAAAGCAACACTTAATGTGACTCCATGACATATGCTGCCAAATTTCAGTCCCCCAGGAACTTATTCCAGCAGTGAAATATCCAAGAACAGAAAAAAGAAGATGGCAGGGATGCCTGGGTGACTCAGTTGGTTAAGCGTCTGCCTTTGGCTCAGGTCATGATCCCAGGGTCCTGGGATGGAGCCCAGTGTCAGGCTCTCTGCTCAGCAGGGAGTCTGCTTCTTCCTCTCCCTCTGTCCCTCCTCCCTGATGGTGCTCTCTCTCTCTCTCAAATAAATAAATAAAATCTTAAAAAAAAAAAAAAAAGAAGATGGCACACATCTCCTTTCACAGAAAAATGAAGAGTCCTTAGTGTCCCCCAAATCATCTCCCCCTTTGCCCCTTCTCATTAACAGCAGCTCTGGGTCACCTTTTTCATCCAAATTTTTGTCTGCTTCAAGGTGACCCACAGTTTGCCGAATAGCAGACCAGATAGCTCTTGCCTGACACCAACAGGAATGCTCAAAGGCTTCTCCAAGTCTTCTAATGGATTCCACTGTGGCCAGTACTTATATTCCTTTGGCTTCCTATTTCTATCCAGAAAGGCATCTGGTCTTCCTACAAAATCGTATCTAGTCACACTCAGCTTCCACCCCTCAGGGGAGGGAAACCTCTGTAGAGATCCCTCCTGGGCTCAGGCTGCTGGGGTGGTCTCATAGGTCCCATATCTGCCCAAAGCTTCTGCATCCCCAGTATTCCTCTGCAAGCCCCAGAGGATCCCTTCTCCTGGCCTGCCTTCCTGCCTTCCCGCGCCTGCTGTGTTTAATCTGTCCTTCCATCCGTCCCTGAACTCCACTGGACCTCTTCTCTGGGAGGAATGGAAGAGAAAGGCTGAAAAAACAACAGGGCTGTTGAGGAGTTGTCTGGGAGGGGAGCGGCAGCGATGGGCTGTCCACGCGTAAGCAGTCAAACGTCTGAACTTGGAGGGAGAGCTTCAGGGAGACAGGGCTTATATCAGCCAGTAATATCGAGGGCCAGAGCTTAGACTAATAGGAAGAAATAAAAAATGGGAATGTTTCGGCTGGACATCAAGAAAAACATCCTGATGAAAAGGGAAGGCTCCCACGTGGGGGATGTTCTCATAAAGATGAGTGAGCGGCCAGGTCACTGCTGCGCTCCCCCAGCGCGGCTCCAGCAAGGTTATAAACAAGGCGGTGCTGCCTCGGGTGGATCGGAGCCTGGCCTCCTTCCAGTTTGCCTTCCCTTGGAGAAGACCCCGGAGATGGGGCATGTAGATGATGCAGTATAGGGTCAACCTGGGTTGTAAGAATCAAGGAGGCACTTAAGCTACTCCATGAACATGGGAGTTTGGGGAAGTAGTTAGCGGTCCGGAGGATCTGGAGAAGTGTCAGGAAATGGGACAGCTTGAAACTCCTCCCTCCTGCTTGTGTTGTCTCTGTGTGGCATTCAGTTCTCTCGGCTGATCCTCTTCCTCTGGTTCCTCAGGGGTTTTTTGTCCTTGCAACTTCTGTTTGCATGTCATGGCGGGCCTCTGCCAGCCCTTTAAAAGTGATGTGAGCCCCAGACCTGTCTGGGACTTTCCCTCTCCCCTCTGTCAAGCACATAACTCGGTCTTGCAAACTCCATGTTTCAGCCTCTGCTTTAGAGCGTGACCCCCTCCTGAGCTCCAAGTGCCTCCTGCTTGGGTTGGGTGAGTGCTCAGCAGTTGGAAAAAAGACGACCTTCCCATTCACACATACGGCCCAGTGACTGACTACTAGGTTTATTGGGCCTCACCAAGAGCCTTTTATCAGTGACTGATGTGCCATTTGTCCCCCCCCCCCCCCCAGTTCTACCACATCCACCCCTTTGGCTTCTGGCTGTGAAGAGGCCAACCCCTCCCCACGTATGATGTCCCCCATCTCCCCTACCCTCATATCAATGGAGTGGGGAGAGAGGGGCATCCTTCTATGAATTGTCTCCTAGGGGGTTATTTGTTTTCCTCTCACTTATCAGTGTCATTTAGGATAAATCTGAATTCCAACATGTTTGCCAAATGCTGGCTCCTTGCTTGCTACTCCTTGGATGTGTTGAAGAATTCAGCCTCACATGGGGCAGCTTAAAGTCAAGGAACTACTTCTAAGACCCTTACCAGGCCTGGGGTGGGAGTGGGGTGGAGAGAGACAATCCAACAATCACCATCACTCAACACAACAATCTACAGATCCCCACAGTGTGCCAGATACAGCTATGGCGATCACCTCACGGGCTCCCGGGACGACCCTGCGAGAGAGGGCTCATCAGTATCTCCATTCAACAGATGAAAAGACAGGTTCACCACAGTGCCCAAGGCCTGGGGACTGGCGCCAGATGTGAGACGCCTGGACACCCACGGACCGAGAGGCGAATTTTGAAAGGCAAATCCCTCTGTGGTTGTCCTGGTAAGAGGACTGCCAGTCAGCAGAGAAGAGCCCCTGCTTTTCTCATCGGCTATGTGGCACCCTCACTTGTATTGTTGGTTATCACTCTTCCGGCTCTACGAGAGCTTTCACCAAAGGACTTCTTTCCCATTTAATCAGTCACCAAGCCGTGCTGCTTTTATCTTTAGAATGTCGCTGGGAAGTGGCGCCTCCTGCCCGTCCTCACCACCACTGCTGCCACGACCCTCTCCCAGATTCCTGCCCTGGGTTCCCACCAGGTCTCCCCGCCTCCAGTCCTGGCACCTCCTCAGCCACACTCCAAATGCCAAATGGCAGCCAAAGGGCTCCCTCTATGAGGCACCTTGATTGTGTGACTCCACTGGGGAGGACTGGAAGGATGAGTGGTGACAAGCAGCAAGCAGGGCGCCCAAAGCACACTGGTGTCCTCCTGATTTTCTGCAGAGCTGTGGGAGGCTCTGGGCTGCCGTGCGTGGGATCAGGTGGAGAGGTCACAGAGCACATTGGGCCTGAGCCCCTGAGGAGCAGTTCGCCTTCTCAGGGGGGCTCCTCGGGACAATCTGCTGCAGTTGGGGACTTTCTTTCCCCAGGAGCGCTCGGGTTCAGAACATCTCTGCCCTCCAGGAAAGAGTTTCTCTCTGTGTCGCATGCAGCAGAACCAGTACAAAGAGCGGGATGAAGAGGAAGGGGTCAAAGGAAGAAGAAACAGGAGGGGTGGCAAGCTGTGCTCACACCTGCTGCGCCGAGGTATGGCCCCTGGGGCTGGGTCCTCCTGCCAGCGCTGCAAGGGTCAGAGCCCAGAGTTCTGGGGCATGGTTCCGAGCATGGTGGGACAGCCAGGAGCCCCCTCAGTTCCTGGAGGAATTCGAGGGGCAGGGGACTTAGAGAAGCCCATTTAGGGGGCCCTATGTCCTGCCACCCTGTCTTCTAGGGCCCTCCTTAGAGTCTCTGAGCACTCACTGGCCCACGGCTCACACGGGGCACTCAGTAATTCTTTCAGAAGTGAGGAGGTAGAAGGAGGGTGGAACAGGAAGGGAGGACCCAGTGGCCAGGAGCCAGGCAGTATCACACCTAGGCAGGTAAGGGGTAGGTCAGGAAAAACTTCAGACAGGTGTGGGGGGTCCAGACCCCTGGCTCCATTTTTCATTAATATAATAAAAACAAGAATCACCAGGGAGCCAGGTGCTGTGCAAGGCACTCTACGGTTGTCTCCCTCCCAGCCACCCTGGCCTCACTGTTGTTCCTTCAGACCAGGCTTACTCCCACCTCAGGGCCTGGCCCTCCCTGGGCCTCTGCCAGGAAAGCTCCTCCGTCATCTCTGTCAAGTTGTTGCTCTAAGTCCCATTCCAGTGAAAGCTTCCTTGGTCACCCTATTAACCCAGTTCCTCAGCCCCATTGCCTACCCCTTCTGAGCTGCGTTTTTCTCCAAGCTATTTACGTCATCTTCTGACACATGGCATCATTTCCTTATTTATCATGTTTATTGTCTGTCTCTTCCACTGGAATCCAGGTCCCACGAGGGCAGGGATTTTAGCCTACTTTTAGTGTACTTTGTTCACTGCTGTGTCTCCAAGGCCAAGCATGGTGCCTGGCACACAGAAGTTGCTCAATAAACATTTGTTGAATGACTCTTAACCATCACAATGACCCTAATCAAAACCAGGCATAGTGGCTCTCCCCATTTCATTGCTGGGCAAACTGAGGCTCAGGGAGGTTGGGGAGGTGACTAAGGGCCAGGAGCCAAGAAGGGGTGAGGGAGGAAAATGTGTGTGTGTGCCCGGGTCTCTGTGATACTGAGAGCAGTTTGTTTTTCCCACTCAGCCCTGGGACCTTGGGGCACTTCTCAACATCTCTGAGCCTCTGCTTTCTCTGCTGCAAAATGGGGATGATGACAATGCATCTCTATAGGGGCGTCAGTGAGCCGGCCGGGACGCACATCAAGGGCTCCTCAGTGCCTGGCACAAAGTGAATGTTATTGTGGCCTTCCCGCTGATGCCCAGGACGGTTCCCCCCCTCACCCCAGCCCTGCTTCCGTCCAGGTCCCCCACCACTGAATCTCCTGGGTGGGGAAGCTCCCCTGACTCATGTTATCCTCCAGATCAGCCAGGACCGATGGTTCCGCCTCAGAGAGGCGGGGTAGAGCCCAGCGGGCCGTGTTTGCAGCCCAGCAAATGTTCCTGGAGCCTTGTTTTTTGTTCTGTTGCTGGGCCATTTGTTTTTATAGCTTATCGTTTCTGCAGGGGGGCTTTGAAAGGCTGCCATTGCTCCAATGGATGTTTCCGGTTCGCCTCCATGAAGCCACATTTAATGAAAACCAGTTTAAGGTCTTCTTCCTCATAAAATGTCTCATTGTTGCTCCGGCAGCTCCTCTTTGGAAATAATGAAGATGAACGCTCCCTCCGTGGGGTAGCACACAAAACCCTGGGCCGCAGGAGAGCTTTGCTCAGTCCCCGGGAAGTTTCAGAGACCAGAGGGGAAAAACAAGCCAGCGCAGCCCGTACCGAGGACGAGGAGACGCAGAGGCCTGGGAATTCTGAATGCCGCGGGCGCAGGAAATGGAACCCGGGTTCTTTGTCCCCTCTAAAGGAATTGTCAACCAAAGAATTTTTGCCGCGGAAGGGGGCGTTCTATAAGGCCCTCAACAAAAGCTTGCGGTCCAGAGAAGTGACTTTTCTGCCAGGGGACCTCCTTCAGGCTTGCCAGGCCTGGGCCAGGGTCAGGGGTGCCTGAGGAGGATCTGATGGGTCTGCAGGGACAGGGGGTGGGTGAGTGGGGGGAGGGTGGGGGAAGGGAACAGCTTGTGGCCAGTGTCACCGACGGCAGGAGGCCTCCTCCGAATACAAAACACAAGGATTTTAGACACGAGTGTTTGAATGCCTAGGCGCTCTTTGGTTACACTGATGTGAACACTAGACACGCGCCACACAGGACAGGTCTACACAGCAGAGTAATGCTCTTCTCCTGAAGATACGGTTGGTTTTCTCCCTTCAGGATACCTTGGTGGTAATAAATCATTCTGGAACTCTTCTACCCATTGATTATTTTGTCAATTGTTGCAGGGGATAAAAGGGTTAAATACAGTCCACTGATCTGGGTCTTGTCCCCTCTCCAGGTGTCTGCATGCTTACTTCTCATTGACTCCTCACTCCATCTACTGCACTTGCTCTCACCCAGGCCTCTCTCCTCCGGGCAGGAAGAAGAAGAGCAGAAATGGCCACGCAGGAGACTTTCTTGGGGACTTGGCTGACCTGCGTCAGCAAGGAGGTGAGGTGAGACCGGGAGTGAGGAGGGCAGCCAATCCTCTCTCGCTACCCATGCTTGCCCCCACAAGCTGTGTGTCCTCTGAGAGGTCACCTGGCCTCTCCAGGACTCAGTTTTCCCAATTCAAAACGAGGAGGTTGGTTTCGATGAGGGGTCACAAACGTGCAGTGTTTACTTGGGCCCCAGGCGGGCCGCAGTCCCAGGGCAGGAGCAGAAGGGATGGAGGCAGACGGAGGGGGGGGCGACCTCCCACCGACTGGGGGGCAGCCACTGCTCCGTTCCAGCCAGGGCTGTTTTTCAGAAATGGAGATCCTCAGCCACCAGATTCTCCATTTCTCAAGAGAAACTAACACCCTGGGTTTTTGTGAACCACCAAATTCTTAAATCTTGGCAACGGAATCAGATGTTTAAGACGGTGTGCATGCAGGTTAAAAAAAAAAAAAATCAATTTGTTGATCCCTAAAGTAACCCCTGGTTTCAAACTCTATGATCCATACTTATTTATGACAGAAGAGTGGGGTGTGTGTAAAACCCAGAACTGCCCGGCAGCCCCAGACAGGAGCCGGGGGCCCCGATGCAGCGTGTACGCACGGCCCCGAGCACCGCCGGCCTTCCATCCCTTCGGCTCCGAACCGGGAGGCGATGCCAGCGCCCTGTGAGGATTCAGTGGGGTCCCTTTTGCAAAGGGGTAGACTGAGGGAGGGTAGAGTGCCATGCCCTGGTTATTCTCATCATGTAAAAATTCTTCTCACCACTGGAGACCCTGAGGCCCAAACCTGGAACTAAGCTGTCTCACATCTCCGAGGCTGCTTTCCCGAAGCAAATGCCTCAGACGATATGGAAACCAGATGCGGAGCAAACACCGCCTTACCTTTTTTTTTCCCCCCTCAGTGCTTTTGTAACTTTTCAAAGTCATCCCACGTTCATGAGCTCTGATATCACCGAACTCCCAGCTGCCCGGCCAGGCTGTTAGACCAGGGATTATTACGTTCCAGATGGGGAAACTGAGGCTCAGAAAGAAGAATGACTGGGCCAAGGTCCCAGAGAATGTGAGTGGCATGAGATGGAGGCCCTGTGCGCTGATGCATGCTGGCAGTCCTTTCCGGGTGGCCAGCTGCTGGCGAAGCACAGAGCCTTCTAAAACCAGGCTTAATGCAGAGCGCCTGCCCTCGGTGAGCGACAAGACAGCCGGAGCATCTCCGTCAGTCCCATTTTCAGTGGCAGTTCTAACAACGGTAAAAGCGGCAGCTGCCTCTAGCCACGATCACTCCTGCCCAGGGCAAGGCGGCAGTTGCCCACGGGGCTCCCTCTGCTGCCTAAAGTCCAGGGTCATCTTCGCAGGAATACTTACCTCTTCTCTCCCGCTTCACGGCCTGGGCACTACTTTTCCCCCTCAGCACCAGCATCACTGCCTCCAGGGTGCCCTCCCGGAAGCCCCCTTTCCAGCTCACATTCCTTTGCTCTCCGGGAATCATGGTTCTTTACTTCAAAGCCTTTATCTCAGTTTGTGATTATACTTCCTATACGTTCAGGACTGTGATGATCTCATTTAGTTCCATCCCCTCCACTGAAGTCTGCAGGTGGAGGGCAGAGATCTCATCTCTTTGCAATCAACGTTATAACCCCAACACCAGGGATGGTAAACAGGAAGTATTTGTTGAATCAGGGCATAAATAGATACGTGAATTACGTGATACCCACCATTTCATGTAATTCTCTCTAAACTCTATGAAGCAGATATAAGGAGTCCCTTGTGTTGGTGGGGGAAAAAGAGTCTGAGAAGGTCAGTGACTCACCCAAGGTCACACAGCTAGCAAGGGATGGAGGCCAGATTCAGCCACAGGTCTGCCTCATTTCCAAATTTTCAAAAATACACTAAGAAAATAATATAGTGAACCTCCATATTAGTAAATGTTCTCCAGAGAAACAGAACCAACAAGGTGTGTGTGTGTGTGTGTCTGTGTGTTTGTGTGTGTGCGTGTGTGTGCATGAATGTGTATGGAATGAGAAGGGCGGGGAGAGAGATTGATTTTAAGGAATTGGCTTAATCAATTCTGGAAGTTTGGTAATTTTACAGTCTGATGGGAAAGGCCAGCAGGCTGGAGACTGAGGGAAGAGTTGCAGTTCAAGTCCAAAGGCAGTATGCTGGCAGAATTCCTTCCTGCTCAGTGAAGGTCAGTCTTGCTTCTATAAGGCCTTCAACTGATTAGATGAGGCCCACCTACATTATGGAGGGCAAGTTGCTTTACTCAAAGTCCACAGATTTAACTATTAATCTCATTCAAAAAACACCCTCACAGAAACATCCAGAGTAATGTTTGAAAATACCTGGGCACTATGGCCCACCCAAGTTGACACACAAAATTGGGCATCACCACCTCCATATACCCATCACTCAGATTCAACAATGATCAAGAAGTTGCTACATCGGGGCACCTGGGTGTCTCAGTCGGTTAAGCGTCGCTGGAGTCTGGGGATCAAGCCCCACATCGGGCTCCCTGCTCAGCGGAGAGCCTGCTTCTCCCTCTGCCCCTCACCCTGCTTGTGCTTGCGCTCTCTCTCTCTCTCACTCTCTCTCTCAAATAAATAAATAAATAAATAAATAAATAAATAAATAAAATCAATCTTAAAAAAGAAGTTGCTACTCTGTTTTAACTAACCTTCTTTCTTCTTTTTTTTCTGTTGGTTAAGTGTTTTGAAACATACCCCTGGCCCCATATTTTTATATACCAACCTACTTCTGAACTCAAGCCTACCCAACCACAACACATGCCCTTAATTCCCTGTACCTCTAAGAGCAGCTCCTGTCCCCAACTTGGAGAAACATGGTCTCTCAAAATGTGGAGAGGAGGCTTCCAGTGCTCAGGGCCCAGCCTTCCACTCCCTGAAAGGGAAGTCTGATTTGTGGGACAACTTTCACGGTCTCAGTGAGACATTTCCTCTGCGCTCCAGCAAGTCAGCATATAAGGTGACCTTCGCCAGGGGTGGGGGTGGGGCAGGTGGGAGGCTTGCACCTTCCACTTCAGAAAATCACTCTCCGTTTTTCCACAGCCATACTTTTGTTTTCATTTTCATATTGTGCCTGCCTGCTCCCCGTCTGTTTATTGCTTTCTTCTCCCTCTTCCTCCCTGGCCTCCTCCCCCTCCTTCTCCTCCTCTGCCTTTGAGGGGTCTGGACTTTTGCACACTAGAGAAAGGGACCCATTTAATCTACCATATTTACAAGCTTCGTAAACAAGGTACAGTGAGTAAATCACGGAAAAAAATGCATTTTATGTGAAAAAGTTCATTATATGACTTTGTTCTGTTAAAATTGCCTGGTATAACTAACTCCACCCAGTGAATTTGAAAAAAAAAATAGAGAGAAAGAAAGAAAAGGGCCCCTAAAAATGCCCCAGTTGGCATTTATGTTCCATAATTTCATATCAATATTCATATCATTTCTGTGTTTAAAAAGACTTGGAGTTTTTCTCTAGGCAGAAGGTACAGGGACTCATTTAATGAGGCTTTCCAATAATTTTCCCTTAAAAAATTATTTTTTAATTGTCCAAATGTAGGAACCGGGATTTAAAAACTGACCAACCAAATAAATTCTCTTCTTGACTGGTTGAATAATTTGTAACCATTCTTCTACTCTAGTGTCATTTTGTTTGGCTTTTGTAACTTAATAATTTTGTGTTGTTATGATTGTGGGGCTTCCAGATTTTTCTATTTTTCTTATGATGATAATAGCCAGTATGTTAAAATGCACCAAGCTCTCTGCTGAACATCCTAGATTAATAATTTTGTTTAATTCTCACAAGAGCCCCACGAGGATGTGGAGGCTTCGCAGGGTTAAGGGACTGGTCCCAGGTCACCACGAGGAAATGACAGCCCTGTGACTGAAACCGCACAGCCAAAGCTCTGCATCATTTAAAGTCTAATTTTCTAACTTAAAAAGGACAGGAGACCAAGACATACTAATAGTAATAGAATTGTCTTTAACAGGTAGGGACATGCGTGACTTTTAATTTCCTCTTCAAACTTCATTAAAATTTTCAGATTTTCTATAATGAATCACGGACTAGCGCTTATATAACTGTTTTGTGCGGGAAGTAATGTAATCCTGCCTAGCCTTATCTAAGGAAGACTGAATGTCTTTTATAAAGTGTTTAAATAAACGTGAGAGTGTCTGAATACAAAATTCGCCTGATACTTTGTATATTGGGATAGAATGCAGAGTTCCAGGATGCAGAGGACCTGGGCTGTGCGGGCTGTCCAACTCCTCATCTGTGATTATGTGGGCGAGCTTCTCCCCTTCCCCGGCCTTATTTGTCTCATCTGTAAAATAGGACTAATAGATTGAAATGCTTTTAAGGGCCCTTCTGGCTGCAAACTCCTATGACCCCTTTAATTGCTTATGAAATAATCTAGATGGCCTCCTTGTCACCAAATATTCAAAGACACTGCTTGATGGGAGCTCATAATATCCTTAACACGGTAGAAAGGGCTCTCAGGCATTTTCTGTCCTTTTATAATGGCTTTCAAGACACAGGTGCAGAGAAGGTCCAAAGGGATTGGTAGCCAGGCTGTAGATGGCCTCTTAGGGACTGTGACAGGAGACACAGGCCTGTTTTCAGAACATACCAGATGGATGACACCCTCTCTAGGATATGGAGTGTCTCAGGCTGCTACGATCAGCCCTTTTTTCGTCTGCTCCTGAAGGCACAGACTTGGAATTGATTTCAAGGACAAAACAAAGCCACCTGCAAATTGCATGGCTGTGATTTTTTTCTCTGCTGCTTCCCAGGGCCTGGGTTTCCACGCATGTGTCCCACACTCCAAGCCACCCTTGTTTTAAACCAACAGTTAGGGCTGAGACCAGGGGCCTGGCCAGCCTCGTCTCTGAGCACCTGGGTTCTCGAGGCAGGCAAACATCTCTCCACTCAGGCCTCTGGAGAGGCCACAGCTGCTCTGTTTTAAGCCTGCAGCTCACACCCCTCCCTGGGAAGGAAGGGAGGGAGCCCTGGGCTACGTGGAGGTGAAGCCCAAAGCCGGCCCAGAGCCCTGGCTCCCAGACAGAACCTCCACCAGTGATTCTGAGGATCCCATTCCCACCACCACATCCAGCCACCGCAGGGAAGTCGGCACCAGGCGCCTTGGAAAAGAAATCAAAATGCAGGCACAAATAATAGGAATAATCTTAATAATCTGAGACCTGCCGCCCTCGCTAGCAGGACCATAAAGGGCATTTGTTTCTAATTAAACACCAAAACCCTAAACCTTTCAACTCTGCATCCACAACTACTGTAAATGTTTATGAAAAACGGGAAATTCTCGTTTAATTCAAACCATGCCAGAAATGCGTTTTCGTTGTCTCAACTGGTGGAGAAATCCTATCGGCCCCAGCTTGAGCACATCTGAGCTTTAAATTAAGAAAGGCAACAGTCCTGGGAGCACAGCGAAGTCCTGGGGAGGACCTGCGTGAGGCAGCCGCGCGCCTCATCACGGCCAGCTTTTCAGAGGAGCCTGGAGCAAAAGCCGAAGTGTCTTCCAGAAAGAGAAATGGGTACCAGAGGTGCAGGGGAGGGTCACAGACACCTCAAAAATGGATCAACCTGCCCAGAAAAATGGTTACAAGCAAAAGCGCTGAAATCAGACAACCTGGGTCTTCTTACCACCTGGGTGTCCCCGAGCAAAGTTGTTCAACTTTCTGAGACTCAGGCTCTTCACAGATCACCGTGATAATTAAATGAGATGAAGTGCTAGGTGTGGCAGCTAGCGAACGTGGCATGGTCCCTACCCTCAGAGAAGCGGCATTCGTCGGGTACTCACGCCCAGCTCCGGGGTATCTCTGCGCAGCGCTTCTGTACCCTCATCAGTAAACCCTCGGAGTCGCTGCAAAACCCTCACTGAGCTAGTGTGTCGGAGAGGAAAGGTTTCAGCAAGACAGCAGCCCTTGCAACAATACCAACACAACTGTGCCCCAGGACTCGTGGAACCTCTCGAATGCCTCTCTCCCCAGAGCCTGAGTCTCCCCCAGATCCCACGCCAGAGATCACGTACCCACATGGATAACCCCTCGGGGCTGCAGAAATTCCCAAAATGGGAGGAATCTCTGCCTTCTTAATCAGAGGATGAACGTCCTCCCTTGGAGACAAGCATTTCATTTTGGCTGAGAGAGCAGGAACAAAGCCTCGGGGACTCGCTTAACTGCATTTCCTAACGTTTCATCCAGCCTTAAAAATTGGGGGATTTCCTTTGCAGGTCTTTGGGGAGAAGGGTTAGGACCTACAATCTGGGGCTGAGTCATCCTTTCTCTCACTGTGGATATTCCCACTCTAACAACATCAGCAGTGGCCTTGCAAAAGCAGGGGGTCCACCCTCCCACGTTACTGCCTTTTAGGCAGAACAGAGGAGGCAGGGGTGTTGCCCCATAGCATCCAGCTCCCCTACCTCCAGGAAGGTAGCCCAAATTCCTATGCCCTCCACTTCTGTCCACAGGGTCCACCCCAGGCCCAGCCAGAGAGCATGTGACTCAGCTTGGCCAATCACACTTTCACATCCCCTGGCTGCAGGGTCTCAATCGGATCCAATGAGGTATATCAAGAGTTTTGCTGGACTATTGGATGAAAGGCACCTTCTCTTTGCCAATGGACCTGAACCTGGAAGGATGACAGATGGTAGCCCTTGTGTTACCAAGTGGAGCCTGAGGATATAACCAACCCGCAGAGAGGTACAGGGACAGGGTGGAGAGAAATCAGGTCCTTACCATATATATCATTTGAGCCCCTGGGTCCCACCATGCCTGAAGGTGGGATCTCAATCTTCTGATTCCACAAGCCAATACATTCTCTCGTTTGTTTATGTGATTTTTGAGCTGGTGTGTCAAAAGACAGCAGCATCCAGCAAGTACTTCCTGAAAGCCTACCATGTGCCTGGCTCTGGGCTGGGTACACTACAGGATACCGGGACTCAAACACACACAGAGATCTGGAGTTGAGAGTCTCTTAGGAGAGAATGGGACATGAGCTTGAGTGATGGTAATAGTAAAAAATACTGTGACAAATGCTGCAAAAGGAGGACACAAGATCCTGGTGACATACGAGGAGTGAGAGCCTTCTTTAGGTCAAGGGCCAGGAGAAGGTTTGTGGAGATAGCATTTTGGCACCATTTTGAAGAGAGTCACACTGACAAGCAGAATTTGGGGTGGAAAGTGGCAGACAGGACTCCTGGTAGAAGGGACAGTGTGAGCCACGTTGTGGGACATGGGTTTTAGAATGAGGGACAAGGACTGGGGAAAACACTGGGCGGACCACCGGGATTCTGTGGGGGCATGGCCAGGACCCCCCTTTCCCCCAGAGGCCCTCTGATGTCTTTGCACCACTCTGAATGACAGTCTACCATCCCTGGCTGCTGGCAGCCAATTCATGTGACAGATCTCAGCCTGCAAAGGAATCTAGCCATTGCTTATTCGGATTATTCAGGCTACCTCTGGAGGGAATCCTTTACTTACTGAGAAGTTGCCATGCAAGCTCTGCTACCTCTGAAAGTTAGCCAGTTCACTTTGCACTCTCCGAAAGGCCGCTTCCAGCATCAGGCCATGCAACGTGGGCAGGAAATCCACTTGGGAGAAGCCTGGGAGGAGCATGCCTGTCAATGCCTTTGCAGGGTCTGGCCCTTGCCAACCTCTTCTCACGCCACCTGCCCTTTTGCTTTCTGCATTCCCCATGGCCTCCAGCCACAGAGCCTTTGCATGTGCTGTTCCCTCCGCCTGGAATACCGTCTCTCTACCTAATCAGCTCCAACTTATCCTTTAGATCATGACTCAATTGCCATTTCGGCTAAACAACCCTCCCGGGCTCCCAGGGATCCACTCTTGGTGTATGGGTTAAGGGCCAGCATTCCAGAGTCAAATGTCTGGATTCTAATTTGGCTCCAGGGCCTCCTGAGTGTGTGATGTTTTCATGCCTCTGTTTTCTCATTTGTAATGTCGACATCATAATGGAGAGGCTCAATAACAGCAGGAATGTTAGCACATAAAAACATGAAACAAGCACGAGCCATTGTCCTATGACTCCAAAGCACCACGTCCTTCTGCCTCCTGCCTCTTCACTGATGTACTTTAATGTATTCATGTGATCCTTTGATTGGCATCAGTCTTTGCCAATCGACTGAAAGCCCCACAAGGCAGGGTTAATGTCTGGGTTTGCCCATTGTTATATCTTTAGCACTTAGTACACTCCCTGGTACATAGTAGGTACTTAATAAATATTTCAGGAATGCAGGCATGGATAAAAGAATATAGGCAGAAAAAAGTAAGATCCCAAATATTCTCATCATTTGCAGAAGCTCTGATCTAAAGATGTCCCTCCAAGTAACTCAGGAGCAAGAACTTGAAGTTGCAAACATCTGTGGTTTCAAAGATGAAGAAAACAGATTCCAGAAGATGCTCCAGCCACTGAATTCCCCTTTAGCAATTCATTTCCTCCTTAAAGAAGGATACAAGGCTCAGAGTAAGCATGGCCAGCCAACCAGATGCAACACTCTGAAGTCAGCAGAAGTCTGTCTGATGTGCATCAAATGACTATAATTCCTCTTCTAGCATCCCTAACGGTTCCAGGGAAGTTTCTGCATTTGTGACCTTTGGCCCAGATTTTAAATAATATTATGCTTTCCTCTGCAATGCTATTGTCTGAGAGTTTACATATTTGGGGTATGTTTTTAATATGTGTCTCATACCATATAATGGGCCAAATTCTCCTCCGAGATCCACGCTAGATCTCCAAAGTATGGAATACGTTATAGATTGAGGGGTAAGCGGCAGTTTTCATGCCAAACTTTTGATCCCTCATTTTCCTGTGGTCCTACAGAAAGGACGGCTCGGTTGCGAATGACCAAAAGTGGGCTTGGGGTTTGCAGTAGGGACATTTAGCATTTCCCTCTGCAAAACTCCTCAAATCAGTCCTGCAGAAAGGTTGAAAGAGGCGGATGTGAAGGCTGAGCACTAATGGGAATGGAGGCGGGACAGCCAGACACTAGAGCCTCACCTCTGCACTGAGCAAGTAATGCAGCTCTGTCTGGGTGCTGGTGTCCCTGGAGCAGGGCTCCTGAGGCTTCCTTCCCTTCATCCCACTCGCCTGAGCCAGCCTGGCAGCATTCACTTGACGTGTATCTCAACTGGTCTGAACCAGAGATGCTTTCCTGCCCGGATTGTTCAGACTTCTGAAAGTTTTTCTGCATATTTCTTCCTTCCCCAAAAGAAATGATTCTCCAGCTCTGAGGTTCTGATTCCACGAAGCATTTGGAGTGTAGTTCTGAGCCACAACCCTCCCCTCACAATGGCTTCTTACAAGGAGAACGTGCTAGAAGAACAAAAAATGCATGCATATACACCCAAAACTCACACCCCTCACGCCACCGGGACTGAAGCCACACCCTTAAAATCCGCCCCTCCCCCATATCTTACCAACCTGAACTCCCACCCTTCTGGGGTCTTACCTCAGTACCTCGTTTTAGGTCTAAATATCTACTTGTCTAGCAACTAAGTTGCTGGAAATCAATGCTAGAAATCAAATTCGTCTCCTCAGATAAATGTGTGTCCCTGAGTGACCCAGCCAGTGAAATGAGGCTGGGTGGAACTCTCTGATGGCTAGGGTCTGAGCACTGTGGTGGGCTGGGTTTTCAGGGTACAACCTAGATCCCTGCAAAACTCCACGCACAGAGGCCTCAGAGGACAACAGCCTCAGTCTATCCATCAACGTCCTCCTTGCCCTTGGCCTCTCTCCATTGGAGATGGTGAACAAAGAGAGAACAAGAAAGATTAATTTCTTTTTAATCCTTCCCTTCGAGCAGGGGCCTGACCCCGGGCTTTGGCCTGTTTCAGCTCCATCCTGGGCAAGGCCATATTTCACACCAAATCATTAGTTTCTAGCGGAACAAGGCACCACCCATGGGGTATGGATGGTTTCCTATCTCGCAGGAGCCCACAGGGGCTGCTCAGACATGATCTCATCCATCCCCACCCTCCAGAGCAAGGTGGGGGCAAGGAACATTCTCTTGGCTCTGCTGCCGAAGGAACTCTAGCCCGGAGGTGAGGTGCCTCTCTCCAGCTGTGCATGACCAGGGGCGATGCCCACGCCAGCCCTCCTTAGCTCCAGGCAAACCCTCAGCAGCCCAGATCTTCCTGGGCAGAAGGACAGCACGGTGGTGACAAACTCTTTGTACCACAAAGCAAGTAGAGGTAAATGAATGGCCATGGCTGTGTTCCAATAAAACTTTATTTCCCCAAACAAGCCGTGTTTGGTCTATGGGACATAGTTTGCCAAACCCTGTCTTAGTATAAGGCCTGGCAGAGGTTCCTGCCAAGAAATGATCTTAGAACGTCAATTGGAGCAGGATTCCTCGACCTCAGCACTATTGACATTTTGGGCCCCATGAATGTTGGTGGGGGGCTGTCCTGTACACTGGCCAGCAGCGTCCCTGGCCTCCAGCCAGTAGATGCCCGTTGTACCTCCCCTGTCATGACAGTCAAAAATGTCCCCAGACAATGTCAAATATCCTCTGAGGAGGAAAACTGCACAGAAGTTGGGAAGTACTGGGTTGGAGGGAATTTAGAGAGCTCGTGACATTTGTGTCCCCTCAACTGTTGTCCTTGCCCAGGGTTACCCAGCCTCAGTTTGCACACCTGCAGACAGAGGGCTACGGGATGCTCTCACCTTCCTGGGTTCAGATGACGTAAAGGGGCGCCCTATCTCCGGCTTCCCGAGCACTCCTACGAGCCCCGCTCGCAGCTGCCCGCTTTGCATGCATCATCACAATAACGGCATGAAGTGGACACTGCTTTACCCCCACAGGAGAGCAAAGCTAGGTGGGCCCTAGATCACACAGCCAACAAGTTCAGAGGCCAGGACTCAAATGCGCAGCCCATCTGCCCATGCCCTCAGCCCCTGAATCATTCCGGTGCTGATGTCAGCTCTCTTTGTCTGCCTTCCTCCCTCAGACTTTCTGACACTGGCCTGTCTGCCCAGAATGGAGACTTTCCCCCTCTCTGTCTGGGCGGGGCAGTGTAGAGACAAGAGCTAGACTCCTCCAGGTCCACACTTGGCTGCCTGACTCTGAGCCGGTGCCCCATCCTCCTGCAGCCTCATGTTCCTTGTCAGTGAAGTGGGGATGATAACAGTAGTGCCTTTGAAAGGCTGCTGGAAGACCAGAAAGATAATGCAGAGTAAAGGCCTGGCAAGCCTTGAAGTCCTAAAGAAACATCAGTATTGTTACTGTGACTGGGGCCAATGGTCCCTTTCCATAGGGTGGCCGCTATGTCCAGACTGGCTCCCTCTCTAGCTTCCGTCTAAGTTTGTAGGTTTCATTTTGGGGTCTGGACCCCAAGCCCTTCTCGGAGGTACTTTTGGCACCCTCTGGAGTGTGGCAATTAGTCAGATCCCAGGTCCCCTTGTGCCACTCTCTTCACCCAGAGCACCTATGTTTTTATCTTTTGTAAATACTGAGCCTCAGCTCAAGATTCCTTTTGTAAAATGGGCTCAGCTGCTAAATAGAGCTAAAAACCATCGCTTGAGGGCTGTGTTCTCTAAGTGTGGTCCTTGAACGAGCACATCAGCATCAAGTTTCACCTGGGAAATCATCAGATATGCAGAAAGTCAGGTCTTATCCCAGACTTACTGTCTCAGAATCTGCGTTTTCACCAGATCCCTCAGAGAAACTATGCCAGGTAAGTCTGAGTACCTCTGCTCTAGGGATCCTCTCATGCAGAAGTTCACATTGCTGCACCTTCCTGGGAGCTCCTGCACTGAAAAATGGGCACAGCTTTGACTAAGTCTATTCAAAGCTGCAGTTAGGAAATCCTTTGGGAATGCAGAGATTTCTGTAAACTGAGAGTAGGTACATGCAGAAGAGAGGCCCAGCTGAGCCCAACCTGCAGCCATGCCCACCAAGGCATCAGGTATGTGACTGAAGCCTTCTTGGACTCTCTGGGCCAGCCCAGCCAAGCCCAGCCCAGCCCAGCCCAGCCACCAGCTGAATATCATCAAGTCACATGGAACCAAACTGTCCAGCTTAGCCCTGATGGAATTCTTGACCCACAGAATTGTGAGACATTAGAAAATGAGTGTTTCAGCCACCAAGTTTTGGTGTAGTTTGCCATACAACAAGAAATAACTGGAATAATTTCAGAGGAAAATCTGTCATTTTGGTCCAAAGTCTTACCAACTCAGGTTAGAAATATGATCAAGTGGGAACCAAATGATCAGAAACCCACTGTTGTGGCAGAGTGTTTAGGTCACTGTCTTGGCAGACTATCAGGCTATGAGCTCCTTACCTCCCTCATCTGAGTGCACTGAATCTTATCTCCCAGCAAGACTCATGCACCAAAGGAGGGAGGGTGCTCCAGACCTCCTCCCCGTGGCTTGGGATGCAAATCTGAGAGACTGGCTCATCCACGTATCAGTGGCTAAAGGCAAATATAGTTTCATCAGAAGGTTTAGATGATGTCAGCATGTTCCCAGTAGAAAGTTCACCAAGCTATTGCTTCTTCACTTAAAAAAATAAGAGAAAAAAAAAACCTCTGGGCTAGAAATCAGACACCTTGGGATTTAGAACCAGCTCTGTCACTTTGAACCATCTCTGTAAACTTGGAAGCTGACAAGCTTTGCGACCTTGGGCAAAATCCTTTGCATCCCTGGTTTTTAATTTTTCCATATGTCCATTATGATTGTGTATAAAGTTTTCACCTATAGTTCTTAGAAGTTTGTGGAAGATCCTCAGAGACTCCCTGTGTCTATGGGGGTTAGCAGAGGTAAGAAGGACAACTCAGCAACCTGACTGCTGGGTCCTCCAGCTGCATTTCAACCAGAGGAATTTATTGACATTTGGCAGAATTCTTAATTGGAAAATGAAAACAAAAAAAACATTCCCGAACACTACCCATCTTCATGATTTGTAAGGGACCTTCTAGAACTCTCATCCCTGAATTCTCTTCTCCTAATTTTGAGGGGGAGTGGGTGTGGCAGTCTGTGCATCGATTTCCCCCACTGCATACTTCAGAAAGGTAGGCATGGTGAGTCACTCTTTGTCTTTCCTACATGGTATTCACCCCCCTTTTTTTTAAATTAATTTATTTTTTTATTATGTTATGTTAATCACCATACATTACATCATTAGTTTTTGATGTACTGTTCCATGATTCATTGTTTGTTCACCCCCCTTCTTTTAATAATAGCACCCCAAATTTCCTTGGGGAAATCACCCCCCCTCCACTCTCAGTCTAGGCCCCATCTAACTGGGAGCACATGACCAGAGACACAGTCAATCAAAATGCAGTGTCCTCTTGGCCATGACATACTGTTCAGTGATGGATGGGCACAGGTCCCAAACCAGCCCAATGAGAGTCTGCCCTGTCAGAAAAAGTGGCCATCTCTTCATGGAGTTGTAGAATGCCAAGTGGGAGCTGACGGCAGTTATCTTGCCACCTCTGTGTGAAAGCCAACCAAAGAATGAATCCAAATCAGAGGAGAGCAGAGCCGAGACATGGAGAGAGACAGTACCTGGATGATATCATATAAGCTTCTGGATCCAGCTGAACCTGAAGTCAAAGGCCCTTGGATCTTTTAGGTATTTAAGCTGAAAATTCCTCCTTCCCCCTTTCTTTTTTAGTTAAGCCAGTTTGAGTTGGGTATTTATCTCTGAAACCAAGAGTTTCACCTCACAGAATAGGGGTAAATATAGCTTACTTGAGTCTGGGGATGTCACGTGAGAAAAATCTAAGTGTTTTGCATACCCTGACTGCAGAGAAAGTAACCTCCCAGGTTAGTGGCCTGAGAGTTTGTGCAATACCAAAGAACACCAAGCTCACCCAGCACAGTCACCCTCCCATCCCTTTTTGTATTTTTTTCCAACTGCACCTTCTTTTACGGAGCTTATCTTTCTCCAGCCAAGACATCCAAAATGACATGCTATTGGAAGACATTTCTGTCTATGCTAATACCTGTGTTTAAATTTTTTTGTTGTGGTTTAAAAAAAAATGATCATGATGTGATAGCAAATGAATGTTGGCAAATTACCAACTGACAGGCGTAAAATTTTATGAACATACACATTCCAAAGGAATGTGGAAATAAGCCATCCACTGTAGTCCAGTTTGGCAGAAATATTACAAAAATATAAGTTTGGCATATATTGCAATTCATTTAAAGATGCTTAAAAACCCATCCATCAACCTTGCATGGAAGGTCAAAGAAACACATGAATCCCAAATAAACAATAACTGATGTACAAGGAAAAGGCCTGAATATCTGCCCCGAATACCAGAGAGAACGCACACATGTGGAAAAGATGGTGGTGAGGTTTGAAAGGCTGAGCTTCTAAAACCTTCATCAATGTTTAAAAAAATAATAATCACTTCTTAGCAATATGTAAGGTGGGCTGTTTCCCCTGAATGGCCATCTGAATTCTGCTCCTCAGAGAGAATTTTGCTAATGGACTGATGGCTGTGTATCCTTAAAATCTTTATATTTTTTATTTCAAGGACCATGTCTAAACGGAGCAAAAAGAGCACAATAGATTGCTCTTGCATATCTGGCATCCAGACTCTCTATGTCATCAGGAACCTGGAGGGGCTGACCTGCTCCTTCCCAATCTTCAGATGGGCTCCTCACTTGGACCTGGCCAGTCAGATTATTCGTGGTCATGGTGATTGGTTCAAGGATGGCAAGTTCCCCATCCGAGTCTTCCATAAGGTCTGATAAGTGAACATATGAGAGAGAGAGAGAGGGAGAGAGAGAGAGAGAGAGAGGGAGAAAGAGAGAGAGCCCAACCATTTTTCTCTAGGATCCCAGGGAAAAAGGACCATGGGATGTGGAAAAATTGCTACTTTACCCTCAGCCTTTTGCAGAAGAAGGGAATGAGGCCAACATGCTCAGAGAAGCAGGGAAGAGAGATAAATGCAACAGGGGTGGGAGAGATAGATAGGTAAGAATATAGATAGATATAGATAGAAAGATAGATGATAGATAGATAGATAGATGATAGATAGATAGATAGATAGATAGATAGATAGATAGATAGATAGATAGGAAGACAGGGGCAGAGAGATTTGAGATTCAGCTATGCCTACAAATAGAACCACCACCCCTGCCTGGACTTCTCAGTAACATTAGCCGATAAATATTCTTTTCAGTTTCGGCCAGTTTGAGCTGTACTCTGCTACTTGGAACTGAAATAATTTTGACTGATACAGTTACCCACAATATTTGCAGCATGATCAAGACCATAAAAGAAATTGGACAAAGGAGAAGGATGACATGGTTATTACTTCAAAGAAACTCACCATTTAATTGTGTTCGGTTTGGTAATGGTTTGCTAAACATCTATTCTGTTCCAAAGCCTGTGCGAGGGGCTGGGTGATCCTAAGATGATTAGGACACAGGTCTCACCCTAAAGGATCTCCCTGCTGAGTCAAGCAGTGGCTTTCTTCTTGGTATTGTGGAGATGGGGAGATATGTGGCTATTTGGAGCCAGGAAGGCACCATTCAGCACTTGAAGAAGGTGGACAAAGTCTGGGGAAAGAAGGAAAGCTTGCAGGATATGGACTCGGAAGTCCAGTTATAATGTTTTGGCACAGTGGAAAATTATGAAAGGAAGATGCTTCCCTGATGTCCTCCAATCCTCCCATTCTAAGTGGCCTATTTTTTTTTTCACATTTTTAACTATTTGTGAAACTGGCTTATGAATTGCTGAAGTGTTCGAGATGCAGCTTTCCCAATGGTCATGTGGGAATAATATCTAAATTGCAGAATTCCTGTGACAGAAATACTGTCAGTTGTCTATCTTACTTTTTGTTTGCCATTCTTCTTAGTCATAGGATCTCTGACTTTTAAATGGGCTCCTGGCTCTTAGAATAATGACTCTATTTCTTAGCCTCTCTTGCAGCTGTTTGTGACCATTTGTCTAAATTCTGACTGATGCAATGTAAGCAGAAGGGTTACCTGCAATTTCTAGGATGTGTCCATGAAAGGAGAAGAAGGGCTCTTCTTTTCTTTTTTTTTTAAGAATTTATTTATTTATTTGACAGGGAGAGACACAGCGAGAGAGGGAACACAAGCAGGGGGAGTGGGAGAGGGAGAAGCAGGCTCCCCGGCAAGCAGGGAGCCCGATGCAGGGCTTGATCCCAGGACCCTGGGATCATGACCTGAGCCGAAGGCAGACGCTTAATGACTGAGCCACCCAGGCGCCCCGAAGGGCTCTTCTTTTATCCTTTCAGTCCTGGTGCCTAGAATACAGTCACGAAGGCTGGAGCTTCAGCAGCCATTTTGAATTAGAAGGCAGAAACCATGTCCTAGGACAGGAATCAGCAAATGTTTTCCTTTCAGGGTCAGATAGCAAGTGTTCTCGGCTTTGCAGGCCGTATGTTCTCCACCGCAGTGCAGAACCAGGGCACAGACAACAAGTAAATGAATGAGCATGGCTGTGTTCCAATAACACTTTATTTATAAAAACAGGCGGTGGGCTGTAGGCCACAGTTTGCTAGGATAGAAGAGCAGCAAGTTAAAAAAAAAAAAAACAGGGTTCCTGCTGACATCAGACACCCATTCTCCGAACATGGACTGCCTCTTCCCAGACTTATTTTATATGAGAAAAAAATAAATTTGGGGATTTTTTTTTTTTTTAGAATTTCTGTCATTCGAAGCCAAACTTAATGCCAATGAAAATAGTTGTTTAAGGAATGAATAAACGGTGCATGTGAAATATCCAGAGTATACATTAAAGACAAGTGGTTATTGCATAAAATGGGTATTTCCTGACAACAACCAGATAGCTGTACTCAAAAAAGCTTTAACCACGTGCAAGTTGAGGACCTGGTGGCCAACAGATCTGAAGTCGGCAGGGATGAGAGGGAAGGAGCCTGCTCCACAGGCAGAGTGTATAGATGAACCCTTTCTGACCTTGGCCATGCCCCTCTGCTCCGCACAGGGCCCGAGATCCCACTCTCCGCCTCTGCATGGTCCTGTATTCTCCTAAACTGGTATTCCTTCCCACCTCTGAGATGTTCCCATCAGGACAACAATAAACCACTCAGAAAAGAAAATGTGCTAACCTTTATTGACTATAATAAAAAAGATGACGGTCTAGGCCCATGTAAGCTGACTTGGGTTACAGCGCCCAGGCTTGGCCATAAGTCACCCTCTGGCAACTGAAACCACATGAAGCACAGTGTTGAAAACTTGCTAAATCATTTGTCACTCAAAGGCTTTTAAAATAAAATACTTTCAGAAATAATCATTTGATTTCAGCCTCCAAACTGTGGGCAGCACTGAGCTGGATGTAAATACTCTCTCTTCACAAGCACATTCAACAGCAACTGAAATCAAGGCCAGTCAAAAGGCTTTTGCTGTCAAGTTTTAAATCCAAAAATACACTTCTCTCAAATTCCAAATTTCTTCTTCCTTATGCCTCAAATGAAATTATTACATCAGTGGGGAGGCAGAGGTCTCTAAGCCTGGGGAAAAAAAATGTCCTGACTACTGAGTTTTCTGGCTCTGGATTTAAGTAAATTTGACTTTCATGCTATGATATCCACTCATTGAATGTCCTACTGTGTGTCAAGAGCATCTGCTCTATTCTGACCGTGTGGCTTCAAATCCTGGCTTCACCACTTAGTAACTGTAAGACTTTGAGCAAAGGTATAACCTCTCACCTGCAAAATGGGTTACATGAAGAATTAAATTCATTAATTCACCTACTATGTGCCAGGCACTGTTCGATGTGCAGGGAACAAAGTAGACAAATGCCATGCTTGTATTATGCCTGATGCAAAGTAATTATTCAGTTAATTCTCATTGTCATTCATATAAAAAATATGGATGTATGTACATTAGACCACATTCTAGGTGCTGAAAATCCAGAAGGAAACAAGAGTCCATCCTCTCAAAACACTTACATATACTTGGGGAAGGCAGGCAATATGTAAGTACACAAACAAGATCCTTTCCTATGGTTATAACTGCCATGAAAACAACTAGCTGGGGTTATATGATGGAGAGTAATCAGTGATGGTGTAGGCAGGGGAGGTCAGGGGAAGATAGCTTGAACCATCTGCAGATCTGGGAAAAAGCACTCCAGGCAGGAAGGTGGGCCTGTGTAAAGGCCCTGAGACCAGAAGGGGCTTAATGTGCATGAGGAATAGATAGAAGACCAATTAAGCAAAGGGAAGAGTGGGATAAAGTACCATTGGAGAGGTGGGCAGTCCCTCATTGTATGGGACTTTGAAGGCCTGATAAGTCTTTCAGATTTTATCCAAATGAAACAAGATCCTATTGGAGGGTCTTAAGGGAGAGCTTAATCTGATTTTCGTTTTAAGACTTGATCTTTATGAATGTGTAGAGACCAGGGTGGAAGCAGGATGACCGGCTGGGAGACTGCTGTGGTCCAGCCAGGAAATGATGGGCTGCATGGTGAGATGGTAAGAAATGACATAGTAGGGCCACCATGTTGGGTACAGGAGGTGAGAGAAAAGGAAGAGATGGCAATGATTCCCAGTTTTTCAGAAGGAGGTCTAGAGCTGGAATGAGGGTGAGAAGACACTGTGAAGAATTACCACTGGGGATAGGACAGCAGTCTGGAGGCCTGCTTCAGGCCTCAGAGTCATCACCCATGGATGGAAGATGAAGCCAGAGGGATGGATGAGGTCACCCCAGTGATTAGTGGAGCAACAGACAGCAGCCTGGAAAATTTCCTTCCGGCCTTTTCTCTCACAACTGTTTTATTGCTATCTGGTGAGTTTCACTCCTGGTGATGGTTTCCTTCTTTGGGCCCTTCTAATCTGTTTCCTTTTAGAAGGTGGCTGTGTTCAGTGGTTTTTCATTTCTTTCTCTGGACTAATTTTATTGCTCATAGCCCTCTCTTCAGCTGCCTTGGCAGGGAGATGCTGTATATTACAATAGTTATTATTTTATTTTATAGCTCAGTGGAATCTATATTCAGCTCATTATAAGTGTATGGGTCCCACTAGCCAAATACATTTCATAATGGTAAGCTCTTATTGAGAGAGAAATCTCATGTCCTCTTGTTATCTCCCAGAAGGCTGCCCCCTAAATTGTGATGAATCATATGTGGGCACAAGAAGTCCACAGTTTGGGTCAGTGTTAGTTAAACCATGCTCCTGGTTCAACTTGGCAGTATTTATAAAGCTGGGACTCATGTGGTCTAAGCTCAGAGTGGCAAGGAGGTGGGAGAAGAATTATTCAACGTCTCAAAATGAACATTTCCCAAATCTAGATCCTGATCATCAATTCATCCCTTTCTGTAATCTTCCCTATTCCAGATGGTGACAACTCCACTATTCCAGCTTCTCAGGCTGAAACATTGGCACTATCTTTGACTTCTGTCTTTCACACTCCACATCCAATCCTTCAGCAAATACTGTCATTTCTTCCTTCAAAACCTATCAAAAATCTAACCACTTCCTTTCACCTCCACTGTGACCATCTTGGTCCAAATCCTCAATATCTCTTTTCTGGATTACTCTACCAGCCTTCCTAGGCCTTGCCCCCTCTTGTCTATTCTCAAGTGGGCCAGAGAATTCTCATGAAAATAAAGTCACGATATACATCTGCCCAAAACCTTCCAATGACTTCCCTTCTCACTCACAGCAAAGTCAAGTTCTCAGTGTGGCCTGTGAGGCCTTACTTGGTCTCTCTGACTCATCCCCTGCTGCCTTCCCAGTGCTTACCATACTCATGTCATGAACACGTGTCATACACATTTTACTTCAGGGCCTTTGCACGTACTGTTCTGACAACCAGGAATGCTCTTCCACCAGATATAAGCAAGGCTCACTCCCTTACCTCCTTTAGGACTTCACTCAAATAGGACATCCTCACTGAGGCCTTTCCAAGCATCCTTATCTAAAATTTCAATAACTTGGCCACAGTACACCAAGTTATACTGTAGGAACGAACAAACTGAAATCACAGTGGCTTTACACAGCCAAGTTTATTCCTTTCTCATGCTATGTGCCTAGTGTGGGTCAGCAAGGGGTCCTGCTTGCAGTTGTTCCTTGGGCTCCATCTCGGCACATGAACCCATAGTCAGAAAGGCAGGAAGGGAGAGCAAGGTGAATGACACATGGCTCTAAAAGCTTCTGCCCAGAAGTAATGCACACTACCTCTGTATTTTATTAGCTAGAGCAAGGCACAAGGTCAAGTCTGACTTCAGGAGGAGAGGAGGTAAAATCCTTCCTTGTGCCCAGACTGAGACTGGGGAAGGACCCAAATGACCACCCCAGGCCAGAAGAGCAGAGTAAAACCCCCTTCATCTGTCTCTACTTCTCTCCTTCCCTGCAGCCTTCCCGGGTCCTCCCATCCTTTCATCTCCCAAATCTCCAACAAGTTCTCCTTCCTTCTTCAAGGAATGCTCTCTCCAGCCCTAACTCTTTCCCGAACACAGACACATATCATTCCCTGGATTCTGCATCATAGAAGCCAAGGGTCCGGTTCTGCAAACCAGCCTCCACAGAGGGTAAAGTCGGGGAGGGGGGGTAACTCGGCTGGCAAAGCCAGAACCTTTTCAGCAGGCTGACTGAAGGGCAAGGCTGGAAAAGCTCACAAGTTATGAAGCTCTGTCCGGTAGCACAGGCACATGGCATCCTGCCCACTAGCCAGAGCACAGTGCTGGCTGATTTCCATAAGGCTGACACCAAGATTTTAGTGATCAGAGGAAGATCCAGTCTTTTGGCATTCTGTGCTTTAAAAAAAAAAAAAAAAAGTTAGATTTAGACTATTTTTTAAAATGTATGGAATCTATGAGGGCTAACGAGACTGTTTGGCTAGCCGTCCCTGACTATGGCTTTTAATAGAGATTTAGTATGTCAATAATTTTGTGAGTACTTAAATCTCCATTCATCATTTCAATGATTTTTTACGGAGTATCTACTATGTGTCAGGCACACAGCAAACAAGACAAAGCTCCTTGCCCCCAAGGAGATTAAATTCCTATGAGGGGCAACAGACAGTGAATGAGACACATGAGTAGTTGCTGGGGCACCAGAAGGTGCAAGTGACACGGGAGAAGTCGAGGTGGAGCAGAGGAAGGGGGCTCTGGAATGTGGCTGCAGGCGGATCTGCTGTTCCAGGCCCTGGCAAACATAGTCACTGTGCAGGAAGGTCATGTGAGATTCTGTTAAGCTGTCAGGTCACCTGTAGCCCCCACAAGCAGAATGGAAAGCTAGCGTCGCAGGGACGCTGTGGGTGGCTCTCATCACCCCCTGGTCTGGGGACCATTGCTTCTTTTTCTCCTCTTCTTTTTAGAGTGATGAAAATGGAATGGGTTCTCCATTTTCCTCACCTTTCACTCATCTCTCATTGGGACCATTCCAGGAACTTCTGGGTAATGTGATTGAGGGAGAGGAGCGAAAAGTTGCCTCTGGACCTACTTCAAGGAAATGTCACTGAAACCCCCGAATTCATCCCACTTCAGTGAGCAGGTATCCCTGTCTCCAAGGAGCTGAGCTGGCAGCAACTTTCCAACCTAGCTGATTAAACAAATACAAGAGAAGACCACATTTGGCAGCAACAAAGGATTAAAAAATCCCTCCATGATTATCTTGGGCCAAATCTGAAGAAGGAATCTGCATTCATCCTGATAACATGTTAAAGTTCAGCGGCGGAAAACTCTGCAGAACAAGTCGGGTCTCGGTGTGGAAGGGGCAGGGAAGGAGCACGCACTTACTCTGCCAATGAGGAGGAAAAAAATGTTAACGAGGGCGAGATAAGAGCCAGACGTGTGGAAATATTTCTCTTTGAGGATATTCTTTGTACCAATTACTCTTCAAAGATATCACGTTTGCGTTTTTGGCACAACTTGACAATTAAATTAGACGAATGGTTTTCAATGTTTTCGCATCTGATGTGCCTGAAACTCTTCTTAACGCTAGCATTTTCAGCCCGTCACACACATTCTTAAAACTTTGGCAACTTGCATAAACACTGATTTCGATTAAGTCAAGAATTTAAAAACATTTCACTATTCGTCTCTTTTTTAAAATGACATGACAAGTAATCAATTGGGCTTGATTATCATTTTGTAGTGCCCGAAGTTTGCGGATAGAAAGAAACACAGGCAATAAATTTCTACTTTTAGATGATGACTTCCAAGATGGCCTCATTACTTATATTCATTGACTCTCCTTTCCTCCCAAGGATTAATGGTGCCTTGAATCACCCCCTCCCCCGTTCAAGTTCATGCTCCCAAATGGTTCTTGTCCTGGTCTGCTGTCACTGTCGGTTGCCCAGGAGAGGCGGAGAATGCTGTGCTGGACATTGGGAAGGAGCATAATAACAGTGTGGTCAGAATAGGAACCTCAGCCAGAGGAGAAGCAAATTCCAGGTCTTATATCTAGGGTTATGGTTTCCCACTTGCTGATGTGACAACATAACGTGACGAGATAATGACTTCCAGGTTGGTTCCAAATGGTCTGGGATTGGAAGGTGAATGTGGATGGAGGGCCAGGTGGAGTTGCAGCAGCCAGATGATGCATAGATTGGAAGAGGTGGCTATTCCGCAGGATATCTCTCCCAGGAGTTCGAAGAGTAGTGACGATCTTCTCTAGCTGGCTGCTGACATCCCAGGAGAAGCACAGGTCGTCGATGGTCAGATAGGCCAGGAAGACTGGCACGTGGTAAGGAAGTTCGAGGAAAACTCCGAAACCTTGCGGCTTCCCTTTCTTCTCCGCCCTTCCCTCACTTCGTCTTTCCCCTCGTACCCGTCATTTTGTTTTCTTCTCGCTTTTGAGATGCCCCAATTTTTAATCGGTTTAGATTTTGATCAACATCAGTAATGAAAAGTGACGTGCCCTTTCCATACCCATTCTTTGTGCAGAGGGCTCTTTCAGGCCATCAGGGATATTTACTTACGAAAAATCCCACAGAAACCTGCTCTTTCCCTATTTTATCTCTCAACGCGTTTTGTAATGATCAGTAATCTGATGTCCTCTTCCTTGGTGGATGGAAAATTCCATGAGGACAGGGGTCAGGTCTGTTTTGCATACCATGTACCTCCCCCCAACCCTAGCTGTATCCAACATGTCTTTATTCTGATGTCTTGACATCGGGGGCCTTACTGATCCTTAGGGAGACTGATCATCAGAGGGTCAGCCATTTCTTAGAGATAGCACATGACTTGCGTGGCTTTCATATGCAAACCAATCAACCAAAGCCCATGCCCTCCAACTACCTCCTTTAAGGGGCACTCACAAGACTCTTTAATACTCCAGGCTAATAATATTCCTCTGCCCTAATCACCCCTGGGCCAGGTACCTCCCCCTACCCCCCACCCAGAGACTGCCAAAGTTATTCAAACTAGCCAATCCTAAGGCTGTTTATCCTTCCTTCTCTTTCTTTTCCAGTGAAAACCACAATAAAGGTTCTTGCCCACTTTCCCCTCATCCTCTCTGCCTCCTGACTGACCCTGCTGCTTCCCTGTGTGTCCCTGTGTGGCATGACGTGCCTCCTCTTCTGATCTGTTGGTCTCACCATACCCGAATACTAGTAGAACCTCTATTGTCCAACACTAGCACAGTACCCAGCACACGGGAGGTGCTCAATTAATATTTGCGGGAGACTGACTAAGTAGATGACTCTTGCAGCCCTTAATATTTGCGGGAGACTGACTGACTAAGTAGATGACTCTTGCAGCCCTGCCTCCAAACTTCAAAGTCCACAAAAATTCCCTGTCCACTGTTTCCTTCAGCTTCCTCCTTCCTCACACCAGGCCACCACCTTGGCCAAAATTTGGGTGGTCCCTCCCACCCCAGGGGGTGCCGTTCTTCCTGCCACCAGTAGGGTTAGTGTGGCCCAACAAGGCAAGCCTGATGGCGTTGCTGAAGGGAGAGTGTGCTGGGACATCGAAGGGGCTTTTCTTGGCTGTCTGTCATGATGAGACATTCCAGCTAGCAAGGAGAACAAAGACAACAGCCAGGGAGCCTCGCCTTTTATGGTTCTGTCCTGGCAACACTTCAGGAACAGCCAGAACATGGACTGGGAGCCAGGCAGCCTTTGTCGCCTCACTTATGTGCGTCCCGGCCACCAGTCCTCCAGCTAGAGGAGCACTAGAATTCTCTACCTGCACCACTTCCTTCCTCACCAGTATTCCTGTCTCAAAGCAAATATTTCTGGAATGTGATAGAATGTGGCAAGAGGCACGGGGATCTGAAAGTGAGCAGTGGTGGTGGAGGGGACATCATTCCCGACATTAGCCTTCCTCAGGCCCATCCCCAGCATGTCCCATCAACACCTGGGCCAGCATCAGAAAGAAAGAACTGAAGTCATCCCATGCTGAGGTAACACCAGTGACTTTTTTTTTTTTGTCCCCTGGGGGATATTTGGAATCTTCTACAAAATAATAAGTAATATTTATTGAACAGTCACTACATGCTGGGCATCATTCTGAGCAATCTGTGTGTGAGAGAGCCACATCTTGCAATAACCCTGCAAAGGGGTATCACTGTCCCCATTTTCAGATGGGAGCACGGAGTTTGCAGTAAAGGGACTTGCCCACGGTCACACAATGAGACTGGAGCCAGATTTAAACTCAAGATACCTAGCTTCAAAATCTCTCCACTACTCCACATGGCCTCCTTCAAACAGTCAAATTCTGTTAAGGATTCAAAAGCCTCAGCTGGGTGACTAGTCAGGGCCTTAGTTTCCCTCTCTCTACTGTGAAGAGGTCTCTCCAGATAATCCCACTAAAAGGTTTTCTATGCTTTATTATTTTGACTCAACAAGTGATACTTCCAAGCACCGCAGATGTCCTCTGGGAGCTAAGGAGACTGCAGGGCATTTGAAGGCACTGTTACGGGCTTTGTGACCTTGAGCGAGTTGCTCAACTTTTCTGAGACACAGAGAGGGGAACAAAATAGTCCCGAAGCAGGTTTGACTCCAAACCCCCAAGCTCTTTCCAAGAATTCTCTACCTGTACCACTTCCTTCCTCACCAGTATTCTTGTCTCAAAGCAAATATTTCTGGAATGTGATAGAATTACAGGACACGACACATAAAAGCGTGGGTAAGGAATGGGCTTTGATGTTGGACAGACTGAATTTTACCTCCACTACTTACTAGGACATATTTAGCTTTCTCTGTGACTCAATTCTCTTATCTGCAAAATGGTCACTGACAACAGTCATGGTTCCATAGACTCATCTGAGAATTGCCAGAGATGATGCATTTTGCATGGAGCTGCGCAGCAGAAGCACTTAGTAAATGTTAGCCATTAATATGATCGTTGAACTTTATGATTTACCCTATTCTTCGCATGCCTCCCACATCTGGAATGGTGACGCGAAGAGCAACAGATGGGAGGGCAATCAAGACAGTGGGGGCCACAACAGCCAACTGGTAGCAAGCTGGAAGGCAGCGCCAAGAGGCAATTGTCACAGCTAGTTGGAGGCAGCCTATAAAAGGGAAGACTGGGATAGCCCGATGACCCATTGGGCTACCCCTTATGTGAGGAATATTGTTTCTCACAATCATTACTTCCTCCATTTGCACAACAAGTGTCTGTCAGTTCCTTAGTGCTCTGCTTGCCAGAGTCAGCTGCCTGGACCTTCTTGAGCCCACAGGTCCCCATACCATTTTTACTCTGCATGCACACAGTTCAGGCATCCAGGAAGCCTGCCACAGGCCATCAGCCTATGTAACAGTGGTTCTGTCTACAAACTTTTTCGCGTTAAGAGCCATGAATTTCCACAATCTTAAAATGCATAATTTCCCTACCTTTAAGGTTTTCTGAAATGAGAATAGAGTTTACATTTGATGAATTCACTTGATGTAGTATTTCTTCTCATCATCCAACAGCTGTTGATAAATGGGAGGGGCGTTTTAGAATTGAGGGAATACACTCATTTGTCCTTGCATTTTGTGCAGAGATTAAACACTGTCCTGCTAGGGCTGGTAGTAGTAATTATAATAATTATCATTGCTATTATTAGCAGTTACTTTGTGTTGAGTTCTTACAAAGGCCCAGGACTTTGCATGTACTATTTTTTATCCCTATAAATAGAGCTCTGAAGAGTAGGTTCAGTTAGTCCCATTTGACCCGTGAGGGAACTGTGGTCCATAGAGGACTTCTGACTCTCCAGCCAAAGGGCCCAGATTCAAACCCAGGCCCAAATGGCTCCCAAATTCCTCCTGTATCATCTACACTGTTTGGTAGTGTTTCTCTCTCAAATCCCCAATGAAATCTTTGATAGGACCTTCTTCTACCAAATTCCCTTGAGGAAATATTGCAATAAAACAAAATTTTCTCTCCCAAGTCATCAGGCCAATGCATGAACTTAAATAAAAGGATGTAAAGAATAGATCATCCTATGGGTGATGAGCTCTCTGCTACTAGATATGTCCAAGAGAAGGAAGATGCCCCATGATGGGGGTGTCACGGAGAATTCCTGTGGCCTTGGGTCTGTCACCCATCAGTATGTGACCTGGGGTGAATCACTGTGCCTTCACGAGCCTCCTTGGCTTTGTATTGTGCATATGTACAATGGGGACAGGAGTCTTTCAGAGTCATTTGAGGATCAAGATGTTTACTGGGTGACACTCATAGGAGAGCTCAAATGATGGTGGCTTTGTTACCGTGACTGTGATCATCAAGTCTGGTCCCTCAAGCCCCAAAGTCCCATAACTTCTCTTCAGAGAGTCAGAGATAGATTAACTATATCACCAGTCCCTACCAGACATAGGTCAGAATAGGCCTTTATGTTGTCCCGGGCCAGTTTGAAAGCCCTAGCAGATTCCCACCACCACACAAGCACCACCTTGTCCATGATAGAGAAACCACACACCAAAGGAGTGGTAACTTTTGGGTCCCTCTTCTGAACTATTGGCTCATAAAGAGCCAATAAATGGAAGGGCATTTTAGAATTGTGAAAATGCACTCATTTATCCCTCAAAAATTGGTACACCCAAAATCCTTCAAGGGAGATATGTCTACATCTACATCTATATAGCTAATTTTACAGATGAGGAAACTGAGGCCAAGAGAGGCGGAGGGATGTGCCAAAGGGCAATGATGCAACAGGACCGGAATCCAGGTCTTCTGGGCTCCAAGCACTGGTCCTTTGGCATTTTGTATGTCACCACCCTGTGACATACAAAATCTCCAATCTCCAGAGTAGACACAGGATATGGGCTTTCCCTCTCCAGCTCTCAGCCAAGATGACAGATAGATAGCCAGCTCTGAAGTAAGGCTACCATCTTGTGGGCCTTCCTGCTGGCTGATACCTCTTTCAGTCAGTCACCTTATAGCTTCAGCTAATGGCCTCTTCCTGGTTTCCTGTCCACTAAACCATGTTGTAAAAGTACAGCTTCGAAGTGGTGACAAGCATAGTCACACAGCATCACGAGATGCTCAGGAGAGAATCTTCTAGGGGGTGATATCACACCCTCAGGGCCCCCTGGCCTTTTCTGAGCCCGATTCAGAGTCCCTAGACCATGGCTCTGGTCTCTCTGTCCAGAGGAGGGACTTGCCACACTTGGTCCTAGACAGTTCAGGTGATAAAAGATCAAAAGGCGAGCCGAAGCTTGTGGCTTGCCAACAGGCCATTGTCTGCCCTGTCTCCAGAGCTGCCTTCCAACCTCAGAGACCAGCAAGCAGCCCTTCTCTACCCGGCCACCTTCTCTTTCACAACTGATTAAAAAAAAAAAAATCCCCTCCTGCTCTTAATTGCATGCTGTGTGTTCAGATTTCCTGAAGTTCATGAACTGCTGTGAAATTTAAGACAAGTCTGCATTCCCACTGCATTGCTACTTTTTAATTCTAAATTCCACCCACCTCCCTAGGAAAAAAAGAAAAAAAAAAGCCAAGCTGAGTCAAAGAAAATTTATGCCAGTTGAAAGGAGAAGGCTAGCTCCAAATAATTCTACTAATAAAAGGGCAGTGAGAGACAGGGTAAAAATAATAAGGTTATATCCTCATAAAGTTCCTTTATTTGTGATTCCCAAGGTACTTGGGGAACACTAGCTCATCGGGGCAGAGTCCCAAATGTAGCATCTGCTCCCAATGGTTGCCTCCATCGCTCCGGGGGTTCCATAAACACGGGATTGTAGCACTTGAGAGCCTTCGAGGTGGGTTGGTGGGAAGCGCAGACCAGAATTTTATAGCAGGAGAAAGAGGTGCCAAAAACCCTAAAGACTTCCCCATAGTCACCTGATGAGTCAGGCTGAACCCCAAACAGAGCCCAGGCACTCACTGCTCTCCAGGCCTTGGAGAGGAACCCCCTGGGCGGTGGCCACAGGCCATTAAGAGATGCTTTGTAATAAAAAGACCATGTCCTGGAAAAGTCCTGTGAAAGAGGAAGAGCACCCCTCCCAAGCCCTGGAGTGAAAGGAAGCAGAAGAGATTGCACAGGACATCAAGCATGAGTTAGGATCCAACACGCAGAGTGGAGCTTTCCTAAGGCAAGCACTTACTCGGGCCCTACTATGTGCGATGCACTGGAGATGGGGAAACGAAGGAGACATGGCCTCCTCGTGGAGCTCAGCCTCACTGGTGGGGGCTCAGGTGGGTAAGCAGCAGGTTCTGAACAAGGAAGGCCGTAGTGAGTGCTGTAGCAGGCATAAAGGGGGTCTGCCCACTAAGGGCCATCCTCCCCTGAGATGCGTCTCCCATCTGACTCCCGCGGTGGTGTACCCACTGGGTTCCGGCGGCTACTCTCGCACCACTCCACAGCCAGAGGGCGAGCACAGTGCAGTCAGTCCCCCGTGGCTGTTCCCAGCACGTGTGCCCAAATCCACACTCCAGAGTCTAGCCCCTGCCTCTGTCCCAGACCTCTTCTGCTATTTCCTCCCTACTACATTATTCCCAGAACCCGGCCCCGAGGCCTTCGTGCCTGCTTCTCTCGGCTCCAGGACAGCTCGTGCCTCAGCTCTTCCCACAGCTAGCATCCTCGCCATCCTGCGGGGGTCTGCGCACCTGTCTCCTCCTCAGAAAGGCCTTCACCCAGCTTCTACAAAGTAGCCTGCACAGGTCCCTCCCCATCATGTGACCCTGTTTTATTTCCTTCAAGGCAGTTGTCTCTTTCTGAAATAAGACATAAGCTGTCTCTATGTATTGGTTCACTTAACATATTGCCAATCTTCCTGTATTAGTTAGCCATGGAACAAAGCACCCCAAAACTCAGTGGCTTAAAATAGCGACCATTTACTATTGCTCATGAGTTTACAGGTCAACTGGATGATTCATCTGGTCCTGGCTAGGCTCACCCATGTGTCTACAGGGGTTTATTAGAGGGCTGTCTCACACATTTGGGGGTTGGCGGGCTATGACCTAGTATAGGATGGTCTTGGCTGGGATGACTACACTCTCCTCTACATGGCCTCCTATCTAGCAGCAGGCTAGCATGGGCTTGTTTTCATGTGACTATGCAGAGTTCTGAGAGGGAGGGAGGGAGGGAGAGAGGGAGAGAGGGAGAGAGAGAGAGAGAGAGAGAAGGAGTTCACAAGGCCTCTGAAGGCTTAGGCCCATAACTGGCATGCTGTCATTTCCAGCACACTTTGATGGCTAAAGAAAGCCTCAAGACTAGTCTAGGTTCAAGAGAAGGTGAAAGAGAATTCCACCTCTTTATGGGAGGAGGTGCAAAACCACACCGCAAAGGGTATGGATAGATGGATCCTGAAGAACTGGGGACATTTTGGCAGTCAATCCACCACATTCTCCTTCTACAATGTGAGTTCCACAAGAGGAAGGACCTCAGTGAGCACTTGCCATGCACCACACACCGATTTAACCACCCCCTTGCAGAGTGTACATAATTCACAATCTGTGTTTGGCGTGTTCATCGATTTTTTAAAAAGCGGCACAAACCCCTTTATAACACTGGATTCTGGGACAAGGTTGTATTCTGGCCTAGACGAGCTAAAGCAGGCGTCTGCTGTTTGGAGTTGTTCTGCACTGGGAGACATATCTGCCCCATGGGATGCCAAAATCCACGTAATAACAGGTCATGTTATAATGAGGTTTCATTGCACATGCTTGCTCTCCATTTAGAAAGCAGGCCCTGCCAGGTCTTCCTCCAGCTGCTGGCTTCAGACCTCTCTTTCCAGAAGGATAAGAACTGCCTGTCAAAATGCAAAGCTCTAACAATGAAATATACAGCGCACGCTGTGGGAAAGCCCTCACTTTACTTCCACAGGCTGCAGCTGGTGTGCGTGGCTGAAATGATTCATTCCTCCTCCCAGCAAAACAAGTCCGTTTACAGGGTCTCCTAAACAGAACACATCCTCAACCTTTCACATGCTCTACACTCAGCTCATGATTTAACCTCCTTTGCGTTGAAGAGCGGCAGACTCAGTGCTGGGGCAGGAGGCTCCTTCCTGCATTGCTCTCTGCTCCAAGGCAATGTACTGTTACATTTCTAGGAAATCAGAATGTCTTTTAAACCCTGCTTCAAGTATCTACACATTCCATGCTAAGCTGCAATGCTTAATTTAATAACTCCACAGCAGTGGTCAGGGTTTCAAACAAGAGAGCCCACAGCCTCAGGGACATAGGAAGAAAACTCAAAAGGTGATATAATAATTTGGAGATGATTGTGCATTTGAGATGAGGCAAAAAGACCAAAAAGCAAGAGAGGTTTTCGCCACAATTGCCAAGAGTGAATGTAAATGCTGCTTGACAGCAACATCAAGGGCATCTTTTTTCTTGGGGAAGCTTGAATCCTAGAGGGTTCCATCTGGGGAGGGAGCAGTGCTGCTATCACTGGGCTCAGAGAACCCAAGGGCAAGAACCGATTTCAGTCACAAAAAGAGCAACAGCTTTTCAATGTCAGGGAAATATGGAAGAAAAGACAGAGGATGGAGACCAAAAGAGGCTGTATTCTTTTCCTTTGGAAATCACTGCCTGGATCAGGGGGTCCTCAGATTGTTACCTACTTCCATGAGATCCTTGAAATCTTTTCTCCAAATCAAAGGTGCTAATTGCTTTCATAAGGGTGCTAGCTAGAGCAGAACCCGAGCTTGGTGAGTGTGATTTTCTTATTCCTCTGGGCCTGAGCAATGCTTCAGTTTTGGAAGGTAGGCCTCTTGATTCACTATATATAATTCTGATCCCTGAGATGCTTGTTTGCCTCAAACCTGCCCAGGACATTATTGGTCCATTGGTTCATTAAATATGGATTGAAAACCCCTAACATGTGCATTATACTATTCTAGGCAGAGTGAACAAAACAGCCTATATGCTTGCCTGCACGGGGCTTATAAACAAAATCTATGATGAAATACAACAGTATGTTTGATGATGGTAAGTACCAGATAAACCAGGGAAGGGGATGGAGTTTATTTTTAAATTGGGTGGTCAGATGAGGCTTCATTGAGTAGGTGACATTTGGATAAGGACTTGAATGAGGTGGTGAGTGAACCGTGTCCTTGTTTGGGGGAAGAGAATTACAGGCAGGGAGAATAAGCAGTGCAAAGGCCCTGTGGCAGTAGGTGCCTGGCTTGTTTGAGAAGTCTCTATGAGGTCAGTAGTGGAGAGAAGTGATGGGGGCGCAAAAGGGACACAATGTATAGGGGCCTTGTGTAACAGCAGTTCAAGGATGTGTTCTCCTAACTAGGAGGCAGGTCTGGGTGATTCCTATCAGCCCTCAAAGGAGTAAACTTCAGGATGAGCAGTGTAGAGGGGAAACAAAGGTACTATCAATCTTTCTCATTTCAATACTTGAGCCATAGTTTTCCCACTGCGTCTTCCTCTAAAAAGAAAGGTAAGTGTGGGAAAGGAAATAGCATCTGTAAAAACAGACAAATAATAATATCATTTAGTCCTGCCATGGGGCAAAAAGGTGAGATGTTTAGGGTCATCCATCAGGGTGAGTTTATAGGCTGTGTATCTGCTATAAGATAGTAATTACACTGAAGGCTGATTAACCCAGGGAAGTTACCCAGAGGCGGGGACTTCAGATGTATAAGCAGAAGTCCTGCATGACAGGAAAGGTGGCAAGGTTGGACAAAGGGCATTCAATGCTTGTGTCCAGCACTGTTTCCAAGTGAAAGTCAAGATAACAGCAGACACAACAGGGTTCCTGGCATCCTCACTTCATGGGTGGGCTTCAGATGGTACCTGTGACCCTTCTGAGATGGTAGGCAACATCTCCTATGTGCTGTGTGCCCTTTCTTGGGAAAAGGGTCCAGAGATTCTCAGAAATTTTCATGACCTCCTCCAAAATGAAGAACCACTGACTTGGCATAGAGCAACCTCCGTTCTTCTAGGTCAGTAGATGATCTGCTGGAAGAACTGTGATCAGGGAGAGCATAGCCAACATCTTCATATAATAGGGGTCTTCATTTGGGGTCATGAGATGCTCCATTTTTAACCTAATACCCAAGAACTTGGATAGTCACATGCATGCTGTCCCCTCCCTACTCCCAAATCCAACTGGCCCAAGCATTGTCTGGTCATCCAGCTGAACACAGGCTCTCATTCACCTCCTGGCTCCACACATGCTGTTCCCACTGCTTGGAACCCTGTTCCCTGCTTTTCATATTAGCTAACTGTCACATCATTCAAGTCTCAGCTAAAATGACATCTCCTGTGGGAGGCAACTAGACTACATGATGAACCCACATAGCATCCTACATGTCCTCTATCATATCCCATCTGAGTTTATTGTGAGCTCTGGTTCCTGCTAGAATGTAAGCTCTGTGGGGGCAGGAAGTGGGGTTCGCTCCATCCGCACAGACCCCTGGATCTAGTAGGCACCCAGTAGGTATTTCCAGATGAATGGATGGATAGGATGCCGACCAATTATTCCTCTCAGGCCAGTGCTTCTGGACACTAACCTGCTCCCCGCCCCCCTCCCCCAACCAGTGGCCAGGCTCCATAGAACAGTCTACTACGCCTTCAAATGCCTGTTTTTACAGACCTGGGTAGTTACACCCAAAAGAAGGCTATCAATCTTTTGAGGTAGAACTTTTTTTTTTTTTTTAAGTGGCGGGGGAGAGGCCGAAAAAGAGGGAGAGAGAGAATCCCAAGCAGGCTCCATGCCCAGCACAGAGCCTGAGGCGGGGCTCGATCTTACAACCCTGAGATCACGACCTAAGCCGAAATCAAGAGTCAGACACTTAACTGACTGAGCCACCCAGGTGCCCCAGAGGTAGAATCTTTTTTTAAAAAAATTATTGATCTACCTCAAAAACTGAATTTTGCCCAGTTGATTGATTCCCATTTCAGGTGAGTTTTTAAGCAAGCCCAAACTACTGACTGCCTTGTCCCATATCATTCTTCATGACTCCACATGGTGGTCCTTCTGCAGGGCTCCACACCGAGCCTTCCCTTGTCTGAAGAAGTGAATGCGGAGCCCGACTTTGAGAGCGTTTGTTAGAACAGACAGGATGACGTAGGTAGCCTGAGTTCAAATTTAGACTTTATCACAAACCAACTAAGGGCCTTGGCAGAACATTTAGCATCTCTTGGGCCTCAGTTTCCCCACACTTAATCGACTCAGTGCACCGCATGGTGGTTAAGAGTAGAGGGCTTTGGGGGCGAAGCCCTGAGTTTGGATTCTGCCTCGACACTTGCCAGCCAAGTGGCCTTTCACAGGTTACATAATCTTTATGGGCTTCAATTTTATCATCTGGCAAAGTGGGACTAAGAAAGGTTTATTTGCAAAAATAACAACCAAGACTGAACACAGTAAGTACTAACTAGTTCCTGTACCAGTATCATTATTGTATTACCCTCATAGTTGTTGTTAAGCTAAGTAGAGCAGAACATAATGGTACAGCTACCCATATGGCTAAGCCAGAGGGAGAGGACTGGAGACCTTTAGTCAGAGTTACCCAGTCTTTAGAGTCAAAGCAAAATGCTACATTCTTACCCACCAAAAGCTGTACTTTGGTCTCTTTACATTAGTGAATATGAATCTAGAGAAATCACGTGTGAAGTCAGGCATCTGTTAAATACTGGCTAGTTTCCAGTTCATTCATTCATTCATTCATTTATTCATTCAGGGAAGAAGGCAAGAAGGCACTGGGCAGTATCAGCTTCCCTAATAGTTTGCTGAGCACAGTTCCAAGTCAGCAACTATGCGCAGTGCTACGCTGGTATCAGACAACATGGGCTGGCGGAAACCGGGAGCCATGGGACCTCCTGGCTCTTCTGAGGGCTCACTGAGCTGCTTCTCCCACTGTGGCCCTCAAAGGGCAGAAGAGGGCCAAGTGGGAGTCATTGCCAGCAAGTCCAACCATACTCCCATTCTCCAGCCCCTCCGTCCCAACACAGGCACAGGGGTCAGGAGTCCAACTTCCCAAGATCTTCCGAGCTAGAATCTTGACTCCTCCACAGATGAGTTGTGCAACTCTGATTAAGTCACTCAGCCTCCCCAAGCCTTAGTTTTCTTATGAGGAAAAGTGTAATAAGCACTGTATCAACCTCACAGTGACAGAATTACAGGAGAAAATGCAGGAGAAGTGCCTCTCTAATCCTGCCTGGCACAGGGAAAGCCCTCAGCAGCAGTCACGGGAGCCTCAGAGACCCCACAGTGCAGCCCACCGCGTCAGAGGTCAAGCTCTGGAGCCAGATGACTAGGGCTTGAAGTCTAGGCCTGCCCCCTAGTTGTGTGCCACCTGAGGCAAGGTACTTAACTTCTCTCAGGCTCAGCTTCCCCATCTGCAAAGTGGAATCAGTCACAGCACCAACCTCCTGGAGCTTTGCTAAGGACTCAGGGAGTTAACAGGCAGCAAGCCCTCTCAGAGCCACGCCTGCTTTATATCAAGGCTCACTAAAGACTGCTGTGATTACTACTAGCCATTCATGCCAGGTGTTTTGGGCTTGGTTCCTGGCTCTCCCCCTGCCTCGCTGAGACTCAAAGGAAAGGCAATTCTCCTGATTTAGATGAGGTTTTAAAACCACACCTTTCTTACCTTTCCACTCACTCCACTGAAGATGAAGACCCTGAGGCACCCGGCGGACTTTGCCTGCAGAGGCCAGAGACTCTCCCCTCTCACTTCCACGTGTCTCTTAAATGGACCATTTATGACCTTGCTCTTTACAGCTGTGCATCCTGCTCTGGTGAGTCGAAGCAGCCATGGCCCTTCTCTCTCGGCTAAAGCTGCCTCTTTCAGGAACCCCCCAAAGTGGGCTGGGGATCGCAGGACGTGTGAGGGAAGGATGATGTAAGACAGAGCGTGACGATTCCTTACTGAACTAGAAGACTGACAGGAGGAACTCCACCGGCAGATTGGAGTCACTCGGGTGTTCTCACCCAAAGAGGCTGGTGTCCAAACGAATGGCTTGTCTCAAGCTGAGCAGAGGCCCTGATTTTATCACCGAGTCAGTGGACAACGAGAACCAGACTTGCCTGCAAAATGCCCAGGGAGTTACAAATCCAAATACGGTCTTGTCTTTACTGTTTCGGGAGCCTGATGTATGTCTGTCCATTTGGTGGGGAGGAGCTCAGGGGGAAACTGGGGTCTTTCATGTTGGCTGCTGCTTCTGCTGGGGTCCCTGAGATTTGGTTATTTGAGTTCCCCCATTTACTGTAAAGTTTAAGTGCTGACATCTACTCAGTTTAGGTTCTCTGGTTCGTTTGGAGATAAAGAGCACCCAGTATGGTCCGTTTGTGCCGTCAACTGGGCAGCACTTGGTAGGATGAGGTAACAGCTTTAGGACTCAATTTCTAAAAAGAGCCTTCACTGGGTCTCCTGTTTCTCTTGTGCTTCTCCAAGACTCAAGGTTTTTGCTCAAGAAACTGTCCTTGGGCATCAAGTGGCCCCTTAAATGGCTAGGCTAACCATCGCTGAACTGGGGCTCCATTCAGCCAAATGCTCTTCCACCAAGCACCTTGACGACCTGTGCCCTCGGGTGGCGGCTGGGCCCGTAATAATCCAACCAAGGGTCCAGTTACTAAATTTTGAAGAAAATGCCCAGCATACCTGTCTTCCTCCTATCACTGCTAGAGTTCTAGACTTTAAAGAAAATGACATCTTTGTCATAGGGTATTGCTCAAAGATAATTAAGATTTCCACTTGAATTCCCTTGTTAGAGAGAGCTCATTGGGGACTTCACCCTGGAAGATACAAAACCCCAAACTGTATCAGTATGTTTAACTGTTATTCCCAGTCATCCGGGCCAAGGGTAGGGCTACTGAGGGCCCTCTGTGGGTTTGAGGTTTTTTTGACCTCAGTCTTTCCTTTGTGGCCATGTGAACCACCTTCTTGATTATTAAGAACACAGAATGACCTAGAAAAATCCGCAGGTTTCATGGAAATGAAAGATCCACAAACAAACACAGCTGGTTTCAGCTTTGATGCTGATAAACAAAGCAAGGCAGAGCAGAACCGCAGAACGAAAATCAAAAAACCAGACTGAAAACAAGAAAAGAAAATCCTTCTTCTCAGCCTGTAGACGTGGGAGGGAGGCTGGAGGAAGCTTTGCAAAGGGCAGTGTTTGAGAGCAGGGCTTCCCGGAGGGGAGTCTGGGAGCCCCCAGGCTGGGCCCTGATTCCCACAGAGGCGCTGGCGGCAGGCCTGGAGTCCAGGGCACTGGTGCACCCAAGATGACCCTGGCCAGAGAAGGGACAGGGATGATGGGGTTGGGGGGTGGGGGGGTAGGGGAAGAACCAATACAAAACCAAGAGGGAGGGTTGATCCTTCCCCAAAGACAGCAGATTGGGTGGATGGGACCCTATTCTAAAATAGGAGAATGACATGTTTATAAGAGGGAAAAGCAGATGCCCGCAAGCTCTCCTCAGATGCAAGAGGATGATGCTAGCATTTAAATGCCCCAAAGAGGCTCTGGAAAGCCATATGTGGAGTGGCTCTTGGACTGTGGGTCTTTCCCAGCATTTTCAGCATTAATTCCAAACCCTCGTAGGCCAGCATGAAGGTGGATTCCAGCCATGATGCTTAGAGAAATGCTTTTCATAGATCCCACCGTACTCTGGGAAAAGATTTATAATTAAAGCATAACTTTATGTTACTGCATTTGACAGTGACTGCCAAAAAACGCAACTATTACGAAGAGCATCTTACCAGGAGAATTCCCCATTCTGTGTTCACAAACAGAAACAGTTGGTGACTGAGTTGGTGACCTATTTAGCTGTTATTAATTTTTTAAAAAATGCATTTAAAACAAATATTGGTTCTAACTGATCTCAAAAAAAGATTGTATATTTTTAACCAAAATTGAAAATTATATTGAAAACACTTATATACCCACCATCTAGTGGAATAAATAAATCTTAACATTTTGCCATATTCCTTTCAAATCTTTTTTTCTTTAATTTAAGCCCCCTTCCTTGATTTCCTCCCCCCTCCCTTCCCTCGTCTCAAGTAAACACTGAGAGTGTTATTCCAGTGCATGTTTGTTAAATGTTTAATACTGTTGTGTGCTACATATTCATTCATTAATAAATGTAGAATAAATCTGCAAGTTTAAAAGTTTTAAATGTTATCATACCACATTTATCACTATTAAACATCCTTTCAGTCAACATTATGTTTTTGCAATTTATCCCTGTTAATGTAATTGGTTCGAGGCATTTTAATGCTGTGATGTAGGCTATTGCATAACATACCAGAATTCTAATGGTGAATTAGAATGATGAATATTTGGATTGTTTCCAACTTTTCGCCATTACAAAGCTTCAATGATGCTAATTGCACATGTCCTCTTGTATGGCAATTCAAGCAGTTCCCGAGGGTCTATACCTAGAGGTCGAATTGTTATGTCATAGTGAATGTCTGACTTAAACTTGACTAGATATTGCCGAGTTGCACTCCAAAGTGGTTGTAAAATCCACACCAGCAGTCAGGGCAATGCCCTTTCCCTATGGTGCAGTGTATTATTTATCTTGTTTGCTGAGCTGGTGATAATACTATTCAGTGGTTTCTATTGCCAGGCGTTGGGCTAAGCTATTCACACATATTATTCCATTAATTATCCCATGTAATCCTAGCAATGACCTTATAAAACGGGTTTTATCAATCCCATTTCGCAGACAGGAATCAGAGGCCTGGAGAGGGAAACCACTTAGGGTCAACCTGACAGCGAGTGGTGGGTTGGTAATAACAACCAGCTGTGTCTGGCTCCAGAGCTCTTAAAAAGTAAATATCATTGCCTTCAAAACTGCAAAAACATCCTTTTTCATTAAAGAGACACATGATTTGAAGCCACAGAGACAATAAAGTTACCCAAGTGCTAAAAAATTGGTACACATCGCTAGGCTGAACCCAGAGCTCCTGACGCCTTACTCCCCAACCTGAGGCTGGCACAAAGGTCAAGGTTGTTTCCTTGACAGTTTTCCCCAAGGAATCAGCAGAAGGTTCCAAGGTGGGTGGCATCAAGGGCAGATATCCTTACTTCTGGGCCCAGCTGTAATGGTGTTCACAGACCCCAGCCCCCCCTTCCAGGAACAGTCCTCCAGCCAGGGCCCCCTCACCATCAATCAGGGCGCTGTGGAGTGCATCAGTCATGCAAGCCATTTGGAGCATTCTTCCAAGAGAGGGAACAACCTCATAAAGCCTCAGCAATTGAATCAGAACAAATGGATCCTAAAGATGGCTTTCGACTCAGGCCCTAGTAAGCCGACGGAATGTTAAAAAGACACGTGAACCTCAGAAGTGAAAGCAGAGAGTGCGAGGGAAATCCCCTTGGCCTGATGAATCAATTCCAGAAAAACCCTTTCACCTGGTCCCCATCCATCAGCACCAGAGTCAGGAGATGGGAAATGGTGGCTCTCCCTCTTAGCACCTCTGTGTTACAGTTATCCATACTCTGAGTGTGGTCAAAGAAAACCAAGCCTGGGACAGAGACCAGGAAACCCTGACTTGGGAAGAGTGTACAGCAAAAAAGTGGGTTTCTCCCTTCTCACAGGAGATCCAGGGATGCTGACCTCCTGCTCAGATTCCTATGGGGCAGGTGCTATTCTCCGATGCTTTGGTTTTAGTTCACAGAAAGGCGCTGCTGGGTCATGAAGGTCCCTGGGTAGTTTCAAGTTCATCCTGGCTGCAGGAGTAGTGCCCACTGGCCACACAGCCTTTCCAGAATGTCGTAGGAAGACCATGCTGGACAGACCGAACGAACCCAGTGCCTATACCATAACCATGGTTCGGGCGTATGGCAGAGGACTCTTTGGGGGACAACTGGATCCCAATACAGAGGAAGGGCAGGCAAAAGTGGGGGCAGCTGGGGGCTGAGTTTGGGGGCAGCTGGACCTGAGTTTGAATTCACCTATTAACTATATGACTTGAGCAAGCAACTTAAACTGTCTGAGACTCAGTTTCCTCAGTTTTAGACAGGGAGGTAATATCACCAAACTTAGCAGGCTACTGTGTGTTGTCTTTTTTTCTTTTTTTTTTTTTTAATGTGTTCAGAGCACATAGCACAGTGCCTGGCACATGGTTAAGCCTTCTGCTTGCAATTATGGTGATTCTATTTTATAAATTAGAAAAAAAGCACCCTTCTTCAAGACAACTGACTGCCATCTGATAAAAATACTGCTGCAAATCTACGATGACTATGCAGTGACAGGTGCCCCCGGAGGTGTGCAATGGACAACGTGCACCACACCATAAGCATTGGCATTGCAAAGGGTAAGTGCTCAATAAACAGCAACGAATACTTTATCAGTAAGAATAAAAATACCATCACCCAAGAACTCCATGACGAGTCTTTCAGATGGCACTGAAGCAGGTTATAAATGAGTTCCCAGGACCCCAGGAAGTGTGCAGAGCTCATGGGTGGAGGATTTGGGAGGGGTCGTGTGCGGAGGGCAGTGAAAGGTTGTCCGGCAACAGTCCCAGCAGGAGACGAGCAAGCGGAGGATTCAGAATGCTCAGGTCAAGCCCAAGAGGCAAGCCTCATCAGTCAGGGGCAAGTTGAAGGTCTGACAGCCAAAAGGTCATCCAGAGCACAGACTACCTCCCAGAACTGTACTGGGAGCATCTGGGGGCAATGTTACACTGGAAAAGAAAAGCCCGTGAGCTGCACGGGACACTAAAGGAGCTCCACCACCTCTCACTCACCCATCTCTGCTCCCTGAAACCCTTGTTCTCCCAACAGCCTTGGGGGGAGGGGTGTCTTCCCTTTTCAGAGTACCTTGTAAAACATCACTTTGTTGGTTTGTTCATTTGTTTACCAATTAAAATTTTAAGACCACATTTTTTTTTTTTTTTAGGACAACAATTTCACTCAAAAAATGGGCCAAGGATATAAATGGGCAATTCTTAGGACAAAAATGACCCATGAACAATGGAAATAAGCTAAATCTAAGAAGAAAAATTTTAAAACGAGACAGTTTTCCTCTCATCACACCGGGGGGAAAAAATGAAGACTGATAATATCCAAAGCTGGTAAGATTATGGGGCAATGGATGCCTTCCCATCCTACTAGTGCATGTATAAGGTCCTTTTGAATATTGTGGAAACGAATTTGGAAGTCTTCATTAAAATTTAAAGACAGTATACCCTCTGACTCAGAAGTCACAATTCTAGGAGTTGATTCTACAGAAATAAAAGCACTAGAACATATAGCAATTATGCACTATGTTTGCTGCAGCCTTCTTCGTAGTACCCCCCCCCCCCCCCCCCCCGCCAAACAAAAAACAACTGGGAACAACCTATTGCCCAACAGAAGGTTATAACTGAATAACTACATTTTTCTATGGTGTGAAAATTGTGGTGCATTAAACACAGAAGGTAGATTTATTTATACTGACCTGCAAGGATGCACTTGATACGTATCAAGTAAGTTGCAAGTTGCAGGCCACAGGTCTGTGAAATTTACATATATATGCATGTATACATGTAAATAGGGATATGTGTTACAAACTCAGGGGAAAAAAGTGGAAGGACATACACTAAACTGTGAACAGTGGTAGCATCTGGGGTTGTGATGAAATTGCCAAAAGTTGGTGGGTACAGAACACTGACTTCCTACTTTGTATTCTTACATCTTTAAGGGGTAGCATTGTAATGATCTTCATTTGCACATACCTAATTATAGAACAGTTGGGAAATACTAACAAGAAGTTTTTTTTCATTTTTGATTTTTGTTTCTTCTCTTACAGAGGGTTGTGTTATATCACGTGTGACTTCACAGTTGCACCTTTGTGGGACCCATCACTGTGAGTGGGTGGGGGAGTCTCTGGGGCAGAAAGTCTAGTAGAGAGTTCTCAGACATCAGGGATGGAATGGCACCCCAAATTAACTGAAATCGAGTTTGCACCCTTTGTTTTCCAGGTGTAGACATTGAGACCCAGGGTGCAGGCAGGGCCTGGAAGATGTTGTTACTCATGCAGGCCAGGAGCTATTTACACAGAGAATGAGCACTCAGAACACAAGCATGTGTGTGGTTCTGTTTGAAAAAGCAACTGACCAAGGCCCAAACCAAACATCCACAACAGTAAACAAACAAGTCTTGAACAGGTCCTAGGGGTCCTCCAGCCAGGATCACTGCCCACTGCTGACTTCCTTCTCTGCCAGACCCTCTGTCAAGCACCTTGTCTCCATTATCCTCATCCTTACTACACCGTGAGGCAAGTTTGATTTATCCCATTTTACCAATGAGGAAACTGAGGCTCAGAAAACTCAGTTGCATCAAGTCACACAGCATACAAGTGGCCGAGGCATATTTTAAATCCAACCATGTCTGTCTAATGCCCTGACACATAGCTTCTAAAGAAAAAATGACCTCCCTGTCTCAAAGGCCTTTTTGTAAGAAACATTTATGGAAAAGAGTGGTGCCCCCAAAGATGCTAGCCCAAAGCGGGATTTGGACATCTTTTCAATCATGCAGGCCGTATGCCAAGGAATGGCTGGTGAGGCTTCCTCGGGCTGTTCCAATGTGTGGGCAGGGCAGGAAGTTGGGATTCTAAGTGACCTAGCGAAATGGGAAGGATGGCCAGGCCAGACGCAGCCTTCCTGGATCTTATGGGGTAACTCGCTGGTGAGTCCTGCTCACACAGAGGCTGCCAGCCGCTTGAGCAAAGAGAACAAAAGCCACTCTTGCTGACTCAGTAGCTCAGGCCACTGTGGGCATGTCCCCAAGCCCAGGCACAAGCTCTGCTCATTTCATTTTTCTCATCTGTTGAAAAGTACGTGATCAGTAAGCTTTTGTTTTGAAAATAAACACCCTCTTGGATTCCACACTTTCTGGGCCAATCCCTTCAGCCTTTTATTGATGATTCCATCTCTCCCAGCTGCCGTCTCCTTCTGAAGAGATATTTTTCTTTTATTCTTTTGGGATTTGGCTGACAATTGATTTCTCCATGCTGGTGGAGTCATGGGGAAAGGTAGAGAAAGATCTTATTTGTGTGTATGTGGTGGCGGGAGGGTAGAAAGAGTGAGAAGGAGGCTCTGCTTCTTTATTTAGAACTTATTTTCATCTCTCATTGCCTCCACCTCAGCTTCTTGTCTGTAATGACAAAGTATATATTTTTTTTAACAGCAAGAATGAAAAATGACTAATCACCTTGGATCAGATTACTGAAGGGATAGGAGCTAATTTTCTATAAGTCAAACCAATAGATGTAGACATGGAGGTAGTTAAATCTGAGCAGTTCTGGGAAGCCTGCACCCAGCTCTGCTGAAAAGTATTTTCTTTTGCCCGCCTGCTGGTGGTAGCTCACATTCTATTATTAGAGAGTCATTCCTGGGGATGATATTGTGCTTGTTAAAATGCACATCAGAATAGTAGTCCCTCACATTTGCATAGAATGATGGGGTGTTTGGAGATCTTTTATATCTTTGTCCATTAACCTAGTCAAATAAATTCTACAAGCCCTTACCGTATGGCAGGTGCTAGATAACATGCTGGCTTTGCAATGGCAGGCAAGAGTTGCCTGACATCCTGTGCTACAGCAGGGCACAAGAACAGGTTAACCAGCTAGACCTGGGACTACACTCCACGACCTTGACTCCTGATCCTGTGTTCCTTCCATTTGACTACCTGTCACACTAATGCCGGGTGGGATGAGACATTACATCTTTGCAATCTTCCTCATCTTGGGGAAAATCAGTCCATCAGTTCATTTCTATGTGATAACATCTGCAAGTAGGGCTGGGCATGGGCAGAGGCAGAGGGAAGGTCCCACGGTGGGGAATGGGGGCCCTGAGGGCCACCTGTGGGATTCCAGGGTGCTTTTGGTACACAGAAGATCCTAGGGACAGAAACCAGGGTGAGAATAGTATGGGAAGATCCAGAAACACAAACCTCCTCCCCTCCACAGGGCTCCTCGGCAAGTCTTTTAATCATCACAGGTTGACTTCCTGTCCATTTCAGACAGTGGTTCTTTTAAAACTCTCTCCACAGCTCTCTATGCCTGCAAACATCTCTGACTCTCTTCAGAGACCTTACCTCCTTTTAAGAGAAAGCCAACACCATTCAACGTAAGTCTCACAGGTTATACTTTTTCTCTCCTAATGCTATCCTTTGAGTGCTCACTGAAGATGTGGCAGGTGGTTTTATGGGCCAATGAACTCTTGTTCCTACCTCTCCCATTTTGTAGGACCAAATACCTGAATCCTCCTGCATTTGTATCTTCACACTCAGCTTCCTCTGGCTCCCTCCTCTTGGTCTACAAATAGGCCTGATTCTCTCCTACCTAAAAAGAAAAAAAAAAAAGGTCTTTCTATTGTACAACCTCTTCTTTCTTCAATTTCTATGGTCTCCACCTCCTCATCTCCCAGATATTCCTTTACTTCTCTTCTTTCAACATCCCAGTGATTTTGTGTCCAATGTCAATACTGAACTTCCAGTGCCAAAAGAAATGGTCTTGCCCAGACTTCATCATCCTCACCGTTTCCCTTATATTAAAAAATACTGACCTTGTCCTTCAACCTGGAACTGTCCCCCTTCTCTGCTTCTGTGACACTACACTCAGATTCTGTTCCAACCTCACTACACGCCCTTCTTTTTCTCCTGCACTGCCTTCTCTGAGTTCCACACTCATGTATCCAAATGACCACAGAAAGACAAGTTGGCAAAGAGATGACCAAGATATGTTCAAGGAGACCAAAGAAGAACTCTAAAACATCTGATGTCACAGAAGCCAAGGAAGGAACAAGAAAGGAAATGGATACCAACAGAATCAAATGACTCAGAGTAACATTTCTTGGCTTTTTCTAAGACAAATCCAGGTCTGAAAACAGATTTGCATGAATGAACTGGGCTTTTGCGGCTTGCTGTCTATAGTAGAATTTTATTCAGAAAGGACCTCCTCGTGACTGGAAGTGCCCAAGTAGAAGATGGGGGATTGTGGGTCAGTTAGTACTAGATAATTCTACCTTTTCTCAGATTCTTTTATTCTGTGATACCTTCTCTCATATTTTTCAAGGGACTTCTAACATCCAGTTATCAACACCACCACGGTCATCATCATCATCTCCACCATCATCAATGTCCTTACCACAACCACCACCACCGCCACCATCATCTTTATTACTATTCTCCCCACCACCATTAGCATCACCATTATCAGATGGGACTGAATGGTCCCTTATGATGTACCAAGTTTTGCGCTGAGGACTTCACATATATTCTCTTATTTAATGATCATATCAACTCTGAAAAATCAGTTATTATTTCAGTTTTATAGAGGAGAAATCCAAAGCTCAGAAAGACTCAGTAACTCATCCATGATCACACAGTATGTCCTAGGAGGAGAATTTAAATGCTAATCTGTCTGATTCATGCCAGGCTGCCTCTCTTGAAATGTGAAAGAAGACAAACCTGCCAGTGACATATTCAACAAGCTAATGCAGAAGAGGGAGTTCTTTAAAAAAACATAACATAATAATAAAAAAAAAAAAGCAAGAAACTTTGCCATAAGTTGCAAACATGTTGATTCCAGGGAAGTTAACATTCTCAGGCCCTGGTCATAGTAAGACAAGTCTGTCTTTCAACACACACATTTTCCAGCTTGTTAAATTGAGAAGACTCTACATTTGTTCATGGAGTTTGGCATTTTCTGCAAAAAATGTTGAAAATCTAATGCAATGATCAGAAGATAAAAAGCTCTCTCTTTTCTTATTTGCTTAGAAGGACCTGACAGTTTAAAATGTTTTCTCTACCAATATACATGAGAGAGTTTATTAATCCAAAATCAAGGTATCTGTTTAAATGCAGAGCAAAGGATTGAGGTCAAAAAGACATAGATACAACTTGCTTATCTTTAACAGGATACATTGAAACTAAATAGTGGTTTAATAGCATCTTTCCAACATTTTGTCTCCTAATGGGCTTTGCAGGATTATTTTACATTGCAATTTTTCCTGTCCAATACCAAAGTTCTTCAAAGATTCTATTCCCAATCCCTTACCCTTTTGGGAGATGGCAGGAGAAGGAGAGGGGGAGGTGAAAAAGCCCTCTTGCAAATCCTTTTCCAAAAATCTTTGGCTGAACAAAGACTTTCCCATTTAAGAGCAGGTGACAGTAAGATCTCTCCCATAGGCAGCACATTAAGACTCTCTGCAGAAGTAAACAAATCCGTTATGATGAAAGCCGGACATTCCTCAGGACCAGGATCTAATGAAAATGTCAGTGTTTTATGCAGTTTAAAAACTGACAATTCAACAGTTTTACAGGAGCTATTTAATGTTTATCATCACTTACAAGAGCTCAAATGCAGACAAGGAGAAGGGCAACAGAAGAAACCAAGTAACTCCTTGCTTAGAAGCTGCTATGTTACCCATAACCCATGAGGGTTTTACAGTTTGTCAAGTACCAGAACCTTCAGGCCCTAGGGCACAGGTCTTGGCAAAGGTAAGCTGGAAATCCACACTCTAAGATATAATCATCACAGTGACCATGCTCTGCACTTTCATTTACACCCTTCCCCATTAACAACTCAGCCACTGAGGAGTCAGGATACCAAAGAAAGTTGTTAAACCAACACAAGGCAATGCATTAAGAATCTCTGAATGTTTGCCAAATTCGGCTTTAGATACTATACAAACCACTAAGAGAAGAGAAATAGAATATGTAACTTCAAAACCAGTAGAGGGGAACATAAAAAGAAATAAAGAAAGCACACTCAATTCAAACAGGGCAGTAAGGGAGAGAAAAGGAAGAAGAAGAAGAAGAAAACACCACCTATGATAACAACATACAAAATAAGAAGACAAAGCTAAGTCAGGTAGATTAGTCACAATAAATATAAATAGCTTAAATTCACCCACCAATGGCAAAGACCCCAGATTTAAAAAAAAAAAAATCCAGCTTTATGTTGCTTATAAAATGGACCAGTGACACACAAAAGCTGAAAATAAAAGGATAGAAAAAGCATACATTTGCACAAATTAACCAAAAGGACATTGCATGAGCAATATTATCAGACAACAAAGTAAGTAAGAGCATTAATAGTGATAAAGGGGGTTATTAATGATAACAAGAACAACCCATCAGGAAGTTATAACAGTAGATAAAGAAATTTAATACACTTAAGGTCATAGTCTAGGGACGCTTGGGTGGCTCAGTCGGTTAAGTGTCTGCCTTCGGCTCAGGTCATGATCCCAGGGTCCTGGGATCAAGTCCTGCATCGGGGTCCTTGCTCAGCAGGGAGCCTGCTTCTCCCTCTGCCTGCCACTCCCCCTGCTTGTGCGCTCTCTCTCTCGCTCTATCTCTGGCAAATAAATAAATAAAATCTTTAAAAAAAAATCATAGCCTAGCAATAGATAAAACAAAAACTGATAGAATTACTAAGAGAAATGACGAAATCCATAATCATCATGAGTACCTGAATGCTTATCTCTCAGAAACTGAGCAGCTAAATAGCTAAAACATTAATAGAGGTACACAAGATTTCAGTTACATAATTTATAAGCTTCATCTAAAAAACATAGAAAGAATATGAACTCAAAGAGAGAATATACATTCTTTTCAAATATACATGGAATGTTTACATAAAATTGAGCATGTGCTTGGCCATTAAAAAATCTCAACAAATCCCAAGAAGTGATATCACATGCTTGACATCTGAACTTCTCTGTTGGAAGAATATTGAAATTGTATAACCTTACACATCAAGGCTATTTTACCCAATTCTTTGCGTAGAAATTTTTTCTCATTTTCCAAGGCCTTTCTTGCTTTCACCTCCTCAGAGAAGCCTTCTCTGATTACTTTAGCTAGAGTAGTGCCTTCCATCCCCTGTCACTCTATTATATTGCTCTACTGTATTTTCTTCGTGCAATTAACTGGTCTTTGAAATCACCTTATTTGTTTGTTTACTGGTTTACTGTCTCTCCCCACCCCACCCCTCCAACTAAAATGGACTGCATTTGCAATCTCTTGCTTCTGGAATGGGGCCTGATACCTAGTAGGCACTCAATAAACATAGGCTGGGGTCAGTGTGCCTTGGCAGCCTGCAGTACTCATAGTCTCTCATAGAGTACAGATCTCTTCCCTAGAACAGATCACATTACGTTAGAATTATTTGTATGACTGTCTCGGTAAGAGGTAGTGAGCTTGTCATCATATCTGTGTACATAATTGATGCCAAATAAATGGTTGTTGAATAAACTATGACCTCCCTTGTGTGCCAGAAGAAGTTTGAAACCTTGAGAAGCCAAGTGACCTGTTTAAAGCCACATATTGTGCCTGATTCTTGACTGTGAGCATCACTCTGGTCCCCTCAAGTGACCTCTGTATCACACACTATCATGTGTTGAGGCTGCCAATGAGGACAAAGGAGACAACTTGGAAATACCTTTTTCAATGAACTTGGAGTTTCTGTTACTATTACACAGACACTAACCTTTGCCAATTCTATTACAGTTGACTCAAATCATTTCTTATAATAACTACATATCTCTACAAGGACTGGATTTTCCAATTTAACAAGGGATAGAGATTAAAATAATAGCTTGTTGACTCAAAATCAGCAGTGTGGCTGTATTATCAGCCAGGCAGTTAAAGAAGGAGGAAATACTGTGTGACCTTGAACATGTCATTTAGTGGATCTAAGCCTCAATTTCCATATCTATGAAATGGTCATAACATCATTACTTAAATCATAGGTTGCTCTGAAGACTAAATTAATTCAACAAAGCACTGAATATCTAGTGTGTGTCCCAGTGTGCTTAATAAATGTTGCGAAGGTTTCAGACCCTTGCATAGTCACCTGGATTACTTTGCAATAGTGGTTTGAGAGTTTTGCTCAAGAAACGGTTTTTGATAATCTGCCTTTTGGAGCTCTTCCAGAGATGTAACACTTTTATAGAATGGGTCTTAAGGTTCTTTTGAATCTGATTAAATCCATTCCTTGTTGTGAGAGCTGAGCTAGAAAAATCCTGGCCAATGCCACATGTATTGGTTGAATGGCCTTTTTACTGAAGATTTCAGGAAGATGAGGCTGCTAGAGGGGCAGCCAAGGTGACGGCGTTGATTAACAAAGGGGTATATTGTCTGGCACATTCTTCTCTGACCTAATTCTCCCCCTGCCTCAGAAGGAACTACTCTAGAATGGAAAATTTCCACCATGAACATCTGCTTGCCAGATCTGCTACAACACTGTAGGCGCTGGTAAAGCCATCAGACATTAAGGATTTTCTCTTGGACTCGGAGCTACTTGACCAAGGGCACAACCAAACTTCAAATTTATCATGGAAGATAGGAACAGCATAATTTAGATGAGCATTCCTTTTAAAAATTAAAAAAAAAAATTTACATAGCCCTCCACCTGAGTAATTTTATTCCTCTTATTTTTTGATTCAGAAAAACACCTGGTGACAAAAAGCTACTAGGAATTCAGTAAATCTGTAAGTGAACTACCTTAGAAGTCACAATAGTCTCTATACATATGTCAGAAATTGTCACTTGTGTATTTATGAAGCATTCTATTCTGGTCCAGGGTTGCTTGTGTGTGTGTGCTGGGAGGAGCAGTGGAGGGATGAGGCCTCCCAAGGGGAGACCATAGCTCACTGATGTGAAATGTAGAATTTGTTCCCTTTAAACCAGGTTTTTTAAACCTCAGCACTATTGATATTTTGGCCTGGAAAATTCTTTGTTGTTGAGGCTGTTCTGTGCATTGTGGGATGTCTAGCATGGTCCCCAGCCTCCACCCACTAGATACCAATAGCGCCCTTCTTACACATAACCTGAGTTATGATACCAAAAATTTTTCTAGACATTGCCAAATGTCCCCTGGGGGGTAAAAGTGCCCCTAACTGGAAACCACTGCTTTCAACTTTCTCCACGTTCTAGCTCTTTCTAATGAAAGTTGCTTGTTGAGGCAAGTTCTACTGTAGAGGAAGAAGACTGAATACAGGGTAAGCAAGTTTTGTTGGAATACTCACACTTAATAGGTATGAGATTTGGTTAGGTTGAAGATAATGATGATTTTATCTAATTATTTATTTTGCACCTCAGAGTCAATCTTGCAAGTGGAGTCTTGGAGATAAAAAGAGCCCTGGACTGGAAGAAACCAGAGTTCTCTTCCCACCTCCAGCAGGAGCCAGCTCTGTGACCTTTGGCAAATCGCATCCTCCTCTGGGTCTCAGTCTCCCCGTAAGTCTAACACCTCATATGGGGCACTGAGGCAGAGGGCCATAGCTAGGATGGAAAATGGAAGGGGATTCTACCACCTACTGCCCACTAAGAATGCAATAATGGACTCACAGTTGACATCAGAAGCAGCCAAGACCTGAATCACCATTGCAGAAAATACCATCAGTGAAACAAAGCATAAACTTGCCAGGTTATCCCAGAATTTAGAGATGTAACCTAGCAGGGACAAGATGAGGGACATAGGCCTTAGAGAGTGAAGAACCTGAGGCTAGCAGATGTTCCAGAAGAAAAGGTTAAAACTAAGAAAAGAAGCAATACATGTATGCAGATGTAGCAGGCTAAAAGCGCTTAGTAAACACCAGGAATATATAAAGGAAGCAAATACTAGACATAGGTTAGCAAAATTACTGGCTTGTCTGCCTAAAGAAAAAACAATCCACAAGCATCTCGTAAGAAAATAACAGGCTGCCTTTAAGAAACACATATTGGGCCTGCCTCTGGAACCACTAGACAGAGCGGGACCTCCCACGCATATGCATAAGACAAGGCAAGCATTTGTGTCTACCATCTTCCCCACCCAAGTCCCAATTTTTGTTGATATATCTGGGATTTCAAACTAAAACATTTTTGTTTTTGGCGTTATATCCCTTTTCTTTTAAGAGCCACTTTGGACACATGTGCTCTTGCTTTGAATCCATGTTTATGACAGTGGTTTGTGATGCTCAAGACTAATTCGGGAAGGGGATAGGGGCTCCAAAGGGTGCTGGTGAGAGCAGAACACCTGTCAAGAGAGCAGGTGGGCTGTGCATAGGTCATGCTGTGGGCTCTCCGAAGCTGTCTGGGTGGACCTGGTCCCAAAGCCCCACCCAGCCCAGAGCAAATGAGCCAGAATCCCTGAGGTGGGACCTGGGAGAGTGCCCACTGCTTTGACGAGAAGCTCAGGTTGGCTGGTGATCCACTGACATTTGACCTGACAGGCTTTGCCACATGGCAGCTGGACAGGTGGGCATCACTCATGTTGCTGCCCACCACAAGGCCCTCTTCTGCATGTCCTAATCAGGGTTGCACACTGTGCTGACAGGAACCAGGGAGGTGACATGAAGGAGGGATGCGAGCCTGGTGTAAGCAAGATATCAGTGACCAGTAAACTAGAGAGGGCAGACTGGGATGGGGGGGATTGCTGGAGCCATCTGTGGGAATATGGCCCCGGGTAGCCAGATCATCTGATTTTTTCCCCAAATCCAGAACACTGGATTATATGTGATATTTGCAGGTTTTGGGGGGACCATGTGTGGGCCAGCCCAACTGCCACCGGGGCAGAATTGACTTATAGGCTCTGTTTGGGACCCCAGCCTCAAATCTTTCAGGTCTTCAGAAATGGTTCCATCTTTCAATCAAAGAAAACGTCTGTGTCCTCAGAAACAGGCTAGGCCTTTTTCAGTAAGTAGAAACTCAGATGCTCTGAATAACTGTCTTCATCAATTTGTTAATTTTTTTAAAAGCCACTCAGACCACCCTGAAGTTTAACTGCTCTCTGTCATTTCATGCTCCCAGGCTTTGTGCAGACGACCAGGGAGCTGTCCTGAGGCACTCTAAAAGTCAGAGCTCATGCCGTGAGCTCCCTCCTATGGGAGAGTCCTGCCTGAAGAGCCCCAGACACGCTCAAAGCCTGGTACCAGGCACTGTCACTCCCAGATGACAGGAGAGGGACGAACAGCTGCAAAATTCAGCGGGACAAGAACACCAAAGGATTCAGAAGGCAGAGTTGGCTTTGTACTCCCTCTGTAATAACCGGTATTCGACTGTGAGCTTCCCGTGCATGGGGTATCGTGTTCCGGCCACACAGTTAAACCGGAAGGCCTCAATAGCTGCTTTTGGGTGGGTGAACAAATAAATGAATGAATCAGGTATCGCTTTTATTTCATACTCCTCAAACCAAGCTTCAGTATTGCAAGGTATCTGGATTTGCAGAATCTCTTCTCTCATTTGTCAACTATTTCTGAGTGCCAGATCCGTGCAAAGTCAGCATGTTGAGCACGTGTGTGTGTGTGGACACACACACACACACACATCCCCCAACAAAACAGACAGAAAACCTGCCCTCAAACTGATTGAAATGTCTCCCTAAAAGCCACACAAGAATCTTCCAGGGTATTATAAATGTCCCCTACAGGCGGCTTTGCTCTCAAAGAGGAGACCAGCAGAGGCTGCCCACAAAAGGAGGGGGTCTCAAAGAGACCCTGGAAGGGTTGGAGGGCAGGTGTCAGGCTTAGGCACAGTGGTGTGAGTACTGTTAGTGCACACTTGGAGATCTGTCTCTCCTCCTTTCGGGAGGAAGAGCTCCTGCCCTGGGCTCACTCTGCAGACAGTCTTTGGGTGTTCTCACCCATGTGATTGCTCAGAACATTCTCTGCTGTGTCAGCCTCTGTGGGCAGGATCCCGGCTAGTATGGGAGGTGGTGCTAGCTCCCCAGGGACATGCCCCTAACCCCCCCCCCCCCACCTCATGCCACCAACCTAGACACCTACCCAAATAAACACCTGGTCATCCTTTGCTTCTCAGCTTCAAACTCATGTCCAAAGGGAAGGCCTCTCTGCTAACCCAAGAGGGAACCTACTTCCCTGTTCTCTGCTCTCTTCGCTCTCTTATCCTGCAGAGCAACTTTCAAAGTGTGAAAACACACCTTTATTTGACTCGTTATTTGCCGAAGTCTCCTGGCCTCCAGGCCAAGGGCTCCTGGAGGGCAGGGACAAGCTGTGTCTGTCTTGTTCACACGTGCATTTTCAGCGACCTGGGGCAGCCTAGTTTTGTCTTCTAATAGTAAGGGCTTTCTGGTGAGTTGGAGTACTTATGTGGTGTGGAGACTTTCCTCCGTTCCCTGGGAGGACTCCACAAGCCAGGGGAGGCTATAAGGCTGCCAGGAGCCCTTCCCACCTCCCACGCTCCTTGATGACTCCTTCAATTCCACCTTTCCCTCTGTTGAAGAGCTCAAATGAGAGGCCTTGTAAAAAACAGATAATGCACCAAGCCAGAGATGCTACACTTATCCTATAGTCTGTTACTACAAAAGAGTTGTGGGTAGTCAAAACAAAATCAAGACAAAAAGCAAAACCAAAAAATAATTGCCCTAGTTCCTCACTCTAAGAGTCCCAAATCTTTAAGAACCCCTTGCCTCAAATTCAAATAAGTTTTTTTAAACAAATCATATTTAAAATATATCTTTCCCTGGGCACCTGGGTGGCTCAGTCGTTAAGCGTCTGCCTTTGGCTCAGGTCATGATCCCGGAGTCCTGGGATCGAGCCCCACATCGGGCTCCCTGCTCCATGGGAAGCCTGCTTCTCCCTCTCCCACTCCCCCTGCTTGTGTTCCCTCTCTCGCGGTCTCTCTCTGTCAAATAAATAAATGAATAAAATATTAAAAAAATAAATAAAATAAAATATATCTTTCCCCTTTCTCATGATAAAGAGAATCCTAAGAAGCACTATTTTTCACATTCAATAAAAATCCAAACTGCTGCTTTGTTCCCAAATCACATGGTACATTTACTTACCCCAAAGATCAAAACTGGCGTTCGCAGATAACTTTTTACAAAGACAAAACCTAATGAACGTGGTCACCATCTTTCCTAAAAGTGAAGCCAGCAAGATTCATGCATGGGCTCCAGAATGTTCTGGTGCCACACGGATGATTTCGCACTCAGCACCTTGAACCTCCAGCCATGTCTCTTCAGTTCTCAGTGGTTGGCTATGCCCGCTGGGCCAACTCTCAGAGAGAGAAATCAATCCAAATACATAACACTAAGACCAAAGTAAACTACATTTAATGTTTCCTTAATGATTCAGCAACTCCTTTCAGACTTGGTTACACTATAAGATGAGGCTGCTAATATTATCACATGAATATATTATCACACTGATACATACAAATATCAATATATTAATATATTAGCCAAGAGGGACATTGGTTTAGAAATACTGTATCATATGAAACTTCAGTGACCAAGCCTATTACCAAGCCTTTGCAATTTTCTCTTTTCCTTCCCCTTCCTCTACCTTCCTGCTGACATCACACTCAGCAGGTGTGTTTGAGGATTAGAAGGAGGGCCAGTGTGGTGTGGCAGGGCACCAGGGGAGGGAGGGAACGGCACCGGATGAGGCTGGGCAGGTAGGCTGGGGATGGTGCATGCCAGGCCTTGCAGGCCTTAGCCAAGCATTTAGATTTATTTCAAGCACAAAGGGAACTGCCTGGAGGCACTTAGGAAGTAAGTGTATGATGTAATTTACAGTTTATAAAGATCATTCTGCCAAACTGTCTGATGAATTTATGCGTTGTGCCCAAAATGGATCACGAGCTCCTGGCTGACAGGACAATAGGTATCCTCCTATTAATGACCTCACCTCACATACTCACAGAAGTTTTAAACCAAAAGTTCTTAAACTTTTGTGTGCAGCAGAATCACCAGGAAGTGCATTCAAACCCAGCTTGCTGGACCCCACCTGCAGAGCTTCTGATTCAGTAGGGCTGGGTGGGGCCTGAGAATCTGCATTTCTAGCAAGTTCCCAGGTGATAGATGCTGGAAGGCAGGTCCTGGCAGGGCCCTTAGAGAGCCAGTGCTTAAATCTGTGTGCTGAATAAATCAGTCAGTGAAGGGCCATGAAAATATTTTTTCAAACAAAGCAATAGAAACAATTAGTGGTTTGAGTCTGACCTAAAATGGCAACCATTTATTCTAATTTGTCTTTTTCTGTTCTTAAACTGTTCCCCTTCACCACGTTATGCAATGATAACCAGAGAACTAAGCCCTGCATGCAGAAGTATTCTGAAAGGACATAAATCATTGTGATTAGACTAGATGAGACACTTCAGAGACCACATCACCAAGTTTAGTTACAAATCAAATGTCATTCAAAAAAAATAATTTTTTTTTAATAAAAGTATGTGACCTATTTGTGTAGGCAGTAATTATCTGCCTCAATCCAGAAAGGATATTAGGTGGCAAGACATCCGTTGGTGCTATTCCAAAACTGAAAATTAAACGGAACTTTTTCTTGGAATTCAGGCATAAAGCTCACCATGGCCCATCCCTATCTGATCCCAAGCACGCAACACTGGCGAACACACCTACTATAAGAAGAGGTTGTTCAAACTCTCTTTCTTGAAGGAAACCCCAAAGATCCTAATTGAGGTGCTTATTATGCCAAAGCAGAAATGTAACTGAAGAATAAAAACTAAATAGAGCCCCAGAACCAACCAAGAGAGAATATGCTTTAGACTTAGGGGAGAGTGCATAGACCACTATGGAAGAAGCACCCGGGGCTCTGAGGATTTACTTTTCCTGCCACATGTGAGGCCAGGGTTTCCACATGCAAATATCCATTCATCCAGAAATTGTTATGATGGCCCAACCAACAACAGGCAGCCAAACTTAGGGGGTTTAGGTACTTAGTAGGAAGCCCTTTTGCCCGAGGCCTACAAGGTCAGAGGTTCAGGTTCTGCCTAGGGAAAAAGCTGGTTAGACAGACCCCAGGGCTGTGTAAGGCTATACTTAAACGCTGAGGGGTGGTCTCAATGCCAGCTCATTTCTTTGGTAGTTATTCAGGATCTCATGGTCTAAGAGGATGGGGGGCGGGTGGGATTAAAACATCAAAAGCCAGAGAATCAAAACAAGAAAGGCTGTTGAAAATCACAGACCTTGAAAAGCAAATAATAAATAGTCATGAAACAGGAACCAATGAATGAACCGTACTCTCTGTCCACATAGCAAGACACAAACAACATGAGGCCAGTATGAGCATTTACATCATGTGGATGATGAGCCTGGATTCTTGTTCTAAGCTGGGGTAATCGTGGAAGAGTCTGGATGTGACTTCAATACAAAAACAGCAACTGTACGTGCTAGCAAAAAATAAAGTATGTGTGAGCCCCCAAATCCAAGATCATTGTGCAGGTTTCTCGTTGAAACCCAGCTCCCCGTGGTGTTTGCAGGTACCCACCTCCAAAAGGGTAAAAGGAAACATTGGACCTGCTCTGGTGTTAAACTGCCACCGGATCCTCCCCGCTGTCTCCCTCCTCCTCTTCTTCTTTACAGACAGGTAAAGTTGGATCTCTTGAAGGAACTGGGGGCTCCCACTCTAGGCAAAGGTTGGACAGGTGATCAATGTACAGCATGAGATTTGACTGTGCTTCCGTGCCTCCGACAGAGCTGGATCATCTGGGGCAATGACAATTGTAAGCAACAAGAAAGCGGTATTAACAGCAAGGGTAGGGAAGCCCAGGCATCACACACCACAGTTCCCTAGGACACTCAGCAGCCATTCCTCTCCTCATTCAGTCATTCTGAACACACTCATCAAGCACTGTGCCAGGCTCTGGGGATGTAGCAGTGACAAATATCAACACAAGCCCTGCCCTCATGGAGCTTATGGGTTTTCAGGACAATGAGACAAGCAATTAAAGGACAGTGGACAAAGGAAACTAGAGGGTATCAGGAACCATAAAGCAAAGGCAGGCAAACCAGACTGGGGTGGGGGGTGGTCATGGAAGGCTTCCTGGAAGAAGTGACATTTAACACTGAACCTAGAGGACCCATGGAGTTAGCCAGACAAGACTATGGTGTGTCAACATGTGCAAGATTCTAAGATGAGAAAGCATGGCTGATCTGAGGGGCTGTTCTCATCACAAGGTGCTCCCCCAAACCCCACAATGCAATCATGTTTTGACCTCTTCTGGTGGGATGTCAGGAAAGAACCTAGAAAATAGTTTTTTTATAAGAAGATAGAAAAAAAAAAAGAAACCAATAATGCAGAGTTGAACTGCTATAGAATAGACCCAACTGCAGCTATCCGTTCTCTGCACACCAGCATCACAGGTAAATGAGATGCCATACTTAGGACTGTCAAAACAAGATGCTGGACTGAAATCTGGCATCACCACAGTGGGAGCCCCAAGGCTTCTTCCCTTCCCTCGGGCTCTCTCATTTTGCCCTTTCCTTTCCTCCAAGTTCCTGGGAAATCTCAGAGGGAACACTTTGCTCCTCTTACCCTTGCTACTGTGATGTCAAAAAGGCTGCCGTAGAAATGATCCCTCCCACTTGCCTAATGCAACTAAGGAAAACCGGATAGCGTCTGAAGCCAGTCTTGCCAGGAGGCTCCATGCAGGAAAACAAAACAAAATAAACAAACAAACAAAAAAACCTGTGAAAGCCCCAGTATCTTGAGTGTTGCCCAGCATTCTAGCTGCCTTTGCATTATGAAAGAGACCATTGTAGGGGATGGTTTAAGACGTGGCAATAAGCACGTGGTCATTTTACCAAAATGCACAGTCCAAAGTAGCTTTCCTTTATATTTTCATATTAGCATATAATTCAAATCCTGCAAACAACATCTCTGATTGAACACGAAAAGAATAAAGCTGTCACTTCTAAAAAGCAGAGCAAGCAGCTATTTTAGAGACAAAGAAAGGATGTCTTTTTAATCTATGACAACACAAATTTGTTTAGGTTTTCCCTCCACTAAGTAAGTAAGCAATTAGGTTTTTTCCAATAAAAATATCCCTGTGCATGTGCAAACACCAGAGGCAATCATATAATTACCCTGCCCAATCACATTCAATTGCTGACAGTTGAGTTCCCACTGCTCATTAACTTCAGATCGCAATGAGGTCTTTACGGAAGCCCTTTCCCGTCTCTTTACAAAGGTTCCTATGATGCTGTGAGCAGCCCCAGCACTACCTCATTGCAGGATAATCATCCCAAAATGGCCAGGGCCAAGGCCAGCCTACTCTGACTTCCCTCTGAAAAAATAAAAAGAGAAATTTGAAGAAACACTGGCTTGAACACCCTTGCTTCATTTGGGGATCTCACTTCTAAATATAATAGTAACCTTTCACCCCCACACTTTAAGTGCCATAATTATATAATTAAAACCAATTATGTCATTTAACAGAGAGACTTTTTCAAGATCCACAGCAAGCCAATTACCTCAATCATTGACCTCAGAAGATTTCCCACACTGACCTGTAACAATGAGGATTGGGATAAATTTAGACACTGGCTTCTGAAGGCTGGCATAGACTAGCTGGGTGGGTTGTAGCTGGTCTCCTGACTCTAGAAGCTGAAATGAATCCATTTGAATCTAATGCCACCACCACTACTTGTCTGCACAACCTTTCCAATACCCCAAGGTTGATTTTTCACAACCACCCTAATGGTATTGTTACTTCCATGCTGTGGATGAGATAAAGGAGGCAGGGAGAGTGATGGAATTATCTCAAGTGATACAGCTAGCTCATGACAAAGGGCATGGGCAGGGCAAGGACCTGAGGCTTCCACCCCAGAATCCAAAGCCTCTTCGTAGCAAGTAGTGTGTGTGTGTGTGTGTGTGTGTGTGTGTGTGTGTGTGTGTTTACTCTCCTTGACATCCATCCCTCCTATTTTGATTATCTTACCCCAATTTCCCTTTGATGCAACACATCTACCCACTTCCAGCTCACACGCATCACAGCAGGCTCAGCTCTAGCTCAGGAGTGTGCTAGAACCTTGGCCCCAGCCAGTCGAATGCCCCAGCCACTTCATTGACTCAGGGATGAGCATGTGACCCAATAAAAGCCAGAGAGACACACTGAGGCTTTGCCAAGGATCTTGGGAGAGAGACTCACTCTTTCTAACTGGGCTTGCGTATGGGAGGAGGTACCGTCTGGCAGTGGGGCAGCCCTCTAGCTACCACTGAAGCAGTGAGGGAGAAGGGAGCCAAGAGATGCAGAGAGAGAAACTGGGTCCAGGAAACATCCCTGGAATCCCTTCAGGCTGAGAATAGTGGCATTTGTAACATGGGGTAGTTCAATAGCACATTAGAGAAAATATGAAGAACGCCACCACCTACAGCTTGGGTAGACTTGATTACAAGGATGGAATTAATTGACCGTGGCTCTGAGCAGCAGTTCTGCCTCCTGCTCACAACACAGTTAAATGCCTCCTATTTTTGAGTTATTTAAAGAACATACCATTTTATGGGCAGGAGGAAGCACTTTAATCTGCAAAATGATTTTTATCACAAACTAAACATCCTTGTAACTTTTTGGTCCTCTGCTTTGGTCTGAGTTGTCTCTCCTTGGAGCTGAGACAGCTGTTGGAGCTGAGAAGACCTGCCTTGACCTTGCACTTTGCCCTGCTCAGTGGTACCCTTGTGCTCTCTAATTCCTGGATCTGTGTGGGATGTAAGAACTCAGGACACTGGCACTCATGAAAACGGAGCATTTTTTTCTTTCCTTTTTCCCCTCTTTTCCCAGGCCTTGAGGAAAAAGAAAAAAAGACCCAGAATTCCTCTAATGCAGGATTTTCTACTTTCGTATCATTGAAATTTGGGGACAGATCATCCTTTGTCGTTGGGACTGCTTTATGCATTATAGGATATGCAGCAGAGTCCTCTCGCCTGTACCCGCTAGATGCTAGCAGCACCTCTCTCCCCAAATTGGGACAACCAGAAATGTCTCTTGACATTGTCAAACATCTAGGGGTCTGGGCCAAGATTACCTCCATCTGAGAACCACTGCATTCATAGAACATTTGAGGTATTTATTGGATTTTCCTCACAGCATCTTTGAAAATATAATTCCTTGTAGTATCATGATGTCTTCTACTTAAAGTGTGAGGAATGAGGGAACCACTGCACTCCTCGAACTTTCTAAGAGCCTGTAAAATATCGGCTGAGGAGAGCTGACTAAACAAAAAGACCAAAGATAGCAGTACCCCCTTGCTATCAGGGCCATGAAGCCACAGGAGACTCACTGACCCATTACGGACCAAGGTAGGGAAAACTGTATCAAATAGAAATTATATTACCTAAAGACCAGAAAGAGGAAAAGGATGTGGGGGAGAAAATTAGAAATGAAGAATAGGCATCTATAGGATGAGTTCTAAAGTAGGTATCTGGCTTCTCATTCCCACAGGGGAAAAAAAAAAAAAAAAAGAAATCTGAAGATTGTTGCTGGGTTTCCTGGATTCAGGCTCAGCTAAAAAGGTGGAAGAGGCTGGGCTCAAACAGAAATGATCCCCCCAACAAAGGCCTAAAACTCACTCTGCAGAGAAAAAGCCCCAAATGGTAAAGCCTTACTTCTTTGGACAAAAGTGGGCAAAGACATTTAAAATAAGAAAAATTGATGGATTCATAGAATATTTTTTAAAGGAAAGGCATTCATTGGCTTTCTTTGAAATGCCAGCAGTAACTAAGAATGGACTGGCAGAGGTCCTTCCTTCAGGATTGATTTGGAATGAAAAGGTTAGATAAAAGTTATTTAATTAGCATATGCACTGTTAAGCCTTGAAGAAGGGCTTTGAATTTGTCCTCTCACTGAGCTAACTGGTTGTATCTTCATACAGGCAGCTAGTGGAGGACAGCCCGACTCCATGGTAGTAGGGTTCCAATGAGGTTTTGCTTTGAGGCACAGACTTCTGTGAACCTTAAAGTACTGACTTCTGTTACAGAATCAGGTTGGTTTATGTGTGATGACTGGCCTTTGATGGGGCTTTGTTGGGGAAAATATTTGGATTCTAGCAATTTCTCTCACTGGAAGTTCTAATGCCTTGGGGGATGGAGAAGTGTATCAGAGGAGTTCAGAGTATGAGATCTGGGACACCTCTGCTTCCTCAGTTCCCAGGCAGGCTCCCCCTCCAGCTCTCACCATGCTCCAGCTGTCCCATTCTTCTGGCCCCTCATTCTCCAATTGCCCTCCACTTCTCTCCTGCAACCAGTGAAATCTGATGGCTAGGGGCGCCTGGGTGGCTCAGATGGTTAAGCGTCTGCCTTCAGCTCAGGTCATGATCCCAGGGTCCTGGGATCGAGCCCTGCATCGGGCTCCCTGCTCGGCGGGAAGCCTGCTTCTCCCCCCTCCCTCGACTCCCCCTGCTTGTGTTCCCTCTCTCGCTGTGTCTCTCTCTGTCAAATAAATAAATAAAATCTTAAAAAAAAAAAAAAAAAGAAAGAAAGAAATCTGATGGCTAGGGTGTTACCATGTCTCAAATGGAGAAAGAACAAGAATAAAGGAGTCCTCAGGGGCCTTGGCCCTCCTCCCCTTGTGCCTTTAGGCTTATTGTTTTTTGTTTTGATAAAGAGGTAGAATAAACAATAATAGAAAAAATAGAAGTACTTGTTTGGAGGTTCTAGCAGAAGTCCACAGGGACTCTTATGAGCTATATAAAGAACTATCCTCTATAGAATTTAGTAATTAAATCTTCAGGAGCTAGTCCTCAACTCTTGATACATAAAGAGTGAATTTCTCAGGGCACACTCTTCATGTGGATAAGTATCCCCACCCCAGCCCCTCTCTACTGAAATCATTCATCTCGGCCTACCTGTGTTTCTCAGAATACCTGAGTATGTCAACAGAGATAAAGGAGAAGAGTAGCCCACTTCCAATTCTAGCTGGCATTAAAACCAAAGGATGAGTCTTGTGTGTCTTGATGGAGGTGCTTCCTGACTGAGTTTACACACTGGCATGTGAGCATTTTGTTTGTACCAAAGACTTTTAGTCAAGGTGAAAACATAGGTACGCTTGAGCAGGCATGTGCCCCTGTTTCCTAAAAAAATGAAAACCAAGGCTCTACATACACTCTAAGACAAGTTCTGCCTTCCCCATGTCCTTCTCAGCATGAAGTATGAAGCAGGTCACAACAGGTCACCTTCATAGTCAATGACTGAACAAGACTTCCAAGAGCAGCAAGTACTTGTTTTAGCAAGGGAAGAACCTTACTCCAAAGGTCAAGAAAAGGATCTTAACAGTGTGCAGCATCCAGGTTAAGATAGGAATTGAGCCTCAGTAGATCTAAAAATTTTATACAAAATTTGATCGAGGTGCTTTCATGCTTTATTCGGAGGAGTAGATTTATGGTTTTTATCATATTCTTATACTAGTTTGAAACTCAGGATGAAAAGTTAAACAACAATTGTTATAAAGCCCTCTCTTATTTTTTTTTAAACAGTTTTCTGAGGTGTAATTGACATACTATCAAGTTCATCCATTTTCAGTGTCAAGTTCAACGATTTTGCTTAAATGTGTTGAGTTGGGCAACCATCACCACAAACCAGTTTTAGAACATTTCCATCACTGCAGAGAGATCCTGCGCTTGTTTATAGTGGATTTCCTTTAATTTCTGCAACAAAAGTTCTGGAGTTGAAAGAAGGCTCTTTGCTTATCTGCAGAGCTGATCCATTTTTCTCCTTTCTCAGGAGTTCTTCTAAAGCATAAGTTGTTGTTTCTCTGAAATTCAAATATAACTAGGTATGCTGTATTTCTACTTGTGAAACCTGACAACCCTAATCCAGGATCAAAGCAGAAATAAGCAAGTGAATTATTGTTCATACCTAGAAATAAATGTACTTTTCTAGAGCATTGTAAATAAAGATGCATTATTTTATTAACTTTGAGCCTCAGTTAGAATCCAGGCTGAAAACTAAGGCTACAGAAACACGCTAACGAATTCAGGCCCCAACTGCTGTTTCACAAGCAAGCCTGGAACCTCAAGCATCTATATGGTTTATATGCTACATTTGCCAAGAAAGCTTAAGAAAGTGAATGTAATTGTTAATCTTGCAACTCACAATCAGAAATGTGCCTGTTAGGGACACAGATGATAAGGAAATCATTCTTAATCCTTTTGAGGCTCACAAACCCCTTTGAGAGAATCTGGTAGAAGTTACGGCCTTCTCCATAGAAACATGCATGTATCCACATTCACACCGTTTTGCAATCGGAAGGGGCGGACAGAGTGGGTTCACAGATTCTCTGACAATGCTCGTGGACCTTTCAAGGGCACAAGAATGCCAGAATGGCATGGGCAAGTTGACTAAAGCCATCCTGAAGTGTTTGTTATGCCTTGCTTTTCTTTTCCTCCCACTTGTATAGGAAGGGAAGAAGTTGGGGTGATGATAAATGAACTGGTTAGGGCAAGAGGACATAGCCAGGCTGCTCTCAGACATCAGTGGCGAGAATTGTAGCAACTCCCTGAACTCCATCAACTCGAGGTTCATTGTCAGTAAAATGGACAGACTGGCCTGTTTTCATGTTATGTCCCACAGATCAAACTGACAGGTATCTGAGAAGGGCACTCTTAGATCCTAGAGCACTGCACAAGATTTTGGTATTTAAAAAATGTTTTAAAACCACTGGACTATAGGGGCGCCCAGGGGCTCAGTTGGTTAAGCGTCTAACTCTTGGTTTTGGCTAGGTCATGATCTCGCAGTCATGCGATCAAGCCCCATGCCAGGCTCTGCGTTGAGTGTGGAGTCTGCTTGAGATTCTCTACCTCCCTCTCCCTCTGTCCCTACCCTGCTGCATGTGCATGCTCTCTTTTTCTCTCAGAAAAACAAAAACAAAACCCAAACCAAACAAACAAGAAAAGCCACTGGACTATATGGTCATCAAAATTATCAAGGTTCCAAGTCATCTGATATCTGATTCTAGAACCTACAGAGTAGAGGTCAGGAGACAGTTAAGAAGATTGGGAATTCTTTTTCTTTGAGTCCAAGGGAAAAAGGCAGTTGGCAGGTTTAGGAGAGAAAGACATCCAGCCTCAGTTCTGCAACATGTCTCTCCTCCTTTGTGCTTCTCTCCCTTCCTTCACATGGAAAACTCAGAAATTGCCCAGATTTCCTTTGGTAAAATAAAAGAAATTATCTTTTTCCCAATTACATGAACTTAATTGAATTAATTTTTCTTTGGGTAACAAAGATAGCCACAATCTATCATTACATAATGTCACTAACTATAATTGGAGCTCAAATGGATAAAGGACATGTGTGGTTTAGAGACAGTATCTTTTTTGTGCCTTAGAGCACCTACAAAATATTATCACTCCCATTTTTCAAAAGAGAAAACTGAGGGGAAAAAAGTTAGGTGTCTTACACAATTCACCCAGCTAGCCAACAACAAAAAGAGATTTCAAGTCTCAACGCCTACACGCGTGGCCACTTTACTATGTTAAAAGATTAATTATATAACCTATGACTTAAAAAAAAATACAGACTTTACTCATTTATTTTCTCTCACACACAATCTACCACTTTAAGGAAGCTTATTATCATGCCCACTGATATGAACCATAAAACCGTTTTGAATGTTTATTTCATACTTACTAACATCTACTAAGCAGATCTACCATGTGCGTACTTATCATCTCAAAGGAAAATACATTATTTAGTTTTTGCGTTTTATCTTATACATTCTTGGTCCCTGAAACAGCACAAGAAATGTGTACCCTCTGCTCTTATTTGTTGTCATAAGATACTAGCAGCATGCTGGGAAGTAATGTTCCACACTTTGTGTTAAGACTTTTCTTTTTTAAACAGAGCTTGTGTAAATCACAGACAAAGTTGACAAATTTCACGGCTTAGTCATGGCTAGCATATCAGATTTCATGGTTTGACAGAGATTAACAAGAAAATCATATTAGAGTTACAACTATTAGTAGATTCTCAGATATTTGGTAAAGAAACTCCAAGCTCTCCAAACTGCAGTGCCCACCGCACGCCAGTACCATCCCTCATCCTGCGGCTGCAGAGCTCCCAGGGCTCCAGGGGTCCACCAAGTCGCCTCCTGGCTACCGCAGGGGTGAGCTGGTGCCTAATGGGCTCCAGGGAAAGGGCCCGCAGCATGGAATAAGGCAAGGTTCAGCCTTTATGGCCCAATTCATAAGAGTGTAGGGAGAAAAAAACATACCGTGTTTGTACATAACACAGGCATCCCACCCCAGCATCGCACGCACTAAGGAGAGGAATGAATGATCATAGTTGTTGAAACTAAGATATTTTACGTAAGAATTAAGTTTTCACATCTTGATGAGGAGGCCATTCAGCAGAGGCCTTGTTAAAAGTGGTGGCATGAAAGCAGAGACTTCAAAAAGCCTGCTGCCTGAGGGCTCTGCATATCCTCTTTCTTTCGGGTAAGAGCCCGACTGGCTCGTCAACTTTGCATAAAAGACAGCCAATTTGTCAGCCATTTGCTTTAATTCTCTTTCCTAGTCTTCCTAACGATAAACTCCATACACCTTCTGGTCTTCAATATCACATAGCTGACTGGAGGATGGAAATTCACTCGAGTCTCAGTCCGGTTTCCTTCCCAGGCGATCCTCCTGGGTCTTATAGGATGTCCTTAATCAGAACCACATTACTCGGCTAGAGGAAGTCCTTGCACAGATGCTGGCAAGACACTAGGGCAAATTAGTTTCAGAACACGGAAGGTCAGATTGGGAATAAAAGCTGCAGTCATCTATTGTGTTTTCTTTAGTTGAGAAAATGAAGGCAGGGTGCCTGAGTCGTAAGAAACAAAGATTTGGATAAGCAGTAGCCACTTAGGAAAGGAGTTCCCTGGCCTGCTGAGCACAATAGTCAGTTGTGGGAAGGCAAAGTCCTCAAACATTCCAGGTATTCTGGACAGAAGCGAGGATTTTCTCATTATCTCCACATAGGTTTTTGTATTTCAGGAGCACCCTAGATTGGTAAAATAACACAAACTAAGGTATTACAGGTTTGGTCAAGAAGTAACTGCCAATAAGTGTGTGTGTGCATGTATGTATATACATATCTGTACGTATTACACATATTATATGTCTTAGATGAATGAAGCATATTTTAATAATAATCATAACAGCTGCCATTTATTGTGCTTTTAGCGACAGGTACTATGCTAAGCACTCTCCACGAATTATTTCATTTACCCTCTCAACAAATTAGCATGGTAGGGACTATCTTTGTCCCTAATTTACAGATTTAAAACAAAACAAAACAAAACTGAGCTCAGAGGGGATTCCAGCCACAAGGTTAGTCACAGAGCCCTAAGTTTGTCCCAGCGGTGCCTGACTCCTGAGCCTGTGTTTTTAACCACCTCGGTATGGTCAGCCCTGCAAATTCTCATCACTTCCATTGAGATGAGTGCCCAAGCTGACTCTGAAAAAAATACAAATTTCAAATTCTCATCACTTCCATTGAGATGAGTGCCCAAGCTGACTCTGAAAAAAATACAAATTTCCTGGGGAGCAAGGATGGGGGCCATATTACTTCACTAGCACATGAGTGTGAAAGAGTTCTGCCTGCAAGGCTCGGGGCAGATGGAGGGGAGGGGTGTGAGAAGAGGGAGAAGTTGTTGCAGAAGCCTGAGACCTGGCTTCTCCAAGATTTCACCCAGGACCAGCCTGCCCGGGGAGATGCAGAAAACCAGAAGGACCAGGAGGCTTAGTGGAAATCTGTCCCTCATCCAATTTCAAACCAGTAGCCTTCCCTTGTCATGAACGGGCTTGCCCTAGAGATTTGGGGCAAGAAGCATTTCTAGTGTGCTTCTACCTTAACTAACACCGCGGGGGCAGCTAACAATTACAAAAGGAATGAACTTTTTCATCAAACGCCCTTCCATAAAACCATTTCCCAGGAAATGTAACACAGCATGGAGCTTGGCCACTGCAATTTTCCACCAACAATGAACATCGTGGGGCACAGGTACTATATTTAAACGATTTTCCTCCAGCTTTTTGGCAAGTCTCTCTCTCAAGGAGACTTAGTTGGGTCGAGGTCTCATTCCCCTCCGGCCAGCAGGATCGGAATGTTTAATACGACCCTGTCTCTTCAACACCCATGTGTAAAACGCCAATAAACAAGCCGGCAAAGACTTGCAGGTCTAATTGCCTTTTAACTCCGCCAGGATGATAAACTCCCAGAGCAAGGAAGGAAAGACTCCCAGGGATTTAACAAGTTTATCTGCCTGCCACTTGAACATTTTCTGTCTGCCTACACTTCAGTGAATTCACCAATAAAAGGATAAAAGGGCCCCGAACCTCAGACCTCTCAATGGCCAAGAAGCTCCAGATTCAAAACGTATGCCAGCAAAAATCAACCGGTTAACTGAATTTTGTTTTATGTGTTTGTAAGATCTGGAGCAAGGAAAGTGGGACCACTTGCTCATTTCTTGCACCGGCCACTTCCCTTTTATTGACCGAGGCCTACAAATCTTCACCTACAACAAAGAAAACTGTCCTCACAAGGAAACTGGGAAAGGCAACTCTCTCAGAAACTTCATACATTCAAGTTAAAGGACCGTCCCACAGGGGAAAAGCCAGATGAGCGTCATTCTGGTCACTTCCACAAGCACATTCTTCATCTCTCCCTCCTTGCACTGACTTTCAAGTTTAGCATTTTAGCTGTTTTGCTGGGTTTGCACCCTATCACCCAGAAGAAAAATTCTGAGAACTCAGTACCAATTAGAGTTAAACTGGAAAAGCAAAGTAAAACAAAACCAAAAGACTGGAGGGGTACTACAGCAAGGTGGTGCCATTCAAGACATAAAAGTACGGTGAGGGGCGCCTGGCTGGCTCAGTTGGTGGAGCGGGTGACTCTTGATCTTGGGGTTGTGAGTTTGAGCCCCACATTGGGTGGAGACATTACTTAAAATCTTTAAAAAAAATAAAAGTAGGGTGAATGGACATAGACTCTCTAGGAGGCCACTTCACAGTATATATCAATGTAGATGTGCAACTTCCCTTTTAGGAATCTTTTCTAAAGAAATTATTAGATAAGTGCATAAAGATGAAGCCGAAGGAGCTATGGCATTCTAACAGGAAACATTTAAAAAGAACTAAGTGTTCATCATTAAGGACTGGTTAAATAATGCAAAATTCTACACTCTGAAGCTATGAAAATGATGCTGTAGGCATAATCTATTAATGTGGAAATGTGTCCAACACTTAAGTTCAAATAGCAAGTTATAAAAAACATGTATTACATGGTTTTTTAAAGAGGCTAGATATAGTAAAAAAGACTGGGAAGGCACATAGCTCACCAAAATGCTAGTATTTCTGGATGACGGAATTCTTTTGCAAAGACTTCCGAATTATTTGAAATCTTTAATAATAAAATTGCATTGCCTTTAAAATCAGTTTTAAAGTACTAAAGCTACATGATAAAATATCCCACCACCACCACCACCTGATCAATAGGAAGACAATCACATCCGAAATAACTTATGGAAAGATCCAGCATCCCTTTCTCAAGGAGACATGAGTAAAGAACATTAAAGGATTTGGTCTTGATTTATCAGCACATATAATTGTTGTTCAAGTGTGTTCTCCAATGAGATGAGAGTGAATGGCAAACCACAAGTGGGCTCAAAACCCCAGAGGGCCTGTTTCCCAGGGGGCCCATGCCTGTGTCCTCAGGGTACAAACACAGAGCTCCTCTATTAAGCTGACCTGTTCCACTCAATAAAACAAGAGCAGCTCTAGAGTAGGGTGCTTGCCAAATGAAAAATCTGAAGCACTATTTTTCTATTAAAATCTCATCCATGTTTTTCCTATTGGAACCTGGAAACTGGACAAATTCTGAAGGAATCCAAAGGAATTTCTTTAGAAAAGAATTCTGTTAACACCAAAAGCTCCCCAAGCACTACACAAAGCAAATGCTAGATTGCATTATGCTGAAATGTAAAAGCAGGGGTTCAAACCCAAAATGATGTGTCCTTCACACCAGGCTTTGTGTATATCGGAGCTTATGCGTTTGTACACTTATCCTCATACATTTCTGCATCTCCCCTCCTTCATAATTTCATAATCAGTTCCAGATTTCCTATTTCTTCCACATTGTAAGGCATGGAATTTTGGATTTGGAAGATGCGAGGTTTAAAGGTACAGAAGTACAGTGGAAAGTATGATAAAAATAAAACTAAAATTGAAGTTTTGTTTCATACCTCCTGAGAAGTAACGAATTGAGTGCATGTCTCAGGGCCCATTTGACCCTCAGAAACAGAACATGGACACATGCAAGAATTTCACGTGCAAACTGGACCCTTTGGTTGGGACATGTCCTTACTAATGGATGAAGCTATGGGAAGCAAAAAGAGTTCCTCCGTGCTATACTACATCCGTGATAGGCATGTCTGCCAAAGCACTGTAATGCTACTCTCAAAATTCAGAACTCTGTCCCTAGTAAACAGAGGAAACCGAAAGATCAGGTTAATCTAGGATAAACTTCATCTCTAGAGTTCAAAGACAACTGGCCTCCCAATGGGTTTCAATTGGAGGCTTCTTTGAAGGATCGTTCTCAAATTCATTAAAGAATTTTCACTGACTTCACAGACTTTGGCATTAAATAGATAACTTGAGCTCTTCATTGCCCTGGAAAATGACTGTTCACCTTTGAAGCTCTGCAAATTGGGATTAAGTTGGCTGTTTGCCTTTTACCTCAAAGATGACTCCACTCCACTGATCACTGAGTCCAGGGCAATCACCTGGTTGATCAATGATATCAAATTTATCTCTCTAATGTGTCTTTTTAAAAACACACATCCTCTTGTGGGTTGGTTTTGTTCTGAATTTTACTTCAGATGTAATAGTACTGCTTGATATCAATAGCTTCTCTTCATCAAAAACTTCAGGAAATACATTACATTTTAAAAACCCAAGTTTAATTTTCAACTAACTTGAAAGACAGGTGGAGCTTCTAGATGCATAAATTCATTTTAAAATTCTTCCTTAAATTTCACCTACTCACATGCCGTAGCGGCTGAGGCATCTCATCAGATCCTGGTGTGCTCTTTGGTACAGCATTTACTTGCTTTTCACAATGACACTGCACATTCCAAAGAGGGCTCAGCATAAACACATACACCAACCAGCCTTCAGCTTACACCCTCTAACCCCACCGTCTGCTTCCTGCACACCCCATTATCTAAAACATCTCTTCTTCGCAGGTATATGGTCTTGGATTTGTCACGGTGAACGCGAGACTTTACAAGGCCAATAAAATGACAGCTGCACAGAGGGGACGGGGTGGCTTTTACCGATTCTGAAACACCACTGCCTTTAACTCCCAGGGATCAGGAACTTGAAAGCCCTCCGATTCACTTAGCTCTGTGTTTGTCATAAAGTTAAGGCTAATCAGATTTCCCCCAACTTGCAGCCCTATTTTAAATCCCCAAGCTTCTCCTATGCAAACTTAACTGATGGAAGATGTGATTATGCCTTCTCAGGTCATAAATTCTAGATATTTATAACATAACTGTTGTCATTTAGGTCAATTAAGATGCTTTTACTGGCTCAGAACAACTACCTATGGGGCTTGTCCAATACCCCGACAGTGGTTTATGACCCTTAGGGTGATTTTATCTCCTAAGGATATGAAAGATGGCTGCATGTGAAAATGTTCAGGAGACTCTTGAAGAATTTTCCCCATACTGTGATCATACCCATTGCCACTCTGTTCCTGGAAGCTCAGACCCCTTGTTTATCCATAAAAATCACTCTCTGACTCTAAAACATCCCCCACAGTTGGTTTCTTTGATCACCTTTTCTCCCCCAAAGACCCAAGAGGGGAGATAACACCTCCTGAGACACTCTATGATAAAACTCCCAAGTGGTGGGCTGGCCAAACCCCCAGCTGGGAAATGCCAGACTTTTCTACATGCAAAAAATGTCCCTGAAGACTCCTGGGTTTTACTTTTCACATAGGGCCAACTGCTCCCTCATAAAAGGCAGAATAGGGTGACAACAAAGGAAGAATGGAACATATTTGGGGATTTCGTGTAGATAGGTTTCAGCTTCTCCTTTTCCCTTGTGGAGTATCATTCATCTACCACCATCTTCCCCTTGCTGTTTCTTCTTTCAGCAAGGCCCCTGGGCACCCACTATATTTCAGGCACTGTGCTAGGTGATGCAGAGATCGAGAGACTCCCAGGCTGCCTGGAGACACAGGCACGTTACTAATTAGAATACAAACTGTTAACAGGTCAATGCACAGCAAATTCTGGAAGCACCGAGAAGTGCCATTTCCACTTTTGGAGGGGAGGGAGATAGTCAGAGAAGGCTCCTTGGGAAAAAAAATTCCTTGCCTGAGGCTTAGAAAATGCAGGCAGATAGCTAGACCAACTGGGGGAGAAGGAAGAGCCTTGCCAGCAGGGAGTGCAAAAGCCAAGACATGGATTCGAGGAGGGCATAGGATGTGTGAGAATGCCAAGCAGGTTGGTGTTCCAGAGCATCGCATGCCCGACAGGCAGTGGTGAGAGCTGAGACTAGGAAGCAAAACCAGGACAAGCCCCAGTGGGGTTTGTATTCACGTTACATAGCGATCACCTCTCTTATTCCAAGGAGACCTGGTATAATGGTGCCCTTTCCCCCAAACTAGCTAGACATAGTTGAGTAAGAACCATGTCTTCTTCTTACCCAAATCTATTTTCTCCATCAGCATCAACAGCTGCCATTGTAAAATCCCCCAGTCTAACTTGACAAAGTTAATTCTTTGAAACTCTAGTCACACCTCCCTTGGTGGAGAAGACTTTGCTTTTGATTACCACGCCAACTTCTGTTTGTAGAAGCCAGGAAAACAGCCAAAATTCTACCTGGTAAACATACACTAAGTGCTGAGTCCCTACAAGGTACTGCCCTGAGGATGATTCAGAAACGTGGTTCAGGAAGTGTTACCTCAGTATGCAGTGTGATTTTGAGGTGCACAGTGACATACCCTGGATCTTAGAATTTAAAGGTCTTTTATTAATATATTTTTTTCTTGCATTTCTGATGATGATAATTTGGTTGGATTTGACCAAAAAAACTCACCAAAACCAAAAACCATAAATAAATAAATAAATAAATAAATAATAATCCCCCAAAGCACAACATCTACTAGGCAAAAGGAGAGCACTAATGTGGAAAATATGCTACAGCAACAGCATTTACAGGTTTGTTGTATGGGAAAATGCAAGCTACCAGCAATTTCCCCAAATTAGCTGCTTAAATGTACTACAGAGATCCAGGGTCAGAAATGAAAGCCTTGACCCAGGCAGTCACAAATTTCTCAAAACCAAACTGTACTTCATTTTCAAGAGTCTTATGGAACTTTTTGCCTCTGTTAAAAAGTTAAAATACTTTCTGTTTGTTTGTTTATATTCTACCTTGTCCCCAAAAGGATTAAAGCATCTAATACCAAATAGAAGAGGCTCTTATTACTGGAGAAGGGGAGGGAGGGCTTGAGTTACATCCGCCACGCAAAGGTCAGCTTGGCTCCAAGTGGGATTGGACAGTGCTGATAAACTCGGAATACTTTTCTAAAACAGAATATTCCGATTGAACACATAATCTCCAGCTGCTGGGTGACAGGGGAGGGGAGGGCCTGAGAACCCAACTCTAGAGGGAGTCTGGGAACCATGAGCTTCATCAGCTGCATAAAATCCCAGATAAAAAGTACACACTCCCTCATTTGTTCTCTATGCCCGGATATGTATTTATATGTATTTGACCTGTCAGACAGCATAAGGGGCACAGTGCAGCGTGGAGGCCCTGGCTTCTCTGTCTGGTTTGCTTTATGGTTTCACCATCTGGGCAAGTCATTTAATCTCTCAGTCCCTCAACTTCTTCATCTGAAAATGGAGCTACTACTTTACCTCAGAGGATTATTGTGAAGATCGTAAGAATTAATATACGTAAACAGTGCCTGGTGCATGTTAAGTGCTCAATAAATGTTAACTACAATTCTTATTTTCTAGTCCTCTGTTAAGCACAGAAAGAACAACAGAAATAAAGACCACTGCTTTGTCATAAGGAACTTGTAGTCTAGCTGGAGACAAGATGGCCAGAGGGGAAAGGATAGTGATCCAAAAAAGGGAATCCTGGGGAAAACTGAGAGAGGACACTCTAAGAGCCCCAGGAGGTTAGGAAAAAGAGAGATAATGACATTTTCCTCAAAATTTTTTAGGAGGCTTAAAGGATTATATCTAGGCTGAATCCAATAAGCAGGCTTTAGACAGAAAAGAAGGCATTTCAGACAATGGCTAACAATACTCAAGAAGACATGGAAAGAAAAATGAATGCTATATATTTTTAGAAGAGGAAAAAATATCTCTATTATCTGGGAGTGGTGGAAAATTCATAAAACTTCCCAGGGGACCCATTTGGGAGGAATATGAGGACTGGGTAGAGGTAGTTGAACTTAATGTGGTTGGAAACAAGAGGAACTGGCAATCTGTCATCCTGGGAGGGACACAGAGAAAGTATTTCAGGAAGGTGAACGTGGCTGAGGCACTCAGGTTGGATGGGCTGGGAAAGTTCTGAGTCAGGGAGGCCACCAAGAGGCCACCGGAGGGGTGAGGTCCTATGGCCCACACCAGAGTGCTGAGAGGACAGAAGGAAGTGGAGGATGAGAGAAGCCCTATGGTCAGTGACTAGACATCTGAACATGAGGTCTAAATGCACTGGATGCAGAGTCCTGTAGGATGGGTTTGAGGCCCTGCTCTGCCACTCAGCGGCCCCTGAGCCCAGGGCACTGATTCTTTGTAAGTTCAGTTTCCTCTCTTGCAAAATGGAAGCAAAAATGCTTACTTCATATGGATGAAAAGCTAAGGCCAACTTAGCATGACACCTGGCTCGTTCCAAAGTGGTTAAAAAAAAAAAAAAAAAAAAGGTAACCATTTATTTGGTGTTGGTGTGATAAAGAAGGAATTAAAAATGAGAGACAAGAAAACAGAGGTTCTACATCTGGTCCCTAAGCCACTGAAGAAGACACAGGCCTGGCCACTGTCTGGTTCACTCTTCAGGAGACCTCATTAACATTTAACATTAGCCTTTACCACTTCAGAGACAAATAGAGGTGTCAGTATGAATGGAGACTCCTGACTCCTGTATTGTATCCCCTTTATTATGTACCTAACTCATTTCCATCTCACCATGGAAACCAAGTCTTGCCAAAAATATCAGACCTTTTCTCTCTCTCAAATAAATAAATAAAAATATTAAAAAAAAAAAATATCAGACCAAAGGAAAATAGTGATAACTTTGCTTCATTTAGAAGAAATAGCTTAAGATTAAAAAAAAAAAAAGGTAAGTATTTTGCACTTTATTTCATAAGAAGAGGGAGGAAAAAAAGATGACACATTGTACCAGTGATTACCTGCCCATTTTAAGCCCTGTCAGCAGCACAAAGACTTAAAGCAAAGCTAAATCCAGGCACATTATTCCTTTAAGCCCCTGTGATAACTCAAGGGGACTGAAAGGCATGTCTGTGTTTCTACAGGAGGCTTGTGGTGGGTTCAGAAACTTTTAAAGAAGTGCCCTATTATCTCAGGTAGGTGTGTTCCCAAGAATTTAAACTGAATGTACTTTTGTTTTAGTTCCCAAGAAATGTTCCTCATCCACCTAACTTTTCCAAAGTCCATCTTGCACAATGCAAATTGCAGAGGTAAGATGTGCTTGACCTAATAAGTCTGGAATGAAGAGCTAAGGAAGTGCGTAACACAAGGAAATTCTTCATCAGCATGCCTTTTTGACCCTTGCAGAACTGTCCTTGATGGCCCGGAGCGCTCAAGGCTTTGCTTCCTTGTTGGGCTGTGAGGAATTTGCCTGCAAAGTTTTGAGAAAAGCTACAAAATCAAAGGGGATCAGGCGAAATGACCTGCTGCTGACCAGTGCTGATGGACAGCTCTGGTGGTCACCACAGTAAGGACTTTACACCCTTTAAGAAATCAGCAGGAGAGAAATGATGGAGTAACTTCCCTAAGTCTGCTAAAGCATATTCGCTGAGGAATGGACCCTCCAATCCACACACCCTCCTAGACTATGAAATTATCTTTCTTCCATCTTTTACACATGCAACTAACTCATATTATGACACAAATGAGCTTCTATTACCCAGCAGGCTTCCTTACTGAATACAGCCCAAGCCAGTGATTGCTTTGATTACAGAAGGAAATAAATGGCTTCTCAAGGTCTTTTGGATAAGGTGGCATTGGGAAAGTGACCGCAACCAGACACATGGTACAGAAGAATTGCTCCTGCTGGCCAAAGACAGAAAACCCAAAGAGAAATACTTTTAGCTACCAGAGCAGCCCCACAAGCACGTGTAACTTGTTATCTGGGCATCAGAGTAGTGTGTATAGTCTCTGGGACCTGCAGTTGTGTTCAACACCTGAGGACCATGGGATCTAGGGCAAGTAACAATAGCCCTGAGTCGCCGTTCCTAGCCCTTAAAAGGAAACCAGTATCTACTTACTTTGCAGAACATCACACATGTCAAATAGACTAATGCATATGAAGCACACAACTTTTACCCTCACTGGACAGTGTTATCATTTAGGGCTATGAGTAGATTCTTTTCAGTGGAGAAATCATCCCTGAATGAGATAGGAACAAATCATAATTTGGTTTCAGCTCCATAACACTGTTGAGTCAACTGTTTCTCTAGCAATTTCCCTTTCCTCTGGATCTATTTAACAATCATCATTAGCATAGCAAATCAGACTGGTCATAGAGGTGATCTGATATTGTCACTTTAATACTTGCAAGCTGTAAATATGTAGACAAGATTAGTGGGAGGACAGGTGATTTAGAGTGTGGGCTCATGGGACCATGGAGTTGCCTAGCTAGGCCCTTGGAAACCTCTTAGTTTAACTGCCTCAGGGTAGGGACACCAACAAGGAAAATGTATTGCCTTGAGCCACAGATCAAGGAAGGGACAGAGGAAGGACCAACATCCTCAATCCAGAACTTTCTGGCTACTGCCACTTTTAATTCAAAAGATTAGCTGTTCCTTGGAGTTTCAGTAGAACTTGACTGTAAAATTATCTTGATTTGGTGAGGAGGAAGGAGGTGGGGTCATATTTTAGCTACAGATTTAATTCCTTCAATGGTTACTGATATATTCAGGCTTGCTTCTTTTTTATTTGGAGTCAGTTTTGGAAATGTTTATTTTTTTTCAGGAAATTTCTTATTGTACCTGGTTTTTAAAATACATTGGCACTAAGCTATTCATAACACCTTTTATAATAATAAAATAAAAAAAGTCCCTACACTATCTGTTGTTATGTCCCCCTATTTCTTCCTAATGGAGGAAGTATCTTCTCTACTTTTTCTTTCTTATTTACCCTGGACTAATGTCTAACTGAACTTTCTGCCACAATGGAAATCTTCCTTTATGTGTTTTATACAATATGGAAAGACCTGCACTACCCAATACTGTAGCACTAGCCACTAGATCCGTGTGGTTACTGAGCCCTTGAAATATGACTAGTGTGACTGAGGAAGTGAATTTAAAATTTTATTTAATTTTAATTAATTTAAATTTAAATAGTCACATGTGGCTAGTGATTACCATATTGAACAATATATACATACAAAAGTCAAAGATTCAAATTTTATTTTTGTGAATCATTTCTTGTTATTATTGTTGTTTTCTATTTTATTTACTTATGCCTTTGACTTTTTAAAAAATTTCCTTCCTTTTTACCTCTTTATGATTACTCCTTTTTTCTTTTTTTTTTTTTTTTTTTTACTCTGTTTTTATGAAGACTTGTCATAGCCAAGAAACAGACCTGTGCGGAGTTCTACTGAGGCCTGAATTCCTTCCTCTTTGGATTCAAGTCCCAGAGGCTTAGTAGGAAAGGTCCGCGAAAAGGTGATTGAAGAGAGAACATGAAAAGCTGAAGGTCTCCCAGATGAAAGCCAAGCCAGAAACCTGGCTGTTAAGAATATTTTCTCTCCTCCGAAAAAATGAATTAGTTGAATCCAATGTGACACTCAAAGGAAAATCAAAATGCTTGAAGAGCAGGTTGTGGATTTGAACCCCCCTGTAACTGGATTCCTCCTTGGGACTTAACAGCTCTGACACATGATACTCTGTAGAGAGGGTCCTGTTAGCCTTACTGAAATCTGGACCCATGGGCCTTTTTTATATGGAGAATTTTTAAGATAAATGGAGTTGAGAACTAGGAGCTAAGTTTCCAGGGATTTCTGCCATTTGGGACTATGAAGTAGGGATGGAAGCAGCAGGAACAAGAAGCAGATGAACTACTATAAAGGGACAAAGGAGACAAAAGGGACTCCTTTTGCCTGGAGAGAGTTAGTCTCCAGGCTTGAAGATGAGAACCAGCCTCCATAAAACAAGAATTCTTTACACTTCTATTCCCCTAGGCCTTGCTGCACTTTGAGCCAACATGCCATATATATCGTGAAGCTCGATATCAGAAGGGATGCCAGGGCGGTGGGGTGATGGGGAGGCCGCGTCTCCCAGAGATGATCAGAAGCCACTGAGTGAGTGATGACCTCTGGAAGGCTAGGCTGCTGCTACTTTGCTGTGTGGGGCCGGGGAAGGGGAGAGGTTTACCCCAAAGGGGCTCTAAAATGCCAGAAATAGAGGGAATGAACCTGAAACATTGAGACTTACGGTGAATTGGAGAGTGCTTCAGGTAAAGTTAGTCTATGATTTTGAGTTTTTCTGGTGATTTTACTAGAGTTATTCAAGGTTTCTTAAAATATTCCTTGTTTTTTATGACTTTTAGGTCTTACTCTAAAATGCCAAAAAAAAAAAAAAAAAAAAAAAATTCCGAAGAGCACAAAACAGGAGAAGGTGATAAGGAGGGCCTGGAGGGCAAGAAGGGAATTCCGATGCTGTGGCCAGGGAGGGCCACTTCCAGCTGTAACAGCTAAGCTGACCTGTGTGATGAGAAGGAGTTAGTCTCGCAAAGATGGAGGGGAATGGGTTTCAGACACAGGAGCCAATAGGTTCGGAGGTCCTGATGTGGAAATAAGCTTGGCATGTTGGAAGGCAGAAGGAAAACTGGGCTCTAGGACCACAGTTAGCCAGGGCATGCTGGTGAGAGGGACGTGGGAGAGGCACACAGCGGCGAGGCCAGAGGTGCTCCTGAGAGTCAGAGAGAGGGCTCTAGACTAATTAACTGTTCATGAAATATTTGAGGCTACTCTCCTAAAGCATCTTGTCAGCTAAGGCAGTTTCTATACTTCCATACTGACTCTCAAAGCACAGTAGACCCTGATGTGGGTGAGTTTTCCCCAAAGAAGGGGTAGATTACATTGGTGCTTTTTGCTCAATGAGTTGGGCAAGAAACCAAGGTCTTCCAAGAGCTTTCCATGTGTCTCTGACCATTAAAGATACTACTGTGGGGGCTCCACAGAGTTCAGGGGCCTCCTGGTGGGCACACAGTCAACTCGGGTAGGCCCAAACCCCTTGGCAACCACTCCTGCTTCCACCTCTGGGTTTTACACAAAGATTTTTTTTTCTTCTGCCACTGGGAAAAGTACATAAAAATAGGTGTGCCACTTGAAAATTAAACAGACAGTAAATACCCAGGGCAGTTGGGCTGTGATCTAGATAAGACCAGCGAATCTAAGAGTGGCAAGTCACGTAACATAAGAATAAGAAAGAAAGAAAGAAAGAAAGAATCATGGCAGTAATGATCGGTTTGAAAAAAAAAAAAAAATAGATGGAAAGAATTTGGAAGGTAACAACTTCCAGATGGTCCTGGTGGTGAAGATAGCTATATATAGAGAAAGAGGGGCTAATTAGTTCCTGGGCCGAGGCCCCAGTTTCTGTTAAGTGAGTGATTGTTTCGTGGTGGTTTAGTTCAATGCTAGGGGACACACACCACATCGCGAGTAAATTAAGTATTTGGGTTTTTTTCCAAGCAGTGGGAATTGCCTAACCTTAATACAATTAATTAAGACTCAATGAATGTTTAATTTAGTTCTGGTGCTTGTACCAGGGACACAATGGGCTCTTTGTTTTGGCTAAGACTCCTAAATATTGGAAAAAGGGAGGCAGGCTGAAAGAGAGCAAGGGTTAGTCAATAGCTTTTCCCCAAACGCTCAGATGCACAAGTTGGTTTCCAAATGTAACAGCCAATTCAATGAAACCCAAGAGATTGCCCTAGAAGGAGGCTGTGGGCCTTCCAGGAGAAAAGAAAAAATATTGCCTCATGCCTCTGGGTTGGCATCAGAAGTTACAAGCTAGTCTTTCAAACACCCTTTCCAAGACTCTCACTCTGCCAACTAAATGGGCCATCTTTACAGTGCATGCTCAACTAAATTCTTGCTTGGTTTCTTCCTACTTTCAAGTCAGGATCCCTCGGCAGTGAAAAGAAGGCTTGAGAAAATTTAGGAGCTAGGAAGCGTAGTTGGAATGCTGAATACTTCCAGAAGACTGTGACCAAATGGACCACTTTTGGCTGGCTACCAACCATCACCTGACAGGCGGCTAGACAAACATGTGGGGATTTTTATCACTATCGAATCAACACTCTTGGCTCCTAAGAGAATTCCATGAAGAACAACAATAACAATGATAAAAAGTGCTTCTGTTTACTGTGTATCTACTGTGCGTCAGCCCCATGTGTGCTGTTCCATGTAGCTTATCTCATTCAACTCTCACAATAACAAGTGGTCAGTGTTCTTATCATCCCCTATGGAACATGTGTAGGAGCTGAAACTTTGAGATACTAAGTCCTTTGCTCAAGGTCTCATAGCTAGCTAGCAAACGAAGGAACTGGGATTGCAACCAAGGATGTGTGACCCTCCAGTCTGCACTAACTCTTGCTCACTCACGCCTGATACTGTGCTGAGTTACTCTCTAGGTGAACTCCCATTGGGTGGATGAGCTAGAGGGATTGCCAAACAGCTGGCTCTCGCAACACACACCAGCAGAGGAAGGCTCAACACTTTAGCCAGAGAGCAAATGTGTGCTGTGTGCCCATTTACACACCAACTTGCAGAGCTGGTAAGTGGAGAGAACTACTGGTAGATACATAGAACAATGGCTTCCCATCCCAGTCAAGTCAGACAGAAGAAGTAACTGGTTCAGGAATAGAAGCAAGGAGGCCCAGGGCATGGATGACTGTGAGGCTCAAGCCATTTTTTTCCCTTGAATCTGGTCCTTTTCACTCTTTTTTTTTTTTTTTTTTAATTTTTTTTTTCCTTTTTTTATTGTTATGTTAATCCCCATACATTACATCATTAGTTTTAGATATAGTGTTCCATGATTCATTGTTTGTGCATAACACCCAGTGCTCCATGCAGAACGTGCCCTCCTTAATACCCATCACCAGGCTAACCCATCCTCCCACCCCCCTCCCCTCTAGAACCCTCAGTTTGTTTTTCAGAGTCCATCGTCTCTCATGGTTCTTCTCCCCCTCCGATTTCCCCCCCTTCATTCTTCCCCTCCTGCTACATTCTTCTTCTTCTTTTTTTCTTTCTTAACATATATTGCATTATTTGTTTCAGAGGTACAGATCTGAGATTCAACAGTCTTGCACAATTCACAGCGCTTACCAGAGCACATACCCTCCCCAGTGTCCATCACCCAGTCACCCCATCCCTCCCACCCCACCCCCCACTCCAGCAACCCTCAGTTTGTTTCCTGAGATTAAGAATTCCTCATGTCAGTGAGGTCATATGATACATGTCTTTCTCTGTTTGACTTATTTCGCTCAGCATAATACCCTCCAGTTCCATCCACGTCGTTGCAAATGGCAAGATCTCATTCCTTTTGATGGCTGCATAATATTCCATTGTGTATATATACCACATCTTCTTTATCCATTCATCTGTTGATGGACATCTTGGCTCTTTCCACAGTTTGGCTATTGTGGACATTGCTGCTATAAACATCGGGGTGCACGTACCCTTTCGGGTCCCTACTTTTGTATCTTTGGGGTAAATACCCAGGAGTGCAATTGCTGGATCATATGGTAGCTCTATTTTCAACTTTTTGAGGAACCTCCATACTGTTTTCCAGAGTGGCTGCACCATGGTCCTTTTCACTCTTAATCCATTTCTGGAAGGCTGTGAGGCTCTGGGAGACAGGGTGAGATGGAGGTAAGGATGCAAGGATTATTGGCCCAAATTCCTATCTCTCTATTCTCTTAAGTTTGGTTTCAGTGGAAGCCCAAGTGTTGGCCCAAAGACATCTAGTTTGGCCATGGATTAATTATCCCTCACCTTCACATTATCCTATAGGACCTTCAGCAGCCTGAGATGATTGTGGTCCTAACCCAGAACTTTAACTGCTCAGAAAATGTAATTCATCTAAACTATCATTACATTATAAAACTTAGAGCAGGTAGACAGGGATAAATTAGGGATAGTTTAGACCAAGATCATCTCACTCCCAATTATCACTGACCTATTGCCAAGATCCTTAATACAATTCTTTGGAAGAAGGGGAGAGAAGAAAAGATGATTATCTAGCTAAGTTTCTAAGAGCTTAAATGACTTATGAAGGGTCACCAGGTTAGTGGCAAAACCAGGAAAAGAAGACAAGTATGCAAACAGTACGTGGCCCTCCCATTATATCATCCTGCCACTATTTTTTCCTGAGTTTCTATAAGTTGTCCGTGTGTGTATCCAATCAAGAGAATCCTTATTACCTACTATCTGTTAGGCATTGGAAAGTGCAAAGATGAGTAACTCCCATATTTTGTGGGTTTTTGTGGGCTCTAAGACAAATAACTGATGTTTAGAACTGTGCCTGGCCTAACATTCAATAAATATTTCCTAAAGAGATGCACGAAAGCACCCAGATAACACAATTTAGGGCAGACTGTAAGGAGCTAGAAATATCCCAAAAGTGGGAAGAGTACCCGGTGCAGAGAAGGCATTCCATAATATTTGTTGAACGAACAAATGAAGGAATGAATAAGTAAATGAACAGAGCTGAGTCCAGCATAATCAGCACAGCTAGGCTTTAAGAACACTAGGTAGTAGGGTCTGTGGAGAAATTACTCTCTCACATGACCTTTCCTAAGGGGTCTTGTGTTAGTTCAGCACAGATCCACATCTCTGGACTCTGGAATCTTACAGGACTCTGAAAGACTTACATTAGAATCCAGCTCTGCCACCTACTCATCAGATGTCCTTGGACAAGTCAGCACTTTGTCCTCTCTGATTCTCGCTCTATAGGGGGCAAAGAAGGAGAACCTGCCTTGTTAGGCTGCTGGGAAGATTAGAACTTGGTAAGGTAAAGTAAAATTCTCAAGAAATACAAGCAATTCCTCCCAGAAATTCCTATCAGTCTTCGCTAAAAGCTTTTTTCTATTTTATCTATCCATCCATTTATCTACGTGCACTTCCTATTTACTAGGCATTATCTTAGTGCTCTAGAAATATTAACGTACTCAATCCTCACAATAACCCTAGGAGTCAGGTACTATTATCTCACATTTTACATACAAGGAAAACAAGGAGCAAAGAAGTTAAATGACTAGCCAGAGTCACACAGCCAGAAAGTGGTCGAGCTGGGATTCCCAGGGAGGCAATCTGGCCCCAGACCCTGTGCACTTGCCAACAGTGGAAGGACACTCACTTGTTGTCTCCTGAAAACATGATGGTCTTTTCACCACTATCCCTGCACGGTTCAAAACTCAGGGATAATAATTTTCAGGAGACTAGTACGTTATACTTAAAAAAAAAAAAAAAAGTGATCATCAAAATGGTCATGTCAGCTTGGCAAGGTGTAGCTCTGAATCCATGTGGCAGAGCAGTGACATGGCTCACTGAAGCAAACAGCACCAGGATACCGGTGACTCGATGCTCACCACCCAGAGCTCCTATGGTAGCAACAGATTGTGACAATATGGTTTCCCCTATACAATACAGCTGGGTTGGTCTGGGATGTCAATCTGATGCCAGAAGGACAAGATGTCCAGACAACTCTGGTGGCATTTCTCTCTTTGGAAGATTCCATCACTGCCTCATGCATCATCTTCTGAATTCTATTCTATATACTCTAATTCTTCATCTTGCTAATCATATTTATAGCAATAATCAAAATAATAGTCTTTATTCTTTAGCAGTACAAGCCAGAAATTTCACATATGTTATCTCATTTAACCCTGTAACAACCCCATTATTAGGTGTTGCTATCCACATTTTTAAAATGCTGTGCAGAGTTTCCTTTATTTCTCTAACCATCCATCTGCCTAGCCCTATTTTATGCCAGGCCTGTGCCAGGCACCGGGGCTATGAAAACCAGCAAAACCAACTTGCTCCCGCTTTCATGGAGGTTAATCCACTAAATCCCACAAATAGTGGTAACATGACAAAGAATATGAGGAGTAAGAAAAAGATGCCATGAACTATGAGACCCTAGGGTGAATGGATCTTCCCAGGCTTGGTCCAGGGAAAATTTTCCTGGGGAAGCAGAAGGAGGGCATGAGTTGGAATTAATTGGGTCAAGGGGGTAGGTAGATATTATTATAAAATAATTTTAAAGGGTTAAAGCATTCCTGATCCTTTTTTTTTGGTCATTGTGTGATTTTTCACCCATAAATAGTAAAATTATCATGAGAGGGTCATGGAGCTGTGTCCTATACAAAAGGCAATCAGAATGGCATTGTACAAAGACTGACCTGGCTGTACTCCCGGAAAGACCAGCTTGTTAACCATGGCCAAGGCAGCAAAGGACCCAGCCCTTGAAGGTCTCATGATTCTTTTTATTGCCAAGCCTGTGTGCATGTTCTTCCCATTGTCTGGATCATTCCATGCCATACCACCCCTAAACACACCAAGCCTAGAAGTCAAGGGTCTCAGATGGGAAAGGCCACAGGCTCTGCTCACCCCCCATGTGACCTGACAGAGGCTCCATTTATGTTCCAGAAGCAGGGGACCTGCCACTCCCAAGAAACCCCTTCAGATGCGGTGAATTTGTCAGCACTTATGCAATGTAGTCAAGATCTCTGCATTAGACCAGTTTGGCACAAAAGGGTCTGGTTCCTTCCTCTTCCCAAGTATGTGGTTTTTACGGGGGATCTGAAGGGCTGGTTAGGAATTCAGGTCATGGAAGCCCCAGACACAAAGACGGTTTATAAGAATCTGCTCATGCCATAAGTTAACTGACAAAAGCTGAAATAATTGATTTTTTTTGGAATATTACATTTTACGTATCCATGCATTCTCTCAGGACGTCCAATCCACAGACTGCCTGGAAGCTACTTGGGATGTATGTACATCATACGCCCACGCTCCTACTATTTATTGGGACCAGCTTGCTCCATTTCTATGATCCTGCCTGTATTCTACCTATTAAATAGTGTCAGTCCCGGCTGTAACATAATCCTGGCTGAGATTCACATGCAAGATGTAATCTTGACAAGCCATTTGGAATCTCTTCTAAAAAAATGTAAAAGCCAGCATTCTTCCAGAGGAATGAATCAGTCTGATAAAAATGTCTACAGGGGAAGCCTAATCAGTTCATATGAGAACTTGTCAGTAGACCCTCTACTTGGACTGTGAGATTAAACCATCTTCATAAATTGTCATTAGAAGGAGGCAGGGTCCCTTCAGCTAAAATGCTTTTCTCTTATTTCCACTTAGAAACTCTAAGTTTGCATTTCCCCAGTGGAGACACCGGCAAAAGCCACATCAAAATGAGCACCAAAAAGATAACAAAATCTCACTTTTGCTCATAAATATGGTTCCTTTCTAACCTGCTAAAGCCGGATGCCAGCTCTTTGCTCTCCCTTAGCAGTTTGGAGTTCTGAAAGGAAAAACCTGCCTCACTTTATTATTTCTTTTCCCTAAACATCCTTATTTTGACCTCTTATCCAGATAATCACCCACTGATTATTTTAAAGGTATGCTAATATTTAGACAAATCCTCCAAGATGTCTCGGGTTGGAACAGGAAATGCTTTATGTCATTTTAATGTTTATCAACATTAGTGGTGAAATCATATCATTAGAAGGGAAAACATTTTCAGATGATTTTTTGATATCATCTAAAGCGATCAGTGTGTGAGTTAAGAACAAGGCGAAATGAAGAACCATCTCAAAAGAGGCCCTACCAAGTAAGTAGCAACTTCATTCACCCATCTCATTAAATTGCAAGAGTTTCCATCAGAGATTTTTTTTAATAAATTATTCTCAACATTTATATAATTTTCCCCTTCTCACAGTAATCCATACTAATAGGGGAGAATAAGGACAAATGTGATTCCAGTCCTGGTTCTGCCACTTGCTGGCTGAATGACACTGGAAGTCATTCAGTTTTCCCCAGCCTCCACTTCACCATCTGCAAAATGGGATAATAACATCACTGACTCACACAGCTGTTACAAGGATTGAGCACACCATCTGGGACACTGTGAGCCTAGCATAATGTTTAAAGCACTTTAGATGAAGGGTAATTATTTGTTCAATGAATGAATGAATGAATGACCGGTCAATGAATCTATTCCTACCAAAACTGTAATGTTCTAAATCAGGGGTTGGTAAATTTTTCCTGCAAAGGGCCAGAGAAGAAATATTTTAGGTGTTGGAGGCCAAGTGGTCTCTGTCATGACCACCCAGCTCTGTGTTGTAGCAGAAACCAGCCATACACAGTAAACAAATGAATGTGGCTGTGTGCCAATAAAACTTTATTTGCAAACACAGGCAGGGGACTGGATCTGGACCACAAGCCATAGATTGCAGACCCATGTTCTAAAATCCTAGCCTGCTAATGATAAACCAGACTGACACTCAAAATAAGTACTCAGTCATGATTTATAAGCTCAGTGTTAGATCAAGTCCTTCAAAAGGAAATTAAGAGGCAATAAGTCAGTCCCTCCCAGCTTCACTGCAACCATTTGCTGCACTCTGTCACACTCTTCTCACCACTGGCAGGATCCATTTTGGTCTCACAGGTCTGCTGGGGCCCTTTTTCCAGCCAGTGGACTTACCCATCCTCTAAACCAGCCTATTGTACCCAATTCCCCCTTGGGACCAGGCTTCTGGTGACACCCTCATAGGCCAAAGGCCCTCCTGGAATGCATCCCTTCTTTTCCCACTCAAACCAATGACAAAATCTTCTTCTTACAAAATCCTCAGACAGGGAGATAGGAACCTCCTCATCCACGTCTAAGAAAAGAAATGCAAATGTTATTCCTTCTCACACTCCTATTAATCTCAGGAGTATAGAATCATGTTGCGGATGATGGAAAGCCATGGGCCAGGATGAGTGAGGGCTTTGTTGAGATAACACTTCTCTGCACTAAAAGCCTACTGTGCTCAAGGCATTGCCTAGAATGCTCCCTGCCCCCCACCCTTTGCTCCCAGGATATAGGAGAAGTGGAGCTCAGAGAGCACAGAGGACTTGCCCAAAGACACAGCCTGGAGCAGAAACTGGTGCCTAAGTTGCTCTGACCCAGGTCTGACTGACTCGAAAGACCAAGTTATGAAAATCCACTCTCTGCTTCCAGGTACAAATGGCAACTCTAATCTACTGAGTACTCACGGGAGCCAGGCTTTCAAACTCAGCACAACTTGCAAGCATTTTACTTACTGATGTGCTCACTTTTTTTTTTTTTTTTTTTGATGTCCCCCCAACTAGATTATAAAATCAAAAGAAACCGATCTGTATCTCCATCACAGTCCCTGGCACACTGTAGGTGCTTATTATATATTTGAAGAATTAATTAAGAAAGAAGAATAACGAAGATATTAGATAGTAGTAATTGTCTATGGGCCAGGCACCGGGCTAAGAATTTGACATACATCATCTCAATGATCCCTCCAATTCCACAAGTTAGTTACTATTATTTTTCCCATTTTATTGATGATAAAACTAAGGTTCTGAAAGGTTAACCCTTCTAGGCTAAGGTCAGAAAGCTAACAAATGGCAGAAGCAATAATTGAACCCAATTCTGTTAGGCTCTTAACGCAGATTCTCCTTCCTCCATTCAGCTCCCCCCACACAATGATCGCCCTTGTCCCAACCCAGACAGTGAGTCCGTTGGCTGAGGGCCCTGTTCCTTCCACAACAAAAAGTCATCTTTTCTCTTTCTCCCTGACCATGTTTGTTCCTAGTGTCTGGAAATCGCTCTCACCTATAAAACCAGGATAATTTTCCATTGTCAACATACATCCCAACCTCCTCCGTGGGGTTTTTGTGAGAAATAACTCCATTTGCAGCCATTAATTAAGCTGTTAAAAGTACAAGTAGCTTTTTCTCCATTTTTACATGGCTTCTCAAATGTTTAATGCTGATTTCTTTCTTGGTGCAAACACAAGGAGCTCATAACTTTTCAATGGATTATGAAAGTTATTCCCCCAGGGGCTCAGCAAGGCAGTCATCGCTGGGCATAGCTTTGACATGACGTCAGTGAATTCAGTCCTTCCCGTGCTAATGGTGGTTCTTAATAATATTATTGGAATTATTATTACCTTCAATTAAAAGGTTGGCCATGAATGACTTACTACTTCAGAGAGATTCCCCAAAGAATCACATTAGAGCTCCCCGTCTTTTTGCCAAAGGGCACCATAAGAACAGGAACTAGAGTCCTTGCCCATCCCCCAAGTAAACATTAATTAATAAATACACAGCATTCAAATATTTTATGTTGTTGGCTGGTTACCAGGTTTTAAATTGACTTCCTTGAAGGTGGATAGGGCTGGCTAATCACTACCACTTTGTTTTAAAAACTAAAAGAAAATCAAGAAAACCTGAAAATTTTTTTTCCTCCTTTTTCGTCACCAAATTACATTAGACTAGTATTAACAGTGCAGCTACAACCTGCACAAAATGGCCCATCTCTTATCTTGCCGGAGACTAGGCAGCACAGGGGTTGGTTTCAAAGCAACCTAAGGAATTGTCCCTGGAAAAAATAATTCCTATTACATCTCTCTTCACAATACCTTTGGATTGAGAACACCCTGGAGAAAGGCCTTCAAAGCCAGGTGAATTGCTCATTGCATTCAGGGTCAGTGAGCTGCCCAACTCTGCAAATGAGAGCTGGAGATAGTTCTCAAGGAAAAAACTGGAACATGTAAGTTCAGTCAAAAGAGGGCTTTGGCTGTGCCCAGAATTTGATGCTCAGTCACCATGGAAATATGTCATCCACCTCTGGAGAGACTAGGTCCAGGTGCTAGGACAGAAACACAACCTTCCTCTTCAGAAGTAGTGTTAGCATGTACCCAGACCAAATGGACAGAGATGAGAACTATCTCCAAGGTACGGGGATGATTCTTGGGGTCCCAGGTGCAGAATTTCATGGGAGGGATCTCTGAATCAGGAAAGACAGTGAATTCACACCCAGGAGAGGAGGGAAGCTGGGGTGCCCACAGATAGGAGAGAAAGCTTAAGCTGGGGCCAGAAAGGAAGAAGATTCTGGGACACAATACCTGGTCCACAAGGAATGCATACATATATGTTAAATGAATGAACAAATGAATGAATGATAGAGAGAAACCTAACATTCTGCTTGGCCTGAAAAGCCCTGTCAGCTTAAATCTACAGCTGCTGAGAAAGAATATCTGTGTGTAGCACCTAGGATAATTTTGATACTTACGTTCAAGAATATGCTCCCTTGTTTTTAACACAACCAAACTGAAGCCAATCAACTTGCATGAATTTATGGTACTTTTGTTCCTGTGGGGTGTGTGTGTGTGTGTTTAATCTTTGTTTTTAATAAAATTACTTACTTAACCCCCTGGGCTGCTTATGCGTTTATCAAGGGCAGGGAGCAGATGTTTTCACACTTGGACCCAGGGTGAGAGAGAAGAGGTGGTATATCACTCAGATGAGGAGGCAGACCACAGAGGGCCGGAGTCTTAAGGACAGCCACGTCAAACAGAGAGGAAGCAACTTTAGGAGGGCTGCCCGGGAAGCCTGCACTGCCTGATATTGAAAGATGCCACAATTCACAGGTCCTGTGGCTGCATTTTACCTCCCTCAGAGAAGAAATCCATGGCTGTGTTGGAGCAGCCAAGACTTGGCTTTGATTCTTTGTCTGCCTCCTTGGTGACAAACTTGGCCTCCCTGCTTCCTTGACAGCCTGTTCCTCCTCCATCTGTCTTTGTCAATGAATGAGATTCCAGGTTTTTCAACAAGGCTCCCATTCCAGGAATGACCGTGCAGCCTGATTCTGTTCTTGACACTTATTATTACTTTTTCTGCCATATCTTTCAAGAGAGCCTACCTTATCCACAGCCCTGGAAGGAGAAACCTCACAAAGAGCTTGATCTGCCCTAACTTGCTAGGGTTGACTGTACCAAGCGAGGACTCCTGCTTCAGGCACATACATCTAGAAGGACGGCCACACTGTAGCTTGTGGCCTAGTTCTGGACTGGACTAGTGGGCTGCTTCCCCTAGGGATTGAGAAAGAGGGATTCCAAAGGACTGAGTCAGACCATGAAAAGGCTGTGGGGACATGCAGGCTATGGGGAGAGTACCAGGAAGGTAGAGGAAGCTCTATGAGAGGACAGAACAGATAAGAAAACAGACAGCTATCCTGAGTCTCCACTCTCCAGATCTAGTCCTGTGCTGCTCGGCTCCACAGCCAGCCCTTCAACTCTGTGACAGTCTCCTGCAGGTTTTCAACACATCCCCTGCCACAGATGCTCTTTTTGCCTGCTCATCACTCAGTAGAGTTTCTTTTTGTAGCAGTATCTTGACTCTTTTTTTTTCCCTTCAGGGAATCACACTTCACCCATTGTAAGACTTTGGGGGAAGGAACATAACATAGGTCTAACTAATCCAAAATATCCTATTTTTTTTTTTTAGCCATACAGTGATATGTTCATAGAGGGGAATGTTGCAAAAACTGGTGGGATGAGTTTCATCTGGGGACTTTTGCTGGAACTATTAAGAGAGTGAGACTTCTATGCTTCTGGGGCATCTATATTATTATATAAACATCTGGGGCTGTTAGCAGTTGTTTTTCTAGCTTACAGTGAATCTTTTGGTGGAAGTCTGCTAATGAATGAAATATCTCTAGGGGAAAGCAAAGCCAAGAGATGGTGAGAGACAGAGTCCTGATGATTTTTTTTATCTCCTGGATCCAGCCATTCCTAAAGCCATTGTACCTTGACTTTTCAGATATAAGGGCTAATATATTCCTTTCTTCCCTTTTAAAAATTAGTTTGAATCAATACAAGATTACTGACTACTACATATTCCTTTTAGATTCAGATAGCCTGGACAGGTCACCATTCTGCAGCATAGGAAACTTCCTTCTTAATCCTATCCCCCTTTGCCTTCCACTACTTACCTTGTCAGGAAAAGCTGTTAAAAAAAGAGCAGAAATTTCTAACTTCCATTACTTTGGTGCCTTTGCAAACTCTATACTCACCATATAGGCATCTTTTCCACCCATTTTTCTATTTCATTAAGTTTTTCAGTTTAATGTTATCTATACTGTAATTAAAATTTTAAAAAAAGCTTCTCAATTCAATTCAAGTAGTCTTAAGTGTCTTCTAAGAGCATAAGAGGGTCATGAGGGACATTTTATGTTGAAGAAGTATTGCTCATCACTCCCACCCAAATTTTATTGGCCAGAACCCAGCTGCATGTTGGATAAATAGCACTGGTGATTAGCCACTTTCTGCGGCACTAAAACACCACTGGCCCAATATTTGTTGAATGAATAAATAATGAGGAATGTGTAGAGTTGGGATTTGCAGATGACTCAGGGATTCCTTCCTATACTATCAGGAAAAAAGAAAACACATGGAACCTGAAAAGCCATATTCCATTGTCATCCACGAGTGTGTGCTTTCTCTCTCCTGAGAGGAGCCTCCTGAGTTCCATCTCTCTACACGTTCACCCCAATTTTTTCTCTGGTTCTCATACTTTCCACAAAACAGAAGATTAACTAATTAATTTTGTTTTCTACCCTACGTGCACTCCATGTAGTTATATTGTACCGTTCCTACACCATCCCGAAGTGTGTCACATATCCCATCAGATGAGGTGAAGAAGAGAGAGGAGAGGAGGAGTTTGCTTGCTAAATTCACATCGCATATGGATTTAGAAGGACCCAGCAGTTCAGAAATAGATGAGGGTCAATATTTTCCTTGCCGGGAGAAAAACGATATTTTTATACTGAAAGTCATATACATATGTGTATGTATGCCTCTATTTGCCTAAAGAGGAAATAATTATGAAATCTTGTTACCACTTGACCTGGGCTTATGTTTTCATGAGCAAATGTGGCATAGAGATTTACTCTTGAAAATTTAGAGAGAGTGGCTGCTCAGATTTGAGAAATCTCTCTGCAGTGCTGGTCTGCCTGTGCTCATAGGTGCACAATGAGGTGCATAATGTGCTCTATGAGCACAATATCCTGATACCATGAAGGCTGGTCAGCAAGTGCACACATCAAGCAAGAGGTTGTTTTTATTATAGGTACAAGGCAGATCTGACTGACAAAGGTTTTTGGCTTTCCCCCTCCAGCGATGGATGTCTTTTATTACAGATTAAGCATTTGAAGCTTTTGTTTTTATTTAGTAATACTGTATTTATCCCCAAAGTAATCTTACTTTAAAAGACTGCCTTCTTGTGAAGTTAAATTTTTAACTTCTCCTTAAATTTTTGCTAGCTCAACACAGAAATCAAAATTATATGTATATTTTATACAATAAACTATTATTTCAATAGGATCAAGGTGTTTTGTTTAAAGAAGTGTTATCAGAGAGACATCAGAGAGAGTATTACCAAAGTAAAAGTTAAGATTAACTATTATCATAGACTTAGAATACATTTTTTAAAAATAAAAAGCCAGGCTAACATTGCCTCAAATACTTCCTTGATATTTCCTTGACAACTGAGATTTTTCAAAACCTCATTTTGACTCAAGGTAATCATTATGAGCATCAATTATCATCATGTGGATACAAAATTCTGGCAAATACAATGTTAGATAAAAGAGCCTCTAATGTCTCCTTTACAGATTCTGTTTTCAAGGCACTTGTTATCTCTGAGTTGAATTTTACGGGATTTGAAGAAGTTTGCATGCAAATTCCTTATCAGTGCTTCAATCTTGGGCAAATGACTCAACCTCTCTATGCTTCAGTTTCTTCACCTGTAAAATGAGGATAACAATAATTCCTACTTCATAGGATTGTTGCAAAGATTAAGCAAGTTGATACACATAAAACACTTAATAGAGTATCTGGCACAAGGTCAACTTTATTGCTATGATTATTTTCTCATTACTTTTCAACATATTCCTGGACAAGTGTATCTTTGTAGAAATTGGTGGCTCCCATTTGTAGTAAAATTAGACTTTAGTTGGCATCTAATATTGAAGATAAAATATTTAGAGAAAAATGAGAATGAAATTTTAAATAAAATTGAGACTCTGAATTATTAATGCAAAGCAGTTTTCACTATAAATATTAGGGCTCTGGGTTTCAAGATACGGAAAAAATAATGAGAGCCAAACTCACAAATCCCTCCAGACTTTGGGATGCTCGGACAGGCTAACAAGTGACTGGAGATATAATGATAAAGGAGCCTTTAGGGCCAGGATGAAGGGGGTCAAAGAGATGCCAAAAGTAGGTCAGGGTGAGAGAGGGCAACATGGGCCCACATGTAGGCCCAGGTCTGGGCCAGGCAACCTGAGTGGGAGCATCGATGAGCTGCCAACAGGTTGGCTGATCTTGGCAGGTCATTTAAGTCCCAAGTACCTCCATTTTGCCATCTCTAAAAATGAGAGTAATAATAACACCTCCTGTTTCCTCAACTTAAAATGAAAAGAAAGGGGCGCCTGGGTGGCTCAGTCATTAAGCGTCTGCCTTCGGCTCAGGTCATGATCCCAGAATCCTGGGATGAAGCCCTGCATCGGGCTCCTTGCTCTGCGGGAAGCCTGCTTCTCCCTCTCCCACTCCCCCTGCTTGTGTTCCCTCTCTCGCTGTATCTATCTCTGTCAAATGAATAAATAAAATCTTAAAAAATAAATAAATAAATAAATAAATAAATAAATAAAATGAAAAGAGAGAGAGAGAGAGAGAATGGGTAGCGCTTCCAAAGTTAGGAGTTAGAATATGTAACCGTTCTACAACATGCATTTCTTGTGCAGTAAAGAAAACACTTTGTAAAAGTTACTTATTAAGGAAAAAGATAGTGGAGTATGTGAACACATAGAGTTGCCTAATGTTATAGAAAATGTGAGGGTTTAGGCCTTAGAAAACCTCTGGTGTTTGAAATGCAAGACAGTCACTTACTATGACCTTGAATGAGTTACCTAACTTTTATCAAGACTCAGTTTTTCCATATGTTAAAATTAGGACAATATCATACCCAATAGGATCACTGTCAGCAACAAAAAAAAGATAAAAAAATATATAAAGTGCTCGGGCATTTAGTAGGTGCTTGCATATGTGTGTGTGTGTGTGTGTGTGTGTGTGTGTGTGTGTGTGTGATAAATAAATAATATATGATTGGGGAGCGCCTGGGTGGCTCAGTCGGTTGGTGTCCGACTCTTGATTGTGGCTCAGGTCATGATCTCAGGGGTTGTGGGATCAACCCTGAGTTGGGCTCTGCGCTGGGTGTGAAGCCTGCTTAGGATTCTCTTTCTCTCTCCCTCTCCCACCCCCTTCCCTCTCTGAAATGAATGAATAAATAAATAAATAAAATACAATTGGGAGACAAGGGTGTAGATCAAAGGCTATTAAATCTATGACCTAGTTTCTATGATCCATGGATAGACATCAAAAAGTAGGTGAGCCCTTGAAATTTATTTTGTGCATGTGCATTTTCTAGAAAGAGAATCCTCAGTTATTATGTTTTCCATCCAAGAGGTCCATAACCGTGAAAACATTAAGCATCCCTGGGTAGAAAAAGAGTTAGACTGGTAGATACGTTGCTCCCATGTTGCCCACTGCTCCTAATTCAGAGTGCATAAGCAGTGGTCACCCAGAACAAATCTCCCCCACATAAATACACCAGTTTCTCCTTACTGGAGAAAAACTGGGATCTGGAGGAGACTGTCTCTTTGACAGGGACCAAAATTTCATAGTAGATAGTGGGGAGGAGATTTGGGACTCTATCTTTAAAAATGAGGCTAAAATTTTTGAAAATGACTACATATATCTTATTTTTGATAAAGTTTAGGTTACAACGTCAACAACTCGCTAGTTCTTATAAAGAACATAGAATGAAATGTGTGGATTTATTTGGCCCATTTCTTTTCCTAACCAGGTTGTATGAGTGCATGATGTGACCTCCTGCACTCCCATGAGCATAGTTATTAGGAGGGTAGCATTCACAAACATATTTGAGACTTTTACCATTTTCCCAAGAATCGATTATAAGCCTCGAACATCCAGTCACTCACTGTGAAGCCCCTGGGCTGTGAACATGCTTACTGACTTTTCGTCTTTTTCACTGATAACAAATTATCTTCATTGATTAATAAATTTGCATGTGACACAAATTTGGTTTCCAACATCACTTTCATCAACTTGATAAAATCTTGGGTCTTTTGAGAGATTTGCTATTTCAATTTTCAGGTGATATAGACTCTATTTTCACTGTACTCCTGGCTGCTGGATAATCCAGAAAAGATAGATGTCTAAAGAGCTGACTCAACACAGTGGGAGGCCCGGTATTGAGTGGGGAAGATGTATAAGTAAGCCTAATTTGATAAGTGGTCAATTAATTCATGAATGTTTTAATGTTACGGTAACTTTGGCTTTCCTACAACCTTTGAACCACCAGCCTCAGAGAGCGAATTTTTGGATAAAGGGAACCCAAGGAAAACCCCTGTAAAGTTAGTACAAACTGGTACCGGGTTGGTGTGGGGACAAGAGAGCCTTTGCAACACATTCTCCCATAAAAGCCATGTGGTGCATAGTGGCTGGCGAGAGGGAAAGAATGCATTTCAGGCAAGTGTATGTTAAATAAGCCCCTTCAAGGACCAGTCCATGAACTCCAGTCTATGTTCCAGAAAATGAGGCCCACATTCCAAACCAATTTCACAACCACCCCCCCTTTTTTAATAACAACTCATTTTTACGTAGGGGGTTGCCTATTCTGCAATTCTGTAATAGTGAATTTTTGCTTATTGTGTTTCTGGATAACAAGGTGTGCCTGTGTTTCCTTCTCACGTATCAGTTTGCAGAAAGTAATTGCCCTGCAATTCTTAACCCAACCCCTGCATGCATTCCTTTCTGCATTGTTCCAGTTTGTCATGTCTGTGTTGTCACCTGAGAGCTGATCTTCCTTGACTGAAGTCCATTCGAGAAACATCTTTACCCTTCAAGGTGTCTGGTGCAAAGATGGGCTGTTTTGACTAACTAGCAAAACATATACAGAGCATCTTTTCCCAAAGTACTCTTATGTTAGTTCCCAAAGAAAAATCAGTTTGTAAAATAAAACTGGTGGAATTTAGACTGAAGACTTTGCTTCTTTTTTTGGAGGGGGGGGCAGGAAATTACTGTATAAATATAACCTAAAGAATAATAATATTAATATTTGTTCCTTTTTTACCAAAGTCTTATGATGTACCAGATGCTGTCTTAGGCATTTCACATATACAATCTATTTTAGTCCTTATAATAATCCTCCCTGTATGTTTTTTTTTTTCCCTGTAGAATGGAAGTTTCATATAGGCAACTATTTTATTCTTTTTGCTTATTGTTGCATCCCTGGTCCCTAGAACATTGCGTGGAATAGAGCAGGCACCCAATCAATATTTGTCAAATAATGACTGGATCCCTATTTTTAGACAGGATCCCTATTTTCAGACAGGGAAACTGAGGCACAGCGAGGCCAGTTATAAGCAATTTGCCTAAGGTCACGGAGGTTATAAGTGACAAATGATATTTCAAACAAAATTTAATACCAAAATCTACAATTTTAAAAAACTCCCTCATCCAATATATGTACACACCCTCACCCAGTCACAGCCACCCACACACTCACACACTCACACACTCACACACACACACAGAGGCTGCCCCAGCCCATCTGCTCCCTCAGCAAACCACCGGCCAATTGCTGAAGGACAAAACCCATCCCCCCCTCCCCAAATCTGTCCTCCAACAAAAGTCCTCCGTGGGCTCTTCTGTCGGCAGTTCTCACTAGTATTTGGTGACCTCCTTGCCCAGTTCTCATTGCCTGGGCCACAACCCCCCACCCCCAGAAGACTCCTTAATTATAATCACCACACAGTCTATACCATCCGGGAGAGAGGCTGTTCGGCAGCAGCTGCGAAAGCTGAACTAAGTTATTTGGGGATTAATCCGCTGCTGAATGTAGTCTTACAAGTACGGCTTTGGGGGAAAAAAAGATAAAAGGAGCTAATGCCGTTCGTATAAATGTGAACTTACATACAACACAGACGCAGGCACACCCACAAGTACGGGGACTAAAAGTTAAAATATGATTATCGAAGGATAAGAAGGACTTACAACTGTAATGTAAGATGGTAAGAAATACGTCCCGGCTTTCTGTGTTCAGCAGGGACACAAGCGTGCTCTGAGCCAAGGGGAGGAGGGAAAAAAGAGAGCTAGCAAATTGACATATCTTTAGGTAGACTTAAATATAGCTTCAGAGATTATAATTCAGATCAAGGCTAGAGCTCCATTTCAACATTCCTTGACTGCTAGTAATATAACAAAGGCCTGCAAATTGGGAGGTACGTCTGCTTGGGAAGGGATGCTTATCTGATCTCAGCCCATCTTTCTTCATGTTTCAGTCCCAGAAGAGCTGCCCTCCTCTTGGTGAGAAGCTCAGCAGTGGCGGCCCTAAAACCTGGCAGGCCGAAAGCCCAGCTGACTGGGATCCAGATGCGGCTGTCTCACCGCCGGCTGCTGGTGGGGCATCTCAGGGGGCTGCTGCCAGGTGGCCGCCATGCCCCGCAGTAAGGTAGTGCCCACTTGTCCCCTGGCGGGGGGGGGGGGGGGGGGGGGGAAGGGGGGGGAAAAAAGGCCTTGGGGAGGGGGGGGGGCCCAAGGGGGGGGGGTGTTTTCCGCCTGTGACCAGGCAATTTCCTGAAGGTGGGGGGGGGGGGGGGGCGGGGGGGGGGCGGGGGGTGGGTGGGGAGGGTGTCCTTTCCTCACATGCTCATTCATTCCTTCACTCATTCATGTGTTCATTCACCTTCCATTCATTCAGATACTAATAAAGCAATGCGGTACAACAATCCTATGTAGAGACCTGGGGGGCAGACTTGGGCGGGACTTCCAGACTTCATATGCGCTGGCTGCGAGCCTCTGGGGGAGTTACCTAACCAAGCTTTAGAAGCCTCACCTGTACTGTAGAAACAGTAACAGAGCCCACACCTCATAGGGATGCTGCCAGGAGACTACGCATTAGTGCGGGTAGAACTCTTTACATACTGCCTGGGGCACAGTAAGTGCTCAACAAACAGCAAATATTAGGATGAGGATGACAGTCATGTCAGAGCCGTTAGCGAGGCATTACACAGGCTGCTGGCTCCGAGTGCACCCTGCATGGTCGTTGATGAGCAGAAAAGGCTTACGCATAAGCAACAAGATAAAATGTAAAAAGTAAGAAGTTCCCTAGGGAAAGTTCCAGAGAAAGCCCCACAGAGAAAGAGAGACCGCTGGACCTAGAGTTTATGTACCGAAGAGGCTATCAGTGTCCCGCTGCCTCGGGGTTGGAGCTGCGGCGGCTGTGATCTGGCCATCAGGCAGGGAAGTAACCTTCGAAGGGGCTGGAGCCCACGAACAGCTCCCAGCAGGTCCCGAGGAGAGAAGCTGTATCTGCTGTCGTGCTCCTTCAGAGACAGCCTTTGTGGGTCCCTGGGGGACAGCAGAAGTGGGGTGGGGGAGGGGACACACACCGCGGAGACACTGAACCACCTGTTGCTCTGTGTCATTCTTGACCGAGGCCAAGCAAGGACACGAATGGAGGCTCCCTTTCATCCCTAATGTCTCAGGACCTCAGGCTCATCTGACAGACCGGTTCCCTGACAGTGTCCTGAGGAGCACAAGTCCTATGAGATGTCCTCCCCCAAAGCATTCCAGGGCCCCATACATAGACACATTCGTGACATGCATCAGACTGTCCCTCCCTCTTAGAGTCCGATAGTGCTCATCAGCAGAGTGAAGGTTCTGAGAAGTCCTACGGCAATCTGCTTAGCTGAGTTTAGTTCAAAATTATTCAATTTTGAATTGAATAATTCAAATCCTGTCATTTCATATACAAAGGAGGAGTGCAGGCCCACAGTGAAGAAGAGACTTTCTCAAGGTCACGCCACACAGTCAGCCAGGGCAGAGCTAACCCTGAACTCGAGCTCAGGTGAACAACTCTTTGCCTCCCTCCTCCTTTCTCCGTGGAGCCAGGACAGCCCTGGTGTGAGCCACTGCTTCTTGGGGTAGGTGGTGGCAATGTTGACCCTCCTGTCAAGCACAAGTCATTCAAAGTGACTACCCTGCAGCACACTGCTAAAAACAAATCCTAAAAGCCCCCTCTGAAATGTCTAATGGGGAACAGACTTGAAAGCCCACTCCCTGGAAGCCATGCTGGTGGGTGAGGGGCTGGGAGAAGCCCAGGAGTCAGCATCCCAGGTTCTGGGTGTGGGCCCAGGCCTTCCACTGCCCCAGCTGGCCACACGCACTGAGTCTCTGAGACTCAGTTTCCTCCTTGTGAAACAAAAGGGTGGCTTTCAGTTCTATTTATGATCCTAGAGAAGAAAGGCTTGGTAGAATCCAGGTGGCCTCCTTGGCATTCTGGGGAGCCCCAAATCCACCACTGCAACTCTCACCCCACCTTGGTGGTTGTTATGCTTCTCTGCCTCCTCATACGGCACAGCATCCTCTGCTCAAAATCCTTCCAAGGCTCTCTAGTTCTCCTGGGAGAACACTCAGCCTCCTTACGCTAGCCTGCAAGACTGTGCAAATTAGCTACTGCCAGCTTCTCCAAAATCCTCTCTTACCACCTTCCCTTTCTCACCGGATCACCTCCACCCTGGCTTTCCTAGTGCTGGCCTCCTCTCAGCCTGGGGGCTCACATTTCCCCATCAGCCTTCTGGACAATTGTATCTGAGGCAGCATCCTCACCCTTAGACTTTTTCATCACATCACCTCCATTTCCTTCTTGGTACCCATCACTATCTAAAATCATCTTATTTATTCATTCGATTACCTGTTTAATTTCTGACTCCTCCCATGAGAATGTAAAACGCTTGAGGGCAGAGTAGTGTTTGTTTACTGCTCTATAATTACTGCTTGTTTACCTGGCACAAAGACTGGCAAAATGTAGGTGCTTGGTAAACTTCAATGAAGTGAGTGAATGAATGAATGAATGAATGAATGAATGAATGCTTTGCCAAGAAACAGTTTGCCTAAGACGCAGGTCAAATAAAACCATTTGAATCAGTAGGCAGAACTGAAAAGCCACCTGCTTTGTTTCCCCCTAACCCTTTCTGCCTGTCTCTCAGAGGGCGGTGAATCCAACTCTTTCGTCACACCTTGAGAGCACACATCTGCTCTCAGGGCAGGGACCTGTGTGTGCTATCCTGTAGGTCCTAGGCCTTCGCTGGAGGCTGGTCCCCTGCAGGTCCTCCATAGTGCTTAGAGAATTAATGAATTGCTCTTCTAGAACGCAAACATCTCTGTATTGGCACAATCGGGGATTTGCTTCCTCTCCAGGAAAGATAAGCCATAGGAGTTTTAAAGCCTACATTTAAACTGTTTACATCTCAGTGTCTGTGTGTGTCCCTGAAGAGAAAGATCATCTGGAAGCCAGGTGGTTTAGTGGAAAGAGCATTCGGTGGGAGCCTTGCATCTTGGGTTCTACTCTCAGGCCTTGCTGAGGCATCATGAGCTGGCCTTTTTACCTCCCTGAAACTTTGCTATCTCGTTATTACAGGGAAGGGGTTGAAAAACCTGGAACCTGAATGCCCTCCTAGCCCTTCCTTGTTTTGACTTTGTGGCTCAGTCTCCATACTCTCCCTCTAACAGCCCATACATACAATGTGATAAGGAATGTGTCTGGTGTGTAGCCAAACAAGTATTTTGCTAAGAAAAATGTTATGGTAAAAAACAAAAAATAAAAAAAAAAACCCACCAAATCTGAGAGTCATCCACTGTGCTCTAATTGGTGTTTTAATTCAGGCTGCATCTTCCATGCCCAAGCTTGTACCAAATGAGGGGATTTGCATATCTGTTAAAGGTTCAGGACTTTTCACAGATTGCAAAAAAGTCAAAATCACAGCAGCTCCAAACCCTACTGCATTTCATTTTACCCAGCCTTGCAGATTAGCTTCAAAGCCTGCTTGGTCAGCAAACATTTCTGCTGGCCTGGAAAAGCTCTTCAGTTCTTCCCAATCATTCCCTACCAGCACTGGGACACCAGAGCAATGAGGAGTGGGGATAAGCCATTTTCCATTCCTGTGAACATTTCAGGGCCCGAAGCCTGCCTTCTTTCAGATTCCATGGGCCTTTGCTAATTTGTATGACAGCTTCAATGTAAATAGGACACATCTGCATGGGTTAAAAAAATAGCCATTCATTGCAAAGGGCAGTGCACTGTGTTTATTTATTATCTACAACTGGAAATCAGGTTGTGTTTCTGGTCTAGAACAGCTGATGGTTTGCGACAACCTCCAAGGCATTTTGGAATAGTTTTAGCTGACTATTGACTTTAAAAATCATTTTAAATTCATTTTATTTTTCATGATTCTTTCTCAACTGCCCAGCTGCGAGAAGAAAATGAGTGTCTATAAAGGCGGACATTTAGTGTGTATATCTCATATATCTCATGAGGCATGCACACCTGACAGATGTCAGCTCTCTGCTGGTGATCATGCTCCTCTTCCTATTATTAATAACCCCTATTTACTGAGCAGGTACTTAGTGCCAAGTAAGAGCTTCACGGGCCTTCTCTCCCTTAGTCCTCAACCACCTTAGGAAGCACATGTCATCATTTTGCTCTGAGAAAGGAGAAAACTGAGGCACAGAGAGAGTTAAGCATAGTAAGACTGTATGCTGGAAAGCACTGGAATTGGGATTTGAGCCAATAGCCTGTGCTCTTAATCATCTTAGCATCTTGTAGTAGCCTCACACTTAGCTACCAAGCTGGGCTACCAGTCAAGGAATACACGCAAGTCTGAAGTTAAACCTGGGCATGTGGGTAAAGGAGTTCACTCAAAAAAAGGTACCTTCAGACTCAGGTTTGATAAAGACTTCTTTAGTTTTAGTTTAGAAGGACATCTTTAGTTTTACTCAGTCAATTATCTCTCTTGAAATTGATTACACTTTACCCATACACACACACACACCACATGTATATGTACACAACTAAAATTGCTATTTCTGGGGCGCTTGGGTGGCTCAGTTGGTTAAGCGACTGCCTTCGGCTCAGGTCATGATCCTGGAGTCCCGGGATTGAGTCCCGCATCGGGCTCCCTGCTCAGCGGGGAGTCTACTTCTCCCTCTGACCCTCCTCTCTCTCATGCTCTCTGTCTCTCATTCTCTCTCTCTCAAATAAATAAAATCTTAAAAAAAAAAAAAATTTAAATTGCTATTTCTATAGTTATTTTTTTCATGAATTCCTTTATTGTTCACTTTAATTCTATTGAATTCAACAGATAAGATAATAAAAGATTACGCTTACTGGTAAGAATGATAATAGAGTAGCAAGTAACATTCTTGGTTAATTTACCAGAGCCTGAAAATTTAGGAAGAAATCTGAGATGTCATCTCAAAAATGGTAACAAATTATTGTAATCTGTCAAAAGAGCACTCCAAAGCAATGACAAAGATTATACTGATGTGGAAAGGTGTCCAGAGGACATGAAGTGCAAAACAGGGAGTTACACAGTAATTTACATAACACCAGCTCATTTCTTATGAAAATGCATGTGTGTGTGTGCATAAGTCTAGAAGAATCTCTGGTAAGACACAGAAGGGGTGGATGGCGGGACGTTGAAGAGGGAACTTCCACTTTTCACTTCAAGCATCTCTAGTCTAACTTTTTATGTGCATGTATTTTTCATTTAAATAGAAATCAAGATGACCTTTAAAAGCACTCCCAGCCAGCCGACACAGGCAGCCCAGGTCACCACTGGTGTGCTCTACATAGAAATTCCTGCCATCGAGGCCACATCTGCTCTCCTGGGTCATCTACCCACCTGCCTCTCTGGGTCTTGGAAAGCCCACCTTATCTCAGGGTACGAGGGTTGGCAAACCCATCTAAAACACCCCGAGAATCATCTGTGTGATTTTCAGCTATTTAGGTCTTCCTCCTTTTCCTCCTCTTCCTGCTACATATTCCCATGGCCTCATCCTCTGCATGTAGCAAGGACAAAGTAACCAGGACCAGTTAGCACCCCAGACAAGGGTGCTGAACTTAGTCCTCTTGATGAGTAAGGCTTGCTCCAAGCCAGCTAGTCAAGAGGAGATCAAAAGAAACCCACAGGTTTCAGGCCCTCCAGCCAAGCAACCCCTCAAGCTCCAGTGCCCCTTTGCCCCTGGCCTGCCCAGCTGGGCCACCCATGCTAAGCTCTCAAACTGGTATGAAAAACTCGCTGCATGCTTGGTTTTTCAGAAGGCGCACTGCCCAACCTATCTGCAGGACACACTTCGGGTGCTGGGTGACAGCACCTGCCAATCAGATGGCTTTGTCTCGTGAGCCTACTTCCCCTGAGCTTTGAGAACGCGGTTTCCAATCTGACTTTCATGTTTCAGGGCTGAAGTTTCAAGGACGCATCTGGACAAAATATGCTTTCCATGTAGGCCAATTTATTTATTTATTGCTTATGACATTGTACTTGGCAGCTAAGGAGATATAAAACAATTTGAACCACTCTGCAGAAAACGGTTGCAGAGTTGCCACTGGAGACCCCAGTGGGAGATAATGGAGGAGAAAGGAATCTCGCAGATCTTTCTGTAATTGACAGGCAGAGCCCCAAGAGGCAAGCATGGCCAATGGGCATTCCTGTTAGGAGCTCACTTACATCTCTTTCCAGCCTCAACTCCTGCTTTGGCACAAGCAGGAGACCAGAGGCATGTGTTGGAAGCTTCGTCTGACAGGACAAATGAAGGCAGCATGAGGGCTTTTGCCATCCACCCCTCATCACTGGGGTAGACGGAATGTTTTGAAGTGTCTTTTGAACACTTGCTAACACAGTGGCAGATGCTGACTGGTTCCTTCTGCCCTTCCTCTGCTGACACCCTCTGTGTCCAACTGCTGACCCTAGCCTGACTTTGCCTGAGGACTTCTAGAGCCCCCAAGGTCCACCCTACACAGGCTTATGGCAGGGGAGGAGTATGAAGGTATGGATGCCTTGGGGGAGCAGCCCTCAGCCAATGACTAATGGGAGGCAGTGTATACACACCCCAGCTCCCTCCTCCTCCCTCCCAAGCAGGTGACTCTAAGGCCTGTGTCTTACACTGGCTCCCAGAGGTGCCCTGCAGGATTAAGGTCCAGGTACCAGTTACCCATAGTGGTGACCCCCAATAAAGGAGTCCATCCCTGTCCCACTCCTCCACTGCCTTATTGATGTTTCCCAGGGATGTGTCTCTCCCACTGTCTATCACTTACTCTGCTTTCCCGGTACCCCAAACATCATCATACCAGCTTAGCATTTCTTTTTCCAGAGCTGAGACTCATTGGTCTACCTGGGTCATGTGCCCATCCCTGAACCAATCACTGCAACCCAAGGGATAGCTCCCTCTGAGTGATCAAGTCTGGGGGCAGAGGATTCTGATTGGCTGACTTGAGTCATGTGCCCATAACCGACACAGTGTGGGCTGCTGGTATCAGGAGAGGGAGACAGATTATGGTCAGAGGACAGCAGTAGATCGTAGCCATACACCACTACCAGGCACTGAATGCATTTCACACACTTGCTCATGAAAAATCTCTCTCCCCTGATGCAGTTACAGGAATAAGAAGAGGACTGAAATACCATCACCATGCAAGGGGATCTGAGTAACCCTGACTTGACAGCCTATGACAAGGCTTAGCCATGGGGTCATAGTAGCCACAGGTGTTTAGCCAAGCAAGTGCTGCTAAGTCCCAAACCCACAGGCTTTTCCCAGTGTCCAGTCCCAGCTGACTGGCAGCCCTGACATGACAAGTCAAAGCCAAGTGTCAGGACACCTGTCAAGATATCACAGCACCTCAGGGCATATGGGGTGGGCAGATCATAGCTGCACTGACCCTTCTCCAACCCACAGAGCAACATGTGCCTACCACCTTCAACAGAAAAGCCATTCTTCCCTGCAGAAACAAGGACACAGGAAAGAAAGTGAACATTTGAAACTGTGTATCGTTTCCTGTTTATTAGGGGCTGGGACTTTGTTTTCTTAAAAACTTTTGTTCTGTCAACATATTCAGAACAAGCAACAGGAGTCACCTGCTCTGAAAGCCCCAAGATGCCCATCCACGGGGTGCTCTTGGCTGCCCCATGCAGCGGAAACATGTGCTTCCTGGCTGATCCCCCTACACCCCAGGCCTTCCACAAATTACAAATTATAACCCCATCTCACCTCTGCAGACCACAGCTCTGGTGTGTCAGGTCAGAATGATATTTGGATGATGATTTAGCCAAGTCAGGCCTGTCTGTCATCCTAGACTCCCTCCACTCCACAACCAAATACAGTTGACTCTCCCTCCCAGATATCTCTGGAATCCAGCTGCCTCTCTCCATCCCTAATCCTACCCTTCCTTTATACATACCACACCTCCTTAGCCTCCCAACAGTATCCCTGTATTCACTCTCTCTCCTCCACTCATTCTTGGCAATGCCACCAGAGGTATCCTTCTAAAGCATGCACATCTGATCATGTCCCTGCTCAGGTTTTTCTTTCAATGGTTTCCAAGTTCCCTTATAATAAAGTTCAAACTCCTTAAATAGTAAGAACTCTTTCTGACTTCAGTCCCTACTGATAATCTTTAGCCTCATTCTTTGCCATTCTGCCTCTTTGCCTTCTCTACTCCAGATATATTTATGAACATATATGTATATTTCTAGATTAGATCCACATTATGATATTCCTTTTATCTGGAACATTCTCCTCTACTCCATATTTTCCTGGCTAACTCGTACCTTCCCTTTAGGCCCCAGTTTAGGGGCCACTATTTCTGGTTTCCAAAGGCATCTGGTACCTTCTCCATCTCAGCATTTCTTTTACCATTCCACAATTGCTTGCTTATCCATTTTCCTATCTCTAGCCTGGAAGGGTCACTGAACATAGAGTTTGTCTTATTCATCACTGTACCCTCAGCTTCCAATGCAAACTGGCACACGATAGAAGCACAGTTCATATTTGTTAAGTGTAGGAATATGTGACCGAATAAATGCGAGGAATCTTGCATGCTCAGACTTTCCACTGGTTGAATTTGAGGTCACATTTTCTGTACAGACAACTGAGATCGATTCAGCATACTGCCCCCCCCTTCAGATAAAATGTCAGTTATGCCCCACATTTATTTCACTCGATACTCCTTTTGGCTCCTGATGTTTATGGTCAAGGTATAAAAATGTCTCCGTCACAACTTTCACCTCTAGAATTGAGTGCCTGGTGTGGGGAAGAGAGTACAATCTTTGACACAATCTAGGGCAAGTGGACCTCCAAGGGTTTGAAGAGAAATACAAGAGTGTGCACTGTGCTTTGGCCTGAAGAGCCTGGGCATGGGGGATGGGCAGGAGTTTCTGTTTCCTTGATCATCCAACTTTGATTTTTTTTCTTCCTTGCTCAGCATCTGATGGTGTTAGCATTCCGAGGGCATTAAAACAAGGTCAAGAAGGCATTCTGGGATGTGAATGTTTGGCAAGAGTTTAAATAGTAGTGATTTTGCCTAAGGAAGCATATTAATTGCAGGGGTGGTGGTGGTATGCTGTGAAATACAGCATTCACGTGCACACGCTTGGGTGCGATGTCCCGCAGATACGGGTTTGAGTCCCAGCCCTACCATTTATAAGCCGTGTGATTCCTGCCCAGGTACCTAACCTCTCAGAGGTCCAGTTATCTCATCTACAAAACAGAGATAATAATAAAACACCAATCCTTGCAGGGCTATTTGTAAAGAGTAAAGTAGGGAATGCACATAAAACACCTAGCACAGCACCTATCCTATGTAAACATTTAGAAAATGTGAGCTAATCTTCTTCATATTATAACAGTGGACCCTACCCTCCTTCAGATGCTAGGAAGTAAGAAACACCAGCCTGACCTATAGGTCTATTTCTGCTACGTCCAATACATCGACACTGGTTCAACCCCTATATTCATTCTCTCTTGCTGTCTATGACAATTTACTATATATTTAGCAGATTAAAAAATCCACTTATTATCTGCCTGCTCTGGGTCTCCCAAGACCAAAATCAAGGTGTGGGTACAACTGCTGTCTTCTCTGGAGGTCTGGCATTAACCTACTTCCAAGCTCATTCAAGTCATTGGCAGTATTCAGTTCCATGTGGTTGTGGGACTTTCCTCGGTGACTGTCGGCTAGGGGTCATTCTTAGCTTCTAGAAGCATCGAGCATTCTATGGCTTGTGGCACGTTTCCTCTATCTTCAAAACCTCTCCTCACACTTAGAATCACTCTGACCTCTCTCTCTGCCCCATCTTTCCTTCTTCTTCCCTCTTCCACTGTATCTCTCTGACTCTTACTTTACTACTTACTTTTAAGGGCCCATGCCATCGCTTTGGGTCCACTTGGATAACCCAGGATATGTTCCCTATTTCAAGATCAGCTGATAAGTAACCTTACTTCCATCTGCAAAGTCCCTTCACCCAGTGTCTGGATTGGTGTTTGACTGAGTAACAAGGGATGGGAGTCTTGCGGAGATGTCTTTGGATTCTGCTTAAACACACCCCGTTAGTTTTACTTTAAAATCTGCTACAAAATCCATGTCAGCACAGCACACTCACTAGGTGTTCAGTTTTGGCTGTTTTGTGAAGTTGGCTTAGCTAGGAACAAAAACATGAAAAAGTTCTTTTCAAAAAGAATAGCCCACCTTCTTTCCTGAGAGACGAACTGCTCTGTTCAACATGGAGTTTTTAATCCATTTATCAGGGAAACTCCCTTCATTCTTCTCTTTTCCACTTCCTGCCTAATAAAATCCATACTATTTTAAGGTATTTAAATATTGTAGCTGTAAGGTTTTTAATTTGGAGGCTCAAATCTGGCTTTCAAATGTCAGTCGGCAGTGTCCAAACATAGAAGACTCTCGGGCAATTCTGAATTAATTCAAACAAGACAGCATGGGCTGAGAAACTTGAGATTCAGGTTGGAATATATTTGCCAATTGGCAACTGATTCCATTCTCATCAGTTTACCAGACCCATCTGACGTAGAAAATTAAAATTCTGGGTCTCAGAAATACTTACAAATATGTCCAAAGACATAGACACAAAATCGTTTACCACAGTCTTGTGTGTCATAACAAAAATGGCAAACAGTCTAAATACCCAAAAATAATAAATAAATAAATAAATACCCACCAAATGTGACTGGTTAAATAAATGTTGGCAAGAGAATTCCATGGAATAGTCCTATAGCTATTAGAAAAGAATGAGGAAGATTCATATGTACTTAAATGGAAGGCTTAGCAAGACATACTGTTAGGTGAAAACTGCAAATCACAGAAGAATCTGTATAATATGATCCAGTTTGTGTTAGAAATGAACTCTGTAAATGTACATATATTTTGCAAATGCATATGAAGGGCATATCTACCAATTAATTGGCATATACTGCTTCTGGGGACAAGTGTGGAGTTGGGGGATAGAAGGAAAGGGGCATTAAAGTTTTAAGCTGTTTACCTCAGTATGGCTTAAATCTTTTACAATGAGAATTGAATCATGAATTAATTGTAGACTAAGAATATTGGGTGAAAGGGCGCCTGGGTGGCTCAGTTGGTTAAGCGACTGCCTTCGGCTCAGGTCATGATCCCAGGGTCCTGGGATCGAGTCCCGCATCGGGCTCCCTGCTCAGCAGGGGGTCTGCTTCTCCCTCTGACCCTCTTCCCTCTCGTGCTCTCTGTCTCTCATTCTCTCTCTCAAATAAATAAATAAAATCTTAAAAAAAAAATTAAATAAAAAAAAAAAAGAACATTGGGTGAAATATCCCACATTGGACATACCACAGAAGAGTAGGGGCATGTAGGACTTCTACAGATGGGACTTGAGACATGATCTTATTTGAAAGTGTTTCAGAAATCAAATCTAAAATGAATCATCTCCGAGCATTTCAGCTGAAAATTCCATGCTTAATAATTGCTGCAGTAGGAGCCAAGCCTAAACCAGGCTGGACAAGAGAGGATAGTTTCTAGATGACGTGGCCTTCCACAGACCTGGCACATAGTAGGTGCTCAATAAATACTTGAAGAATACAACAAGTGGCACTATTCAATTTGGGGACGTATGGCGCCTGCCTTTGATTAAGTCAAGCATACTAAAATTGTAGTATGTCTACTACATATATAGTATATATACATATATATAATACATAATATATAATATATAATATATAATATTCAACCCAATCTCAAGAATGGATGGGAAGGCAAATGATTCCATTGTAGAATACAGGCAAGGAAGATTTGGACTGTAGGCAATCCCGATGTATTTTCAAATAGAACAAGACAAACAAAGAACCCCCTGAAAAACCAGATTCTAACTCTATGCAGCCCCCTAGGATAAAGTTCTTACAGGGTGCATGCCAGAGTAACCAGAGAAGAAGAAAAGGACTCAGAGGAGGAGAAAGTTCTCCACAGTTCCTACCCCTTCATCTGTGGAATTTAGGGGCTGGAATAAATGATTGCTAACCTCCCTCCCAGCACCAACCTTCCTGTAATCTGTAAATGGCTGCTCTGGTGGCCAAGTAGCCTCAAAGGAGTTGGAATCCCCTGGCTTCAAAGGAACAGAGCCTTGGGTTTGCATGTCAAATGTCAGTGTAAACCTAAGCCCAGCCCCCACCTTCTCCACAGATCACCTGTCAGGGGCTAAGCTGCAGGAGTCAATGTGGCCCCTTCATTTTGAAGGGCCAGTTGGAAAGGGAGGCAGAATGTGGCGAAATGTTACCCCAATGCCCTCAAGCATAAAACTGTATTATTTTTAGCTCTTAAAATGCCTTTTTTTTTTACTCTTACTCTTTTTATTCTGTTATGGCCATAACTTCAACCTTGACTTTACCATCATTAAATAAGTGACTAAGTAAATAAATACATAAAGTGAACATGAGTAACACATTGGCTCTTGGACTCTAAGCTGGGGAATTCAGGGAACCCCATTTCTGGAGATGGATGCATACTCTTCACTGCTGTTGGCTTGTTTCTGCCAACCACTGAACAACATTTTGTAGTGTGACTATCCTGTGAGCCATCAACTTGTTTCTAAATTGTACCAGATGCTCATGCACTAACACAGCCTCATGTTTCCATCACATTTTTATGTTTTGATGATGTACACCCTCGCCACTCGAAGTGTGGTCCACGCACCAGCAGCATTAACATTGCCTGGGAGTAGGGTTGCCAGATAAAATATAGGAAATTCAAATTTTACTGGGTATCCAGCTTTTTTTTTCCTCTCTAAATCTGGCAACCCTACCTGGGAGCCTGTTAGAAATGCAGAATCTCGGGCCCCACCCAGAACTGCGGAATCGGAATCTGCATTTAATAAGACTCTGGGTGGTTGTAAAATCCAAAAGGCACTAGTCTACTTGGCTCCTGCAATTTTAACCTTTTACTTTTAGGTCCTGCTGGCAAATTCTGATCTCACATCTGCATCAAATGCAGATGAAAAGAATAATCCGTCAACAAGGTTGGGTTTGTGTGTCTCCCTCATTGGACTGTTTTGGAATGTATTCTATTTGTTAATGTGTGCATTTTTCAACCTGCGCATGCAGGGCACCCCACTTTCAACCACTGATCAGCCAGAGCTGGTCCTACAGGCTGAATCCCATCACTCCAGAGGAGACGCCAGGCTGTGTTAATTGCTTGCTGGGTGGTGGGGAGGAGGGGCGGGGTTACCATCTCTCCTTTGATCAGGAGGGAGAAGTAATGGTTTTACTTACATCCTGCTTTCCCTCTGCACAGGCTGAGAGCCCGAGGATCCATTTCAGCCTCTCTCTTTCTTCCTAGTATTCTGTTACTGCCTACATACCGCGGCCCAGGACTTCAGGGGGAAAAACCAAATGCTCTTTGTGGTACACCCACATGACAGGCTTCAAAATGGAAACAATATTTAAGTTAAACCTGGAAGATCAAGTTTGCTCAAATCTTGCAACACAGGGAGCTTTTGAAAACTTCAGCAGGTCTGTGTTTGATGGGGAGAGGCGAGCAGGGATGGAGAAGTAAGGCCCTGTTAACAGACAATGAATACACATGGGAATCAACATTTCCCTTTATTCCTGCTAAGTAATGAGGAGAATAATAATGCACCTAGACAGACCCTCCAGAATTTCAAGGTATCTTTATAGCCACTCTCTTCTTCAGCCTATAGAATAATTTTTTTAGGGAAGGGGTGAAGATGTAGAAGGTAGTCATCATTAGCCTCATAGACAGAGAAGGTACAATAAAGTAAACAAATTTTAGAAGTCAAAAAAACCAAGACACATCCCTTAAGTGGCACATCTCCTGACTCCTAAAATAGTTCTTTCCCCCTGTTCATTTATTTGGTCATCCCAAACTACTTGGACTTCAATAATCCCTCATGGGATTTCAGAGCTGGAAGAAACCTTAAAAAGATTCACAGAATCCTGTTATGGGTTGAATCTTGTGCCTTCCAAATTCATATGTTTAAGTCCTAACCCCCATAACTCAGAATGTGACCATATTTGAAAATAGGGTCACTGCAGATATAGTTAGTTAAGGTGAGGACATACTGGAACTCAAATCCAACATGACTGCCATCCTTATAAAAAGGAGAATACTGGACACAGACATACCCACTCAGGGAGATAGCCATGCGAAGATGAAGGTGGAGGTCTGGTGATGCATCTCCAAGCCAAGGAATGCCACACATGTCCAACAAACCAACAAAAGCTGAAGAAGAGGCATGGAACAGATTCTGTGTCACAGCCCTCAGAAGGGACCAGCCCTGCTGACGCCCTGACTTTTAGCTTCCAGAACTGTGGAACAATCGATTTCTGTTGTTTAAGCCACCAGTTTGAGGTCTTTGTTACAGCAGCTCTAACAAACTAATACAAATCCTAAGGGGGAAAGTGCCATCTTGGCAGGAATGCTGATGCCAGGCATGGGGTAGAAGGCTTCCTGTGCATCGTCACATAAAATCTGGGAGGTAGGGACTAGAAACGAGGAAGCTAAGGCTCAGAGAGGCTGAGCTACTCAGTCAAGATGACACAGCTAGCACATGGCCATGCTGGATCAACACTTGGGCAGTCTGAGACCAGACCCTCTTCTCTTAACCACTAAACCTCACAACCTCAAGCAGACTGGCCAGGACAACTGACTCACATCTAATAAGCCCTTTCAGTAAGCATGACAGGCACTTTTAGGAACTCATAACACCACCACGAGGTAGAAATGAACATTGTCTATGTTTCACAGAGGAGGAAGGGGAGACGATGAGGTTCAATGACTGGTCCAAAGTCACATAGCTCATTGGTAGTGGAGCTGAGGTTTGAACCAGGTCTGTGAACTCTAGCAGGAGCCTAGAGAGCTCAGATTTGCTGGGTCTCAGTGGCGGTGTGTGTCCTTTTCCAAATTACCATCTCCTTCCTCCCATGTCTTGATGAGGGCGCCATCCTTCAGTCTCTCTACCCAGCATGCACACCCTGACTGTCATTCCCTTTTTCTATATCTTAATGCACACACACGGACATTTTCAGAGAGTTCATTTCTCTTCCCCTGCCCTACAAGAAAGCTCTGCTTCTTCCAAGTAGTGCAGAAGATGGCTTCATGGCTATAAAGTCTATGAAATTGCTTCAGTCTATGGGTCAAACTCTGATAATGTTCTAAGTCAATTCCAGGAATTCTCCTGGGCCACACATGTAGAGTGCATCTGGATGTAGAGCAGTGGTTCTCGGCCAAAGGCAATCTTGCCCCCACGTGGGAACATCTGCAATCTCTAGAGTCCTTTTTGGTTGTCACAGCTGGGGTGCAGGGATGCTACTGGCATCTAGCAAGTAGAGACCAGGGATGCTGCTAAACATCCTACACTGCACAGCTGCACAACAAAGAACTATCCAGCACCAAATGTCAATACCGTTGGGCTGGAGAAATCCTGATACAACGTGTGCCTTCCAGAGGCAAACTGCCCATGAACAAATTCCAGCTCCACTGCTTCTTCCTTCTGCAACCAGGGGCCATTTTCTTCACTTTCTAGGGTCCAGTGTTCTTATCTTCAAAATGAGACAAATAATAGTACCCACATTATGGATTTGTTTGGGGAGGGGGAGGGTGCATGAGTTAGTCCATGACAATGCACTCAGTCAAGTGCCTCGCACAGCATAAGCGCTCAGGAGAGTCATCCTTATTATTTCCAAAGCTGGAAGTTAGGTGTCTGACCGTGGGGCTCCCATAGCTGCTGCTCAAATGTACTATTCTGCAGTTTTAGCTGGGATGGGCAGTCGTGGACTTAATGAATGCCTGACTCAGGCACTTACCATATGCACAAACAGCAAGGTGCAACAGAGAAGGAAGTTTCTTTGTTTCAAAAGCAAAATCAGGCACAATAGATGATTTAGGCCATCCCTCTCTAAAACCTTTAAAAGTATTCAGAAATTCCCTTTGGAATCTTCTCAAAGGTCTCCATTTATCTATGTAAGTAGCATTTACATCATTTTGACAACATGCCAGACACTACATGGTTTAATGGATTTAATCCTCAAAACACCCCCATGAGATGGGCACTGCCTTCCCTGGTTCTTTTTAAACAAAACCACTTCTGAAGTATCAGGACCCAAGATCAATCACTGCCTTATTAAGTTTTCATTCAATATTATTGTTTGTCCTACTACATTATGGCTATTGTCTCCTGGTAGGCTCCCCAATCCTCACCACAAGCATAGGAATTTTAGCAACATGACATAGGCTTTTGTGGGTTAGCTTGGGCACCCAGCACACTGTTTAGCATATACAATACAGGTTTTCCCTGCTATCTGAAAGTTTCTTATGAAACCTTTCCTAAGCCAAAATGGTATAAAGTGAAGAAGCAATTACCCTTAATTTATGCAGAAAGTTTTTTAGCATTCCCAGACCCAAAAAATAACTGCTCTCAGTTTTTCTGACACCTTAGGACACATCTTACTAATGGATGCACAAAATAAATCAAGAAAAAGCACAGATGCTCACAGACCCAGGTCAAAACTATGGTGGCCTGATGCTGGGATGCTGAGTATGGTTCCTGGGGAAGGAGCTGGTGGGCTGCTCTTACTGCACGGGGTATGTGTTGCCTCTATAAGGGCTTACTACAAAACAAATGCTATATGCTATTTTTGATTTTTCTGTAAAAGTGAAAATACGTTTTGGATTTCTTTTGGTTAGTGAAAACAGGTAGTAATGCAAGTCTTTTGCAAAAGAAAAGTGATGAAATGCAAACTTTTTTTTTTCCTTTAAGTAGATGATAAACAGCTGGGATTTTTTTTTTTCTGAGATCCTTTTTTTTTATTTTACATTTTTTTAAAATTTTATTATGGTATGTTAATCACCACACATTACATCATTAGGTTTTTAAAATTTTTTTAAATTTTATTATGTTATGTTAGTCACCATACATTACATCATTAGTTTTTGATGTAGTATTCCTTGATTCATTGTTTGCATATAACACCCAGTGCTCCATTCAGTATGTGCCCTCTTTAATACCCATCACCAGGCTAACCCATCCCCCCACCCCCCTCCCCTCTAGAACCCTCAGTTTGTTTCTCAGAGTCCATAGTCTAAAGCTGTAATCATCAAGACAGTATGATACTGGCACAAAAACAGACACACAGATCAATGGAACAGAATAGAGAGCCCAGAAATGGACCCTCAACTCTATGGTCAACTAATCTTCCACAAAGCAGGAAAGAATGTCCAATGGAAAAAAGACAGTCTCTTCAACAAATGGTGTTGGGAAATTTGGACAGCCACATGCAGAAGAATGAAACTGGACCATTTCCTTACACCACACACAAAAATAGACTCAAAATGTTTGAAAGACCTAAATGTGAGACAGGAGTCCATCAAAATCCTAGAGGAGATCACAGGCAGCAACCTCTTCGACCTCAGGCGCAGCAACTTCTTTCCTAGAAACATGGCAAAGGCAAGGGAAGCAAGGGCAAAAATGAACTATTGGGACTTCATCAAGATAAAAAGCTTTTGCACAGCAAAGGAAACAGTCAGCAAAACCAGAAGACAACCGACAGAATGGGAGAAGATATTTGCAAATGACATATCAGATAAAGGGCTAGTATCCAAAATCTATAAAGAACTTATCAAACTCAACACCCAAAGAACAAATGATCCAATCAACAAATGGGCAGAAGACATGAACAGACATTTTTCCAAAGAAGACATCCAAATGGCCAACAGACACACGAAAAAGTGCTCAACATCACTCAGCATCAGCAAAATCCAAATCAAAACCTCAATGAGATACCACCTCACACCAGTCAGAATGGCTAAAATTAACAAGTCAGGAAACGACAGATGTTGGCGAGGATGCAGAGAAAGGGGAACCCTTCTACATTGTTGGTGAGAACGCAAGCTGGTGCAGCCACTCTGGAAAACAGTATGGAGATTCCTCAAAAAGTTGAAAATAGAGCTATCCTACGACCCAGCAATTGCACTACTGGGTATTTACCCAAAGATACAAATGTAGTGATCCGAAGGGGTACGTGCACCCTGATGTTTATAGCAGCAATGTCCACAATAACTGGACTATGGAAAGAGCCAAGATGTCCATCGACAGATGAATGGATAAAGAGGATGTGGTATATATATACAATGGAATATTATGCAGCCATCAAAAGGAATGAAATCTTGCCATTTGCAATGACATGGATGGAACTGGAGGGTATTATGCTGAGCGAAATAAGTCAATCAGAGAAAGACATGTATCATATGATCTCACTGATATGAGGAATTCTTAATCTCAGGAAACAAACTGAGGGTTGCTGGAGTGGTGGGGGGTGGGAGGGATGGGGTGGCTGGGTGATAGACATTGGGGAGGGTATGTGCTATGGTGAGCGCTGTGAAATGCAAACATTTGAAAAGTGGGGGATACCTGTATATATTATATATAATCATGATTTAATTTCCCAACCATGAGTCAGATGGCTTACAAACTTTTGGAACTTTACACACCTGGGGAGAGACTTCGGTATGTGGTTTACAGAGCTGGGTCTGAACAGCCCCATGCTACATGGTGGCTGGTGTGGTGGTGGATGACAGAATAATGGGGCTCCCTCTGGAGTCTCTGGAAAATGGGGCAACCTGAGACCTACATGTTGGGGTTGAAGACTAAGTGGAGTTGCACGTGGACAAAGGAGACGTTTCATAACAGCTGCTCTCCACTTCTGAACAAATTCTGCCATCACCTTAACTTGGATTCCATGGCTTACTCACCCCCTGTTCTATGGGACCAGTTAACTGAGGATGACCCCACATTTCAATGTCGTTGTGTCACTGTCCTATCTCCTTTAGTTCCTTCATGTGTTACCCTCCTCTGCCTCCAGCCCTGGTGTTCAGGCCATATCACACAGCCCTCTATGTCCACCATCTTAATTCTCAATGCTAATCTGTTTCTATGTGGAATTGATGACGATACAGACCACGCAATGTGGAGCTGCCCTGTGCTAACTACAGAGTCCTTGAATTCTTCTTCTAACCTGCCATTGACAGAGAATTAAGAATATGGTTTACTTGGGTAAAATCACTCAAGGAGAGCAGGAACCTTATTTGTGTAGTTTCTGTTATATCACACATAGTAGGTACTTGATAAATATATGTTGAACTCATTGCTAAACAGGTGAGCATTAGTTAAGTGCTACATAATGTGGTATGTGGCGTTTTTCCTCCCAGTATCTTGTTTCATTTCTTTTCAAATAATCTGAATAATTTGTAGGCAGGAGCACGAGAGCTTAGTTGCTAATCTCATCAACAAAGAACCATCCATAGAGGAGACATGCCTTTGGCCTTGGTTGTTGGCATTTCAGATGTAATTACATTTTTCACCCTAAAATTTCCCAACAAGATTAAGAGTTACACACAAAGTCTTCTTAACCCTCTGCTCAGAATTTTGCACAAGGAGTTCTGCCCACTTTTCATGGGATTTCTGAAGGATGCCAGTGCTGGAAACCATGAAACATGAAACACAAAGGACCCGTAATCTCCTGGAACCTACCCTGCTGCACAATTCCTTGCAAGCCTCTCGAAGAACACACCATGGCCTGCAAGCATGTACTTGCTTTCCTGCAGGCAAAAAAGATGCAACATGGCCTTTCTCAACAAGCTGTTTCCAATATTTCCTTTATCTATTCTGGATCAGCCAAGATAAGAGAGTGCAAACATCTAGGAAAAAAGGCAGCTCTAGCATTTTCTTTGTCATTTCACTTGCTTTATGGCCTCTGTTGGAATGTCTCCTGACTTCACATCGTGGTGATATTTCTTGCAACAACTGAAAAGTTTTAAGCTTCTTCATGAATCTGATTCCAATTGGCTACTCACTCTGCTAGCTTTTTGGGACTGTGTATTGAGGGCTTTTGAATTTGCAGGCACATATTTTTGTTGTTGTTGCTGAGGCCGTTGGCTTGGCCCTAGGAAAGTTATGTCCAGCTGTTCCAGCCATGGAGCTTTTGGTCCAAAGCATGAAGATCCTGGGGAGACTGGTTCCATCCACCCCTTTGGTATTGTGTGCTGATGGAGAATGATCACAGTGGTCAGACTGGTACTCAGCACCCAAGCTGATTCAGGATACAGCCATTGAGTAAACATTTAAATCTTTATAGCACATAGCAGATACTTGATACATAATTACAGAAATACTGACGCAGCCACACTGTAAGGGATGATCAGTGAGGAAGATATCAGAAGAGGGGGTAGTGGGGAAAAAAAAATCGAGGGCTAGTATTCACTGAGTGCTTATGATGTACCAGCAACTGGGCTAGCTAGCATTTTACATCATTGTCTCATTTGATCTTCATGAGAACTCCACAAGGGAGGAAAATAAAACCGTATTTTCCCCTTTTGCAGATGAGGACACTGAGGCTCAGAGAGATTAAATAATGTGCCCCAGGCCATATGGCTGTTTCAGGGCAGATCTGGGACACAGAGCTCCACCGCTGTTCCACAAACTCCTATGTGTGCCCGATGGACACTTAATTCATGAGAAGGGGAGGAAAAAGAGGAGGAAGAGGATGTGATAGAAGATATGAGCAGAAGGAAGGGAAGAAGTGGTCAATGAAGAAAACTCCTGAGGTGGAGAGGGGGAAATGGCAGAGCCCTTGCTGGCTACATCACGATTCTCAGAAAAGCAGGCCGGCCTTCCCTTTCCCATGAGAGGGGCTGGGCAGGGAGCTTGAAGACAGGAGTGGAGATCTGAAGGGGTCTGGGAAGACCTGAAATGAAGAAACCTATTTAATTCTGTTTAGTCTAGTTTTGTTCAAACTTATTTGAACATAACATGTTTTTATTATAATTTTTAAAAATAGTGTCTCTTAATATCCAATACCATCCATGCTCTAAGGAAAACCCTTAGGGAATTACTACTACAGGGGAAGAAGCAGGTGACCTAGAGCCAACTTTCTTACTTGGTAAAACAGGCACAGTGCACCTGCCTGCCACCCTCATACAACAGATGAGGGATCAGTAGAAAATCAGGACAGATGTGGGGGATTTCCTCTAAAGTAGGAAGGGAGCTGTGTGAGTGAGAGGTAGGAAAAGCACTTGGGAAACGTTTCCAGTGATGAGTGGACCAGGCCCAAAGCTGCCGGGCCAAAGGCCTCCCCTCAGCGCCCCTGCCCTCGGTCTTTGCTGGAAAAGCAGTGACTGGCCCAGGGGGCGATAGAGTCCATCTCTCCCTGTCCCTGGTCCCTGCCCATGGCGACAGCCTCCTGGTTACACAAAGTTCCCAGAAAACCCCCATGGATGGGAGTCCCAAGCCTCAGACCAGATGCTCACGCTCACCCACGAAGCATAGAAACGGCTTACAAAACAGTCTGGCCTCTGCAAACATGTTAGTGCACTCATAATTTTTAAGAATAATAACATGAAGAAAATTCACCTGGCATGTCTCAGCCCTGCACCCCCACACACGCTCAATCGCCTTCTCTGACATATTGGATTTCGCCAAGTCCCAAGCCTGTTGTATAAGGAGGGACAAAGATTGCTCTTTGGCTCTGGAACACTTCCTCATTCTCCCTCTCTCCTTTTCACATTCCATGAGAGGGAAGGACAATTCTTTTCTGTAGCCAATTGTAGTGAACGATCTGTGAGACTGAATTGCACTTCAGTTCAGCTGGTGGAGATGCAGTTACCCTAGGCAAGCTGTGCCCCTCGCAGAAGAAAACAGGCATGCTTCCATTTTCTAGCGTGTCTTTGCCTTTGGACAAAGAGGAGTGCAAAGGGTTTCCTCTAGCGTGACTTCATCATGCTCCCAAGCTAGTGCCCTGGCACGAGCAGATACAACTCCAAAAAGTTTGTAAGACCATAAAGCGACCAACAGCAGCAGGAAAACGCCCAACATGCAGAGCCTGGTCACAGTCCAGTGCCATGAGGCAGTGGGGAGAGTCTCTTTTTCATCACGGAGGGGTTTTGGTTTTCTTTGTTGTTGAGGGATTTGTACAGAAACTCCTCTCAAATAATGCAGTTACATCGGAGATCAAGGTGCGTTGAAAGAAGAATGGGTGCTGGGGGATCAGCAGGGCTGCTTATTCGGCCACATGCTGACTCAGGGCTGCCACAGGCATCCGGGCTCCTGGGCTGACACCTGAGTGCAGAACAATGAACCCTCATATGCTGCCAAGAACAAACATGCTGGGCAGTGTTCATGACTCTCACACCCTCCCCCGAGCTGCAATGTGCCTACCCCTCCCTGCGGAGGTTCTCCCAACTGCCTAGTGCAAGGGAGAAATCAAACTTACAGACAAATATCAATTTGTCCATATGGAAAGACAGTCATGTGACAATGAGTAAATAACAACAACAATAGCTGGCCCAAGGCAGCAGCTAAGAGTGATGGAACCAGTATTTGAACTGGTCTGGGTTCCTGATGTCCACTCTAGGGCCGAGGTGGTTACCAACCACCGAGGACCAAAGGCTATGCAAAGTTGGAGTTATCCACATCAAGTATATGTTTACATGATCGTATCTGTATATGAAAAGGTCCTAAAAATGGTACTTTCTCTGAATGAGGACTTTAAGAACTTCTTTTTCCCTGATTCTTCATTAAACTTTCTAAGTTTTCTACTATAAACATAAAAACTAAAAATGAGGAAAATGAAGCCATAGCTTTAAGAAGCTCAGATTTTCCAGTGAAAGTGGTCTTGGTGATTTTTATTTCAGAGCCTCATTCTATGTTTCTCTCTGAAGGATGAAGGTACCATGTCTTTAGCCATTTGGGTTTTTCCTTTTTATTCTGGGTCTAACAGGTTTCTCTGAGAAACAATTTTGCCTCACATTGATCATAACAACCTCTCTTCTACATCTTTCTGGGAGCTCTGTTTGCCCCACTCTGTGTATACGCAGTGACTGAGGCACTGTGGAAATGCTTGGGGACAGGCAGAATCCTGACTACCAACCCAGACATCACAGGAGGGGCCTGACTTGTTTGGGCTGTGGAAAGCTCAGGAAGGCTGTAAGAAATGGCAGGGCTCCTCCTTATGCAGATTCAGCATTTCAGTGATTTTGTCACCATGGAACAGCCCTGTGAGCTGGCTGGCAAGTGTGGCCTGGTGTTTGAGAGGATCAGACCTGCCTGGGACAGATGGGGGCAGCTTAGACCAGGGTGTGGTAGGATGGAAGTTTTTGGCTGTTGTATGCTGTGATTCTTAGCATTTGCCTTACATTTCCTGGAAAATAAGGCTAGAGGGAATGGACATTCCCATCACAAAGTCTCTGATGGACACATTCATGAGGAAGGTGCCTTGTGGCCACCCAGGCAAAACGGGTTTCATGAGATCATCTGGTAACCAAGTGGGCCAACACTTCTCCGGCAGGGATCATGTCACTCTGGGGAAGGCATATGGGCATGAGGCCTGAGAATTGAATTAAGACCCACCTGGACATGGCCAATAGCCTCCAGCCAATTGATGCCTCAATGGCAGAAAAGAAAATAGACATTCTGGTTAATACACCCAATGGTGGCCATAAATATGCACTCTTGTTTTGGATGTTATCGTCTCATTTTTCCATTTTGTTGGGGTTGTGGAGATAGTTGAAAAGAGATGGGGCTTGGGTCCCTCTCCCTGAACTACCAAGAAAATTCTGGCCCAGCTTTTTAACATTGTCTACTAATCGGATGGCTCCCCAAAGTAGGCCTCTGAAAAGTGTCTACCGTGGGTCCCTAAGCTTAGGAATGAGGCCTATGAGACTTCTCAAGTTCACATTTAATATTCCAAGAGAAATCCCTTATGCTTTCCCTGAAAATGCCACTCTGGCCATGTGTTTGAATGCTGACTCTTGTTGGAAGTTCTGGATCCACATCCAACATTAAATGGTGCCTTGACCTCATTTAGTGGCTGCTTTCTTTAAAAACCCTTTCCATCTTTCTGGTAACAAGGGGGATCCTCTGAAAAAAAGTGTGTACAACATTATGATGTACAAATGTAAGACAAAATTTATGGGCAGGATTGTCACAAATGGGTGATGTATGTCTCTCTGGGCACCTGCTAATATCTGGACCGCGCTAACTGCCATTGGCACCTCTCTCCCTGCTCTCACCCATGGCTGGATTTCCTGATGTCCACTCAGCTTATTATTTTTCTTTTAGCCTTCAGTTTTCCATAGTCCTCCCACCCATTGATATCTGTGTTTCAGATTAATTTTCACCAGATGTGAGTGTCTGGACCTCTCCAAGATTTGTTACTCTCCCTCCATGTTCCTAACCTTCTTTGGGCCATTAGTGTGATTTCTCTGACCTTGCTAGTATTCCCAACACCTCCCAAAGTAGTGTCATCTGCAACTTTCCTGCACATGCTCTTCTCTCCCCTTTACAGATCATTAATAAAGAGGTTAAACAAGACCAGACCAGCACCGCACTCTAGAGCAAATGACAAAGGGGTGGGAGAGGCTAGAGTGCTCCCTGTGCACCAGCCCTGGCACAGGAAGGATGTAATGTAATGCAACAACACTCCACTAGACACCTCCCGCCTCCGGCCCACAGTCATTTATCACCACTGTTTGTTTATGATTTCTCAGCCAGATTTCAGGTCCTGAGAGTGTGGTCATGTCCAAGCCAACATGTACTGCTTTGCCAGGTAACTCTCACAAGTTCCAGAAAAACCCACAAGAACTTATTTACTGCACTCGATTTTGCTTAAAAGCTTCTACTCCAGCCCCCAAGTCCATCATACTTGAGAACAGAAAGAGGTGGACTGAGACATTGGACTGAGACAGACATTATTACCCTTCTTTCTCTTCCAAGTCATCAGCTCATAGTTGTTTGTCAAATATTTGTTGACTTTTCATGTTATACACTCAATTTTTATTTGAGCTTAAAGAAACCTTCCTCTAGAAACATGGGCTAATCTACAAGTCTCCAGCAACCAAAACCGCCTTTGCTATACCAAAGTGTCATTAAAATCAAAGGTTAACTGAAGAGGATTTTTTAGGGTAAATATGCTTAAAGACCTGCTAGAAAATGTGTAGCTGCCTTGTGCAGCTATGATCACGGGATTAGATTTCCCCTTTTGCTTTTCCTTTCTTCTGTCTTTTTTCTTATCCCCCCAATCCACCCATCTCACATTATCAACTACTTTCTTCAGTTGGCTTATAGAGTCTGCTATTCCAAGCCTGGTAGTAACAATAACAGTGATATTCTGATGAGGACTGGGCTCTTGCCATGCACCATACATGGCTAGGTGTCTTACTCACCTCCTGTCATCTAATCCTAACCACAGCCCTCTGAGGGGTGCACAATCTTCCCCAAATGAGGTAATGGAGGGACAGAGAGGGAAGGACACTTACCCAAGACCACACAGGCAAATAGTGCTGAGTCAGAATCCAAACCCAGTATCATTTAAATGCAGAGACCACATTATGAGCCACCCTACCACAATGTCACCCAATCTCTTATAGATGAGTGGTTCTCCTTTCCTGAGTTACTGGCCCCATAAGCATCTGTGGAGGATCATAGATGCTCTCCTTGGAAGATGTGTACATACCCACAACCAAGTCTGTTAGCCATGTCAAAGAATTTGCAGACTCTTAGAGGTTTATGGACACCAGCTTAAGAATCTGTAAACTACTCTAAATTTTTCCAAGGTAGGAACTGTACTTTGTTCACTGCCTCAACACCAGTACTGAGATGAAGAAATATTTTTTGAATGAATTATTGATTGCAAAGACATTCAAGCTATGCTATCTTCCAGAGTAGCAGAGGGGGAGGAGAAAGAGGAGCAGGAGAGGTAGGAAGGAGAGGAGGAGGAGGAGGAGGAGGAGGAGGAGGAAAGAAAAAGAAAAAGAAAGTGATGGAAGAGATAAAGCAAAAACATCTCACTTTGCCCAGGAATGAATTCTGCATTGGAAAAAGGCAGAGCCTTTGTCATGGTGGTTCTGAAACACCTCATAACTACTTTTGGTTACTTCTCATCTGAACTACTGAAAACAGGTTACTGAAAGTTTCTTCTGCCAGAAATAATACACTCAGAATTTTAAGATGGGAATCCAATCCTTATGAGCAGGCAAGTATCTCATGAAATGTGCCTTAGGTGACAGAATTCTTGATGCCTGAGGGTCTCAGGGGGGACTGCAAGAGCCAACGGCATCTTCCCCTATGTGTAGGTCCTTTTCATCCTTCTATAACTTCAGGAGCTTGGTTTTTCTGTAGACCACTAGGCTTCACATGTCTCCCTATTATATGACCGCTGATTTTTCTTTGCAATCTTTGATATTCAAGTTGTCTCCTTCTCTTTGAGACTCAGAGGAGCTACACACTCTTGAAGTTGGACTTCAGCTATGCTTTAAACTTGGCAGTCTGCATGTCACTGCAATAAGAGGTCAAAGATTCCCATGCCAATATGCAGGCAAATAGAAAAGAGGGAGGTCAAAAGTCTGCTTTTCCTTTGGCCAGTCTGACTGGACACCTGGGGAAAACAGAAGAGAACAGGACCCCTACTCAGTCCTCCACCTCCAACAATGGCCTGCCCCAGCTTTGGCACCCAAGGTAGAAATTTGGAGGCAGTCTCATTTAGTCCTTTCTCTTACCCATCTATCAAAGTCCTGCTGGCTTCACTTCCTAGTCTCATCTAGAATTTATCCATTTGTCCCCCACTGGGTATCATTTCTCCCACTGCTCCCCTGGGTCAGCACCATCAATTATCTCACAAATGATGGAACAACCCCTACTTCTGCTCTTCCTGCCATGACAGTTTATCCTCTACACCACAGCCAGGCTTGTTCTACAACATAAATTGAATTATGTCACATTCCTGCTTAAGATCCTCTAATTTTCTTTTCATTTTTTCATTTTACTTAGGATAAAACCCGAACTCTCCACCTTGGCCTAAAAAGGCTTTACGTGATCTGGCCCCTTCCCACTTCTTCATCTTCATCTCATCATCTGAATTTTCTACCCCAGGTTATGGTCTTCGTGCTCTGTCAGCCCAGAAAGCCCTTTCCCACCTTCTGCCATTTGCATGCCTGCCTGGGACCACCTCCCAAATGCACATCCTGGCATGGTTGCTTGCTGACTCTCCTGCTTTCAACGCTTTGCATAAAACTCACTTCCTTAGAGAGATGCTTGCTGAAATCCCTTCTGAAGTAGATTAACTACTCAAGTAGGTTCCTCTTGTTAATCTTGATATCTTCCTGGTTTCCATCAAAGCAACAATCAAAATGTATAAGATTTCCACTCACAGGTAATTCTTTATTGTCTGTTTCCCTCAACTGTATTGAAAGATCCACAGCGTAGGAACCACGTCTATCTTACTCATTGTTTTCTTAGCATATAACCAAGAATTTAACCATTTGATGAAAGAATGGAGGAATAAGTGGAAAATGAATGGATAAATAAATGAATGAAAGAAAATGGCACAAGGACGAGATGCACCTGATCCTCAGCCATAGGAGACAAAGGGTGGTATCCCTATACAGAAGGTATAAAGAAACTTCCAGTTTGCAGAGAAAATGGGACTTCAGTTAAAGAGACTGAAAGCCCAAGGCTCTTTCTATGACTTCTGTCCCAGCCACTGGATTTCCCTTGTCCCGGTACAAGCACAAAGCCTAGAGTGTAGACCTTTTCTACTAAGAGAAAGCAAGGAAGATATAAACTTTCCAGCCACAATAAAATATCTCCTTCCTCATTCTTCCTGACAGGAAGTTTCCACCGGCCTCTGAGCACTGCTTCTATGTGTTAAAAAAAAAAAAACCCTCCCTCGTGTCTTAGTGCTCTGTGATTCATACTTGCACTCCTGTAACAGCGTCCATGTGCTGGTGGCACAGAACTACAATTCTTCATTTTGAACAAGATGCACCTACCAGCATCGTGGCCCTTTGCCAAACTTGTTAATGCCCACATCTGTATTTTTATGAATCAGGTCCTAAAAATTTGCATATGTTTTCAATCTAAAAAGAATTCTTCCTTTCTAGTGGTTTAAGAAGTAAACATGATCTTGTGTTCAATGTCTGCTCCATTATGAGAGTTCACAGTAAAAGCTCAAATGTTCAAATGTCATGGCAGGTGCGGCACTGGATCTCCCAAGGTGCCTAGATTTGGTCCCTCATTGCTCTGCCTCATTGAATGTTCACAGAACAAAGTACCTCTTGGGCGTCCAAGGAAAGCACATCCATTCAGTGGAAATGAAGAGTTATTTGCTGACATAAATGATTGCCATATCAAGGGGATTTTCCTGGAGGAAAATAATGAAGACTTAAGCTGCTGCTTTTTCTGTTTTGCAAAGCAAGATAGAAAATGCAGTAAGGGTTCTTTTTTTTTTTTTTTTTTTAAGATTTTATTTATTTATTTGACAGAGAGAGACACAGCGAGAGAGAGAGAACACAAGCAGGGGGAGTGGGAGAGGGAGAAGTAGACTCCCCGCCGAGCAGGGAGCCCGATGCGGGGCTCCATCCCAGGACCCTGGGATCATAACCTGAGCCGAAGGCAGACGGTTAACGACTGAGCCACCCAGGTGCCCCAATGCAGTAAGGGTTCTAAGAGCACATTTTCACAATCAAAAGTAGGGGGCAAGAGGACAATGACTGAACACACATTGCAGGGATACCCATGAGGGCAACAACTTGCTGGAGAATGTGACCCTACAGAGTCTCTGCAAGAAAACCAGAAAAATAAGACAAGCCAAAGGTAAATTCTAGGCATAGGCAAGTAGGAGTTGGGATGAGCCAGTAGGGAGGGAGAGTAGAGAGACGCTGGAAGCAGAACATAGGAATATATGTTGAATTCAAGCGGCACCGACTATGTAATTTGTGCGACCCACTGCAAAATGAAATTGTGGGGCCCCATGTTCAAAAATTATTAACAACTTGAAGACAGTGACAGCAGAGCATTAGACCAGGAGTGGAGCCCGTCTAAGGTTGGGGTTCTGTGGATTATACAGGTCACACGCTGATAAGGCTGGGCTGGGGTGTGAGGTTTATGGGGAGAAAGCCTAGCTCCAGGGGCTGTCGAAACTCTTTAGAAAAGAAACTTTCCCCAGTTCATTTTGCTCTCAGAAAACACCACCCTTGAATGCTCACAGTGAGACAAATAAATCATGCCTGGGCTAGTGTCTGGAAGTGACAAAAGAAGGAGGAGTTGTCAGGGTTGTTATGTTAATTCCAATTTGTTGTAATTTTTGGAGCAACTTTTCCTAAACTGTGATTCATTTCCGCACCAAAACACCAGATTCAAGTCACAGACTTCTGATGCTATTATGAGCATATTACTGATGGCTAGTAAAATAACTTCTTGTGATGTTTCTTTTATAAGGGCCATAAATCAAAATATTCAAAACAGTTAATTTTTAATGTGCCACTATTATCCATCTTTAGTTATAAATTTAACGTCTCCTTAGGCCCACAGATTGTAATATGACTCAAAACATGCAACGGCTGTTCAAAAGTGGAAGGTCCCCAGTATCTCATTATTTAAATCCTTAAGCTATGGTTTTAAAAGCCTGAGGATATCTGAGCAAACTTGTTTAAAGGAGTCATAAAGGAAGATAGGTAGTTTTCCTCAGAAGTCTATAAAATTTATTATAACATATTAAAGTAGGACTATATATTAAATAATTTTCAGAAGACATTTGTTTTCTGGGGTCCACGGTGCTTGGGGAAATTCACGAAAGAATAAAGGGGGTAGGGGCTTAAAACCGCTGTCTCCATGTGCCTTGAACAAAGCAAGTTTCTCTAGGACACTTGGCACCAATTCTACCCTGAGGATGACAACACAGGTCCTATCTTAGGGGATGGCAGGGTGGATAACATGAATCTTGCAAAAGAACAATAAAAATCTTTATTATTCAGGAGGAGACATGAATACAGCCCAGCATCCTAACACTTACGATGGCAGAAGAAAGAGCTTCATGGAAGAGCCTCAAGTAGGACCTGCTCTTCTCAAGGCCACCCCAGCCTCTTAGAGCCTTCCTTTGCCTACCCATCTTTGCATGCTGTGGGCACGTTTCACATACTTACTTTTTAACATTATAAAACCTTTATTTCTTATTTAATGTTGTTGTAGGTCAAGTGACATGTGTATTAAGCTTTTCTGCATGAATAAATGTAATGTTTCCCTTAAAGCTTTTTCTAGATAGGGAGAGAGTCTCTCAGATTGGACGTTAGGGATTTTTCTGGTTTCCCCACCTCTTCACACTGCAAGCTTCCCTCTGGAACCACCCTGCTTTTGGAAGAGTTGGTTCTGGTGTTGTTTTCCCCTTTGCCCAGGAAAGTGAGAAGAGAGGAGATCGATAGTCTGATGTGACTGGGAAACAGGTTCTACTCGCAGCAAATGGATCCAGGTATCTGAAAATCAACCCCTGTGTTAATTCTCCACAGGACCAGAGAAAGCCATCTGAGGCATTGGTGGGACCTGCAAGAGGTTTAACTAAGCAGTGAAATGCACCAATGAAATTGTCACTTGCGGGAAAACCACACCAATTACTGTTTTAAAATTTGCCTGAAGCACCACTATCATGCAATACGAAGGCAAGGCTTGGGGAAGGGCACACCTGCTAAGTTATCCCCCCAAACTGCCTCTCTAATCACAGACTTGTGACATTTCATATTTGATCCAGAAAAAGAACTGCACATTGAGTACTTTTTGACCAGAAAAAATCACCACAGCACACAATTGACCACATTCTTTGTTCTGAACAAAATGGCATATACAGTGTCGTAAGTTCAACAGCATATTCTATGGAACCATAGGTATATTCAACTCCGGGGAGTTTATGACTTGTTAAACAACCTGCAGTATCCCGAAGAGGTGTGATGCGCAGCAGCAAGCCTCTAGAGTTCAACATTCCATTTATAGCCTTGTGGTAATTACATGTGCCACTATTCAATTATAATGCAGATAACACAGAAATAAAGGGTGGGTTCTTAATGGGTAAAAATCAGACTTCAAAAGAGCAAAACCCTCTGAAAAAAATGCAATGCATTAAATTTATAATGCAAAGCTCCGTAGAAGCACAACTGTAAAAAAAAAAAAAAAAAAGCAACAGATAGAAGGCCACTAACCTGCCAATACTGATATTTCTATTCTAATTCATTTAAAGAGATACAGTTACCCATTCACCATTACTATGCCTTGATCCTTGTGTTTTCTTCAAAACTGCCACAGAAGAGATAGTACAATCCTTTAAATGGGCTTCTCAGAGATGATAGTCTCAGCTCCACGAAGACACACAGTTTTATTTTCCTTATTCCTTGCCAAACATTTGACACAACCAGAAGGACATGAGAGTCACACCACACTGGCATATCTGGTAAAAGCAAGTAGTTGGCTGAAAACCGCTACTGGAGAATTGTGACAATTTCCGAGTCCACAATCATGCCTTTAAAAAGTGAGTATAAATCCTAGCAAGGGCACAGTTTACATCTTAAATAACACAGAAACATTTGAATCGTGCTCAACCCAGCCCCAACACGGCAGAGCAATAATGTGGTTGCGGGAAGGGGTAGTAGGAAGGAGGGGGCTCTTGGGGGATGGTCACAGAACACAGAAGCAGACACGGGGCACGGTCACAAACATCAGCGAACACAATTGAGCACACATACAATACAACACCAGAATGCAATTTGTAAAAGAAAAATGATATAAAAGATGGTTTCTCACCCCTCAAAACAAAACTGGAACTTTGGTTTACAGGCCCGGCTATGCCCATATGCCCTCCTCGTCATCCTGTGGCCGGCCCGGGTAGGGAGGTGCACGGAGAGGAGAGGAGGGGAGCACCGGAATGAAAGAAGAGAAGGTTAGTTACACCGTGATGCACTGGAAAGGCACACTGATCTTCACTTTGTTTTTTAATCTTAAAGAGTGAGGGAAAAAAAATCTATAGTAACTTAAGTTCCACATCACTGGCTTGTCAAATACATAACCGAGTTTTGTATCTATGGCAACCCCACACAAAAACATTCCACCCACCCAGCTTGGACTCTGTGTCAAGATTGGATTAGAAGATTAAAATTAGTCTACATTAGCAGACGATTATATTTTTGGAAAGCATGCAATCTGAATTGCATATGCCTAAGGAGTAGATTAAACCTTTTAAGTAAGCAGAGAAGTAATTATAGTAATCAAATACCCTTAATTTCTCTTAAGCTTAGAGTATCAATAAAGGCTGAAGAAGAATTAAAAAAAAAAAAACACAACTCCATCTACTTGGGTGGAACAAACTTTTGTAGCATGCGATAATTCACATCAGTTATTTCACAAAGGCTCAAACATGCTGTGATCTTCTCGATTTGTCAGGTTCTATTTTGCTCTCAGCATAAAAGAGGATGTGCACGCCATGGAATGATTATACATTTGCAATCAAGTAAGTTTCAAAGAGAAGAGAGTAAACTTTCAATTCAGTAGAATGCTTGTAGAAAGAGAATTTTGTTTAACTTAGAATTGTGCTCAACTATGGATAAACTGAAACTTATTTGGTCTGGATTCTTGTTGTTGAAAATGTTTCCAGAATGGCTCTGGCCACTTTCCTCACTTAGTGAAGTGGCCAATAGGCAGAGAAATTGAATCTTTGAAGACAGAAGTAAATCTACCATCCTGAGGTCCTGTTCTGAACAAGAATTCTCACTTTTTACTACAAGGATTGAAACAAAGTGTAGAAGACTGAGTGGTTCATTCATATCCTGATCTCACACATAATTTGGGAGCTGTGTCTTTTAATAAATCCCCAATGAAACTAGGTTTTGCCATGATTTGCTTCTTTGCTTTGAAAACCAGGAACAGGAAACAAAATAACTCGGATCATTTTCTCACCATTTGGATTCTTATTGTGTAAGTTGTTGTAATATTTGTTTGAATCATATAAAGATGCTAATATTTCACCATTTTTGATCTAGAAAAACACAGCAATTTCATACAGTTCAATCGAATCTCGCCAATAGGCTAAGGTAATTTTCATCTATTCAAGCATTCAGATCTGTGGTCTTTGAAGTGAGTTTTCATATAATTTGTTTCCTTTTATTTCTGTGTATTTTATTTTGCACACTTGAAAATATTATTCTGAGAAGAGAACCAGAGCTTACCAGACTGCCAAGGGGATCTACGGGCCACAAAGGGTTAACAATCCCCAACTGATTTGAGTCCACCAAGTGATTTGCCCTGAGTACAAAGTGGACAACTCAGTGTGAACTTGCATTGACGGTTTAGATAGGAATATTCTAGCAAAAAAATAAGGTACAATTGATCATTTTAAATGGGTCTTCTCCTGTATAATTTATCTGTGTTTATTAACCACTATACAATCTAGCAATTGCTCCTGGCAATAAACTTCTCTTTTCCCTACCTAACTTGAGAAATAATGTATTTTTACATTCATTAAACTTCCTCTCAGTTCCTGGAGAAAAAGCAAAGTTAATGTTCCTTTTTATGCTAATGAAGAAGGCAAGTCTACAGCATGGGACACTAGGGCACCCACAAATGGGTTTCCAGGGGTCTAGCCATCCCTTGAAATTCAAAGCAGAATGTTGTGGGTATGTGTGTAGTGTATTTCTCTGGATGGAAGCCCTAGCTTTCATTATAAGGTTTTTGATCCCCAGAGTCACTGCTGTAGGAAAACTCCAGGCATAGAGCGATGCTATGATTTGCCAAAGTCACAAAACAAAACAAGTTTTCCCTAAAATGCAGCCCACAGCCCCTACTGACCGCTTCTAAATGGCTGTAAAATCACTTTCCTTGCAGAGCACTTTATTTCATTTTGCATTTAAAACCCAACAACATGTATACATTTAGTTTGTTTCAAATCCACTCATAGAGGGTTTTAAATTTTGAAGAAGAAAGAAAAAAAGAAAGCCACTGCCACCAAAATCTACCACGATTTTCTTAACAGTGAAATGTGGTCTAATGCAAATGACTTTTAGCAAATTAAATATATTAAAAAGTGGTAATTAATTATGATTGAAACAGACAGGAGTTGTAGGTTGAAAATATACACTGCCAATATCACTACTGTGCCTCGTCCACCACAGGATTAAAAAGGAGCTCCCAGATGTCCAGGGTTATTAAAAACCAGATGTTGAGATCGACGTCTTGTATGCTGGTGAATAAAGTAAAGAAATATGACAGTCCAATATAAACTTTGCTAACATTTAACATGGCAGAAATGTGGATAAATTCCTTTAGTGAACTTGGAATATTATGCATTTTTTTTCAGGTTTTTTGTTTCTAAAGTTGAAAGTTTTAAACAGAAAATAGAAAGGGAGGTGGTGGCCATTTCTGGTCTCTCTAATCTTCAAAGCTTAAACATGAATTGACCCTAATCACCAAGTGATCTGGGTCAGAGTGAGTGTCCGCTTGGGGAATAAAAAACAAAAATGCAGGAGCTAATCAGAGGGGGAGCTCCAAGTATTTCCAAACGTTCACAGCTGTCTAACTCCTGCACTGCTTACAACTTTGTATGCAAATATTAATTTGCTCAGCAATCTTACTGCACAGAAATGTAAATTTGGGGGCCAAAAAATAAGAAACAGATAAATGTCACTTGATCCTTAGCTTCATGCCAAGTTATTTAGAAATTCTTGGGACTTTCAAAATGCATCTATCAGGTCTGGGGGAGTCTGTTTCCTTGTTTTTCTGTTTCCAAGTCTACTTTGCAGTGGCTTTTCTGGATATTGCCTGGTGTTACCTCCCCTGTATGTCCTTCTTGAGTGATTGCTGTGCCAGGAGTCGCCAAAATATCTGGATGGGGAAGAAAGCCTCTACTCCATCCGTCATCCATAGGCTTTTTTTCCACAGCATCTGGGGATGGGAACATCCAAGGTGGGCTGAAGCCCAGAGCACAGTGACCACAAAACAGCAAATTTTGAAGAGTAGGGAGGCTTAGGTATCAAATAACCTCAGGATGAATCTATAGCTCCAGAGATTATATGAGGCCTTGATGGAAATCCTGCAGTCCCAGATGCTGGGACCTAATGGGGTTCTCAAAATACTAAGATAAACAAAATTCCTCACCAGATGGGCCACTCACAGGGCTATGCTGATGACAAGATCTAAGGGCAAAGGGATGAGGCATCACTGACAAGACAGGTGACTTCCTGTTGTTGAGGGGGGGGGGTGGCGTTTGTTAGCCCCAGCAAAGAAGCTCTGGGAAGGAACTCTATAATATGGCATGATAAAAGGCCCAGTGTAAACTTTTAATTGGTCTTTATTTTCAAGTATTATCTATAGTCAGCTGGCAAGCCCCAGCTCATCACTGGATTTTTTTTTTTTTTTTTTTCAAAAACACCTGCAATTCTCTTTGAGTTAACAGCCAGGTTTTTTCTTGAAATTGGAGGACTAGGTTCCTAATGGGGACCTTACTATCACACCTGTCCTAGCTCAAAATGAGAGTGAAATGATGGAAGCATCACCGTCAAATCAGCCCACTGCCTTTGTGAGAATTCAGCTAGCTGTCTCTGTGAAAGTACCCTGGCTTCCTTGGGGGAAGGGATGCAAAGAGATTGTCCTGGTTATAACAGGGTCTGATATGGACAGTCACCAGACTTCCCCCTACCCCCACTTCAGTCCATACCTTCTCTGACACTTTCTGGAAACATCAAGCTCCAGGACTCTGCTAACTTTGGCTGCACAAGTCCTGGAAGCGGGACTATAGTATGGGATTTATGATGTGCCCTGTGTCTGGGTTCAACCAAAGCAGCTCCTCTTGGCATTTCCAACTGCAGGCTTGGCCAGAGTTGGGGAAAACAAACACACGTGCAAAGGAAAAAAAAAAAAAAAAAAAAAAACGGGTATGAATCTGGAAAACAGGGGCACCTAGCCTTGTCAGGGCACTAGTAAGTTTACCCTCAGGGTCAAGTCCAAATCTTCCCTCTGGAGACCTTCCATCCCTGCTTTTCACCTCCTCTGCCTCCTATAATGCTTAGCCTGCGGATGGATGTCTTTGTTCAGGTGATGAGGTCAGGAATGTCTGTAAACTCTTCCATGATCTGTATTAGTTACAGCCTGTGGGTCCATTTGCAGACAAGTTCCCCCCAAAGAAGAAGAAAGTCCTATCTAGGTTCAAATACTTTCTTTGTGCCCTGTTGAAATATAAATGTTAGCTTATTTCTGACCTGGGCTAGAAAAGATCCAGCAGGTATTAGCACCTGTGCAAGGTTAGAGAGCATGACAGCTTTCTGTGTTTCTTCACCGAGTCTCACCATTGCCCCATGACACAGGTGCTGGGAGGCTCTTTGTGCAGATATAGAAAGAAGGCTCAGGAAGAAAGATCAGGTAGCTCACCAAAGTACACCTGGCTAGGAGCTGTGGAGTCAGGGTTAAATTCCAGTCTATCTGACCACAAAGGTTTACCCTTCTGACATGGGAACTCCGAAGCCACAGAAAGAAGAGCTCATGTTGACCCTGAAGGCATTTGTCGGTTCTGCTTTTCTCAGCTCTGAAGTACTTTGGACTTTGCTCTGCCCTCTTTCCAAGCTGTTGAAGGTCCTCGTTGGAGTTGGATGGGACAACTTAGGTTTGGTCTCTCTGGCTCTTGGAAGAAAGAGAACCTCACATGCAAAAGGTACCTGCCCTTGTGTGGGCATATATCAGCAGCACCCCAACAAATTTCATGGTCCCTGAGGGAAAAGGCAGAGCCTTCACTCACTTCACACTGCCTCACAATGCCTCAGATGTGGGAATTTAACAAATTATTTCCAAATGAGTAAGTATATAGAATCAGTTCTTGCTTTTCTTGAATGACTCAACTCCTCTGAGACAGAAGGCTGCCTGGATTCCAGAGTTCCTTAGGGTTGCCAAGATTGTGTTTACTTGTTTCTCCCAAGAATGGCTCCCCCCTTTGCACTGCACCAGCCACTTCCCTGGTTTATTCTTCTAACCCTAGTTGGTGAAAGCTGAATGTCACTGGCTGAGGGGAAACTCGACAGGAGATGTTCATATTTTAAAAAAACACTGGGGTGTCTCTCAAGGAAGAGGTAGAGACTGGAAGCCTATGCAGTCTGGGTTGGTTCTTCTTAGGAAGTTTGACTCACAGGGCCTGAGGCCGGGCAATCATCTGAGTCCTTTGCCAAACCACTGAGAATATAACAGAGGTGTGTGTGTGGCGGTGGGGGGGGGGGGGGGGGATATGTTTTTCGGGTGTAGTGGAGGTGTTGGCGGGACTTTTTTTTGTTTTGGGGGGGGGGGGGCCTTCATCGTGGGGCAACTTGAAGAAAGTAGTTTTCTATTTCCTTTAAGCAAAAGTAATTCTGACAAACCAGTCCTTGGTGCATGGCACCAGATCTCTCAGCTGAAAGATGCAAGATACCCAGCTGTAGATGGAAATGCTGGAAGGCTCTACGTTGGCCAACAATGTTGTTTCAGAGCCCAAAGTCAACATCTGTTAAAAGCTGAGCCATTGCCAGATAGTCATAAAAAAGGGGTGAGGGTGGAGACAGGCTTTATATTTGCTCCCTCATCCATCAGTCATTAACACTTGGCTTTGTTAAATACAGTGAAAACTGTGTTTTTAACATGACTCTGGATCTGCCATTTTCTGGCTAGTGGGCAAACAAATCCCCTAGCCTCTTGACTCATCACTTCCTCAGCTGTCTCAAAAAGAAAATGGGATCATATCCTGACCCTGAAACTTCATAGGGTGCTGAGTGAATTAAATTGGAGAATGTAAATTAAGCCACTTTGTAGATATTACAAACATATACAAATATAACTAGGCACACCACTCCTGTTGGTAGCATCTGATAGTTTGCTACTATTGTAACAAATTATCTGACATTGCACTGAGGCCAAAGGCAAAAGGGTATGTGTAAAAAGGACCCAATAGTGTATAAAATTTCATCCTTAGACATTTTAGCATCTCTGGGCTGTTCCCAGCTGGAGGTTATTCAGATCATTCATATAGAGACGCTGAACCAATTTTTAAAGAGCTATTACTGTGTACATAAGGTAGTTTCAGAATTGGTGTGTGAGCAGTGTATGTTGAAAAGATGTTTCCAGTTCTTTTCCCTGTGCTGCTCCGTTATCTTCAGGGTGCTGCAAGTGCCTGGTGTGGGTAAGTCAAACATGATCCTTATGACATCAGTTCAAAAAAAAAAAAAAGAGGAGCAGTGGTGTTTAGCAACAGAAAATGGATCTCTCTGCTTTCAGATGTTTCAAGGCTGGCCACCCCCTTTCCACGGGGGAGCCGATGGGCTGCCTCTTAGACAAATGTGACTAGATTAAAGCGGCAAGTTGAAAAGGAATCAACCCTCCAATGTTGCCAAGATGAGTTACATCTACTAGCTGGGGAGTGCAGGCTGTGTCTGAAAAACCCTTGTTGACTCAAAAGATACTGCAACAAATCTTTTAATGAAACCCTAATACTGCAAACAAGGTTTAAAACTAAGGAATCCGTAAAAGGGGAGACAAAACCTTGACCCAAAATAGAGTAAGACTGAAATCTTCAACAGGCTCAAAGCTTCTGTAAGGCAAAAATCCTTTTCTACCAGGAGGATCCTGCCGCATTAAGCAGCTCCGCCTTTTTCCCATGCATGAAGACCCTACCTGGCAGGGTTTATCAGACCCTGTCCTCATGTGCTTACATGTCAGGAATTAACATCACACCCAGATTAAAGAGCTTTGGTAACAACCTGCTCCCAGCGGCTGTCACCCCACCTCCCTTGCTCTCCTAGGGCTCGTGATGGTTGGGTGAGCTCGCCGCTGCTGGTAGCGGAAGGAGAGTTAAACACTCCCCCAGCAACAGTTCAGACGTTTGTCCTCATTTCCCTCTTTACCTGTGGCCTCACAGAGAGCCCTGGCAGGGTCATTCCAGAGCTGCTGCTCTTAAAAACAAGCAAAAAAATAAACTGCCACCTTTGTTTCCCAATGGTGAGAAACCGCTCATTCCTTGTGTTTTAGTAGCTTTGGGGATTTTTAATAGTCTTTGAGGGATAAAGAAAAGTGACATCTGAGCTATCTTTCTATTTCATCTACTTTTAAAAATCTGTTTTTGTTTTTTTTTTAAATTTAAACACATCGTCTTCCAATCCACTTGTGATAAAAGGAGTATCAGCAAAGAGGCAAGTAATGACAAGAAAAAAAGAATTTGTAACGTGTGTGGTGGTGGATGTTAACTAAACGTATTCTGCTAATCATTTTGCAATATATACAGGTATCAAATTATTATATTATGTGCCTAAAACTAATATAATGCTACATGTGTTATATCTCAATTTTTAATTTCTAATTATCCTTTTTTCAAAAAAGGAAAGAGACAAATGGCTCACAAAATTTATTTCAAAATGCATCCCAGGATATCTTTGGCTCCGATTGTGAGAGGACCAGCCCAACAGTGGGAACAGCTGAAATCTCTGAACCCTTCTCCCATCCAATCAACATCAGCCCAACAGAAGACTTCTTCATGGGTTTTTTAAGTTGAAGCCTTCATCCCTACATGAAGCCAAAACCCAAGGCCTCATCCAAGAAGTGGGCCATGAAATTAGGTTTGCAGTGTAAAAAACCTGATCGTTTCTTACTCAGGCCAGCTTCAGAGATACTAGCTTGGATGGGAAACTGATATTAAAAACTGAAGATGTGTAACTTTTCTTATTAGGTTACTGTCATAGGGGACTCAAAATTTCTGCTTTTCTCTGTTGTTTTGTAACTATACCTTAGTAAGCTCTGATACATGGTAGTTAATTTTTCTTCTATGTAGGAAACATGAAAACGTATTTACACACACACGTATATATGTATATATAATGTATATTCAAACATGTACTCAGGGGAAGTTAAGGAGAGAAATTTCCAGTTAAACATGATCTTGAGAAATTCTTCCATATGTGGAAAAGTCCTCAGTTCATCTGACATATAGCGATACATACATATATACACACAGGACACTATGTATACATTTATCCCACATTCATTTAACCTCAAAACATAAAATAAATTCTTTTTTTTTTCCTCACTAAGCAAAAGCTAGGAATAACAACTCTATATACAGAATCCATCTTCAGAGGGCAATGGAGCAAGTTAAACCCCTTGTCTGTTTGTTAGAATTCAAAGGGCTGCACTTCGGCTAATCTGTTGGTGAAAGTACAAGGCAAGCAGGGCATCAGTCACAAGCCCTGTCCACCGTTTCGGAGAGGGGCTGTGGGCAAGTGGGGAATCCAAGGGCCCCGAGTGGGCTTTCTGAGAAGTAACAGGGCCTGGGGAGGGGTTGCTGTGACAGCTTCATTCTCCTGGTGGACAGGGAGACTCGACCAACTCCTTGTTGACCAGACATAAAATGCAGGCCTCTGGGAGAAGGAGGAGGGGGAGGAGGAGAGCAGGAGACTTTGACCTCACAGATCTGGGATAAGAAACACCTGGAGTTTGGAAATGTTGTCACTGGCCTCTGGCCACCACCTCAATGAGGAACTAATTGTAGGGGTGGCTAGACATTCCCCTGCTATGGGAAGGCTCTGCAGGACACTGACTAATTCTATCTGAGAGCAGGTACCTAAGGCTCAGGTGTGTGTAGCATGGACAGAGGTGGGAGGGCAAGAGGGTAAGAACCCCATTTTTATTTTGAGCTAACTCTACTTATGGCTTTTTTGTCTGTAAGAAGAGGGAAGAGGGGAGATGTTTGGGGACCAGAAATCTCAAAACTAAGGTAGCAAGGGTTGTAACCTCTGTGAAGCAGAGCATAGGTGACAGTCAACATCGGTGGGATCACTGAGATCATTTCGTGATGTCTTAAAATACAATCGTATATCTGTCCCATAGACATTGCTCAAAAAGAAGGCCATATGTAGGTTCTTTAGTGACCAAGTTATTTGATGGCTTATGGGAAAATGACATGTGTCTCAAGTAAAATTCAATGGGCATTTTCAGCAGAAAGTCAAAGTGGACATTCAGTGCTCTGAAATGTATCTAGTCATACAAACTCCAGTCTTAGCTGAGAGCCAACATGTGCCAGGACCGCACAGTAACCAGGAGCAACAGAGAAAAACCAAAGTTCACCATTTGCATCTGCAGACAAATTCTGGAAATTGCCAAGTGGAGTGAGCAACATTAGGACTAAGGCAATCAAGTTTCTGGGAATAGATTAACAGAGTAGACACCCTAAAGTTAAGGATGCAAAATGGAAAACCCAGCTTCTCCCACAGTAAGGTCACTACCTTAAAGTACGCCCCAAGCCCTGGCAGATCTGAGACCAGCTCCTGGCCCAAGGAAGCACTCTCTGCTTTGCTCTGGGATCCTGGCTTGTCCCAGGCCCTGGATGTGCAGACACTCATATGTCAGTGAGCAAGGGGCTATGGGTCCTGGCAGTCCACTGCTACGGGCCCTCTATAACCCAGAGCAATGCCCCTCCCTCTCTGTACCATGCTTTCCACTGCTTGAGGACCTCATTCTGGTAATTCCACGGCAGTGGGAGAATTGCAGGAAGCTGCATTTCCACTGGCACAGGTTCAGCAAGAATAAAGAGTAAAGGGGAACAGGTGAAATGGGAAGAAATGAAAGGATAAAGTCACATAACAGAAGAATATAAATAAAGACAATGGGAACTGGGGAAAATGGAAAGATAAACTGAGGAGATGACTTTTTTTTTTTTCAAATTTGGAAAATACTTCAAAATAGGATAAAATTTACTATAATTTGGTGGGAAAGGGGACAGCACATGTGTACTCTAGAAAAAAGTTGATATTATAGCCATGCAACCATATTTAATACACGTGGTTGTGTAAATACGTCCATACTGACGTCCAAAGAGGCTTGCCACCAATGTACAGCACTCAGAGACTCGGGACCTCAACTTGGGTCTGTCGATTTTCAGGTGTGTGACTCTGAATAATTAACATCTCCGAGCTCCAGTTTCTTTACATGTACAATGGGGATACTTCCATCTGCCCATCCTATTTCCCAAAGGTACTTAGGGAAAAACTCCTTCAACAGACATTTATCGAGTGCCTACTATGGGCCAGACAGGTGTGAATATACTTTGCGATATGGAACAGAGTATGAATAGAACATAAATTTCAGCCAACTTTTACCATAATAATTTAGTAAGTGTTATGCTTCCATGCTCCTGGACTCTGTAGCCCTCCTTTAGAAGTAGGATTTCTGTAAGTAAAGTGTGAAATTTAAATTTTAAATGGGATCTGAAAGTCTTCGAATTAATCAAAAGTCCTTGAGCTTCTCAACTCCGTGAGTGAGCAGTTCCATTCAGAAACGAGGGAGAGAGAAGAGAAGCAAATTCTGGGCTTGTAAAGTGGCCATATATTCTGAGGTTTCCGGACAAAAAAATGTTTAGGATTTTGCCATTTAGGCCCCGACAAATTAGAATCAGAGTGGCAGATGCTTTAACAAATGGAAGCACATTTTGCACAAAAAAGCAGTGAGATCTAGGTCCTTAAAGACCCAAAGTCCACCCTAAGACCCAGGCACAGGAATGTGAGTCTTGGATGCTCAAGGGCAGCCTGAACGAGGCCTGGCATTTTGAGTTGGCTGGAGTGTGGAGTTCACTCCGATGCTATGCTTTTCTTCGTATCTGGAAGCCATTAGGAGATTAATAAAATACGATTTTTCCTGGGACCATAAAAATCATATGATGCCTGGAAAATAGTAAAAAGACTTGACATAATTGATATGGCAAAGAAAGATGCTCCTTTGACAAAATAACAGATACCAGTGAGAGGTACAGAGGGCATTTGGGAGAAGTCGAGTTTCCACTTAGCTTTTCTAAAATCAATCTTGGTCACTTCACTGAGAATAAAATCACGAGTGTGGTTCCAGCATATTCCATTTATTCTTTGGTCTTTGTTGTTCCTCAAAGCTTATCAGCAGCTTGTGTCCTGGGAACCATTTGTCGTCTCGCTTTGGAAATATCTGTGCCCACCTCTTGGTTTGAAAAATTTCCTAAGGTATTATTACTAGGATTTGTCTGAATGACCTACTTGGACATTTCAATGGCTATGGCCATCATGGGGTCGTAGGCCTCCAAGTACCACACCTGCTCCTTTCTCAGGTAAGGGTCTAGGCTGTTGGACTGCCACATCTTACTGACTTCTCTTATGTGTTCTCCAAATTGTCCCTTCCCCTCATCACATTCATTTTCAATTTCTGAGGGGCTGTGCATTTACGATTATCCTTGCTTTCCTGGGTCCTTAGCCTTATAATGGTTTCCTTAGTTCAGATTACTGGATTTTTGGTGGGATAACTCATTCTCAGACATTATAGCCTTTAAAAAGGTATCCCAAGAAATGAATGAAAGAGGCATTCTCATTTTCTGCTATACAGGGCATAGCAGAAATTGCCTCAAATCTCCACCTTCTGATGAAAAACACTGCTGGAAACTGGATCAGCTATGTTTTAAACCGGGTAGTCTCTTTCTTCACCTGATACTCTGAGAACAGTATTTCTCAGAGCACAGATGTTACTAGAAAAGAAAAGAAAAAAAAAAAAAGATTCTATGATCAAATAAGTCTGGGAAATGCTGGATTAAATAAAATTGGAGAGCTTTCTTTCTTATATGATTTTTTAGATCCTTTGATCTGTTAATTGCACCAAGACTCTCTAAGATTGAGTTATGATATGCAGCATTTTCCCCAAATTCTTTACTCACTGAATCTTTGTCTCAAAACTTTCCTCCTGGGACTAATGTTCCAAAAGTTACTTTGGGAAATGCTTGTCTAGACTTATAACCCTTGGATTCAGTTTCTCCTGAGGAGAAAGCAGAATCATAGTGAAGGAGAAAGGGACAGGGAAGAAATGGAAAAAGAATCTAATTCTGCAAGTGCCCAGCAATACTTAAATTGAATTTCCTAAGGAAAAACGAATTTCTCTGGAAAAGTAGCAAAGTGACTAGTTTTCTTATATTTCTTTATTTTCATGTGTTCTGATCTTTTAATAAAGATCAAGAGACAATGGCAACATTTTGTAGTCCCTCTTCCAGAAGATATTGTTGGTCAACCCTCAGGCCATAGGAAAAGTCAGGGCTGGAAGGAAATCAGGAATCCCTTGGAAGAGACCCCTCCCCTTTAAGTCAGTTCAGTTAACACAGGTACATTATGGGCATTTAGTTTAAATCCCATCCAAATCAGGCCATTGTTCAGAGTCTTAAGCTGTCTCCATAAGGCTGTCACTTTCTCCTGAGAAGTAGCTCCACTCTATACATATTAGAATATATGCTTGCACTATTATATAGAGAGTTTGTAAACATTTGGGAAAGACTTCCCAGCCTTCTGATGACTGTGACATTCTGGAACTTAGTTTTATAACAACCCATATATTAGCATATGAGCTGTTGGTGATTATAACGGAGGGTATGGTTATCCTAGACCTGAGATTCCTAGTCAAAAAGGTCACCAGCCCAGAGGATCTTGTCGTTCCCATAACTGGAGTCAACCTACTCATGCAGGTCTTCTTAGTCAATTCTCTTTTCTCTAATTGAAAGAGTGTAGCAAGGAAGCCTTATAGCTTTGCTGACTCCAGTTTAAAACTGCAAAGTTAGGGGCACCTGGGTGTCTCAGTCGTTAAGCGTCTGCCTTCAGTTCAGGTCATGATCCTGGAGTCCTGGGATCGAGCCCCACATTGGGCTCCCTGCCCAGTGGGAGCCTGCTTCTCCCTCTCCCACTTTCCCTGCTTGGGTTCCCTGTCTAGCTGTCTCTCTGTCAAATAAATAAATAAAATCTTAAAAAAAAAATGCAAAGTTATCCTTCTGGTCAAGGGTATGTCACTTTCAAGGTGAACTCCACTGTAGAGTGAGTTCCTAAGTCATGGGCCCCTAGTTAAGTCATAACTATCTTTTCAATTCATGTTCTGATTGACATGATCCAGAAAAAAACTGAATGACACCTGGATTTTTGTCTTCAGACTAGAGAGCAAACTCCCTGAAGGCAGGGGTTCTGTCTTGTCCATCATGTTCTTTCCCAAGGCCAGGGTAGTAGTTGGCATAGAATATGTGCTCCAAGTATTAGCTGAGTGAGCAAATAACCAGAAGCAGGACTCAGGTCAGTCCACCACCACCCCTCCCAGGGCCTAAATTTCTCACTTGTAGAAGAGGATGAGGTTATCTGCCTCTATGTCAATGGGTTACTTAGAGTGGTCACTGAGATGAAGGATGGGAAAGTGGAAGACCATTACCATCCCCCTAAGAGTAGCAATGACAAAGGTGTATCAGAAGTCCCGATGACACATCTTAGCCAGATACTTCTCAAGGGATGCTAACTCTTCTGGGAAGGGCATTGCCTTTGAGCAATGATTTCTGCCCTATGACAACCTCTAGTGTTGGCAGACAAACATAAGAGGGTCAACCAAGCCAGCAAGACCTCTATTTTGTATTTAATAATGATCTCTGGAAAAGTAGCAGGAGACTAGCTTTTGTGAGAAATATCATTCACCAGGCAGATAAATTTGATCTGGTGTCCAGTTTCTAGCAGGACATATTAGCATATGTGTCTCTGCCATGAAACAAACCTGTGTGTTATCTCAGAAGGTCCTTGTGTGAATCCCTTGCCCAGTTGGGCTCCAAATCCTTCTTTCTGCCTCTGTAGGGCTCTCTGCTCCTATCTCTCTGGGAGAAAGCCCAGGGTGGCCTTCTAGCACCAATAAAACCTCACATTTACCCTTCCTGGGAGAAGGTCAAGGAGCAAAGGGCAGTGTGCCAAAAGGCAGGGACCAAGACCAAGAATGAAGATGTTTCGTTAGTAGGATGCCAGGTACACTAGGATGGGTGAGTGCAGGGGAGGTGGTGGTAATGGCAAGGGATGAGATTTGAAAAAATAAAGCGAAATCAAAGCAAAACCACAGGCATAAAGATAATGACATGAAATTTATCTCTCTCTACTTTGCTCATTACCAAATTAGGAACCATTTTGAAAGCTAATAACATGAACTGGTGCCTTTCTGTACCTGGCTTCAGAAAACTAGATGTCCTATATGAACACCTGCTGTCTTGGGGTCTCTGAGGGCAAATGCTTCCCAATACAAGGTAGGGCAAAGCTGGGTGTCAGGGGTAGGAGGCTTCTGGGTTGGAGCTACTTCACTGTAGAGCTCCAGGAGCATTTCTTATGTTGCATTCTATATAAATGGCTCCCCCTGGAGTTGTACTCCTGGTAAAACATCTTGGAGACTTGCAATCTTAACTTCTCCTTTGGGATACTAGTGACATGAGGTGCATAGGAAACAGAGCCATCTGAAAAACATCTTGGAGAATAATAAGCACCTCCTCTTCCAACAAACAGTTCAACCTCTCTTTACACAGGTAATTCCAGTAAGCCTGCCCCCTCACATACCCAGAAGTATACAACAAAGGCATTCACACTTATCCAGACGATTCTATTCCATTACCTATGGCCCCATCCCTCTGAAATTTATTGTATAAGTTATACTAGGATCACACACACAAGAAGCTCATAGTACAATAAAGGAGGAAATACTGCTAACATTGACTATATTAACCTGCTAGTTTGCATTTAGTTTCATAATTTCTATGATGTTCACCCTCAGGAGTTTTAATCCTATGCACTGTCAATAGTTTTTATATTTGGTGGGTGAATGCAAATATCATTGAGGACCACAAGAGATTTTTGTTTTTGTCAATCCATCTTTTCACTTGCTTCACTTAGTCAAGGGAGAAGATAGGGTCCAAATCAAATAAACCAGACCCCTTGACTTCACCAGATAAAATGCAAGCAAAACTGATTTCCCTTCATGTTGTTTTAGCCCACCATTAATTTGCATCACTAAGGAATTTTCTAGGAAAGTGCTCAGCAAACTCAAGGCTCCTCTGGTTGCCAAGCTCATGGAAACAAAGTGCTTTCTCTTAAAACTCTGAAAGAGACATTCCAAAGTAACCCACTATTAGATACTGAGCCAGCAATAGACTTCATATCTATGAAAATAGAAAGGAGGGGAGGAAAGAAAATGCATAACATAAACAAGAACAGACAAAACCTTAAAGAGGAAGGAGAAAGGAAAACATTTAGACTCCTTGAGTGATGGAAATAAATACCAAAGCTATTAGTTTCAGTTCAAAGGACGTATCACTTTATGCTGTTTATTATTTCTTGAGGATTATTTATTTTATCTTAAAATATCCAAAGGGTAAAAGGGGTCCTGGAGGTAAGCGGCAATGAAACTGACCTGGTCGGGAGAGGGCCTGTGATTGGAATGTTGCGACCTCCCAGGAGATCGGTGGTGGTGGTGGTGGTGGTGGTGGTGGTAATGGTGGTGGTCCTCATCGTAGTTATCCGCCATCAGCTTCATTCTGTTCTGGGTCTGCGCAGAACAAAAACCAGAGAAGACTCCATTAAGAGCTAGAAGACCAGCCAAAGAGATTCAGGGTATAATTATAGCACCTATAGGGCTCCTTTTGTTCCTAACCCAGAAGTTTTCATTTTTAGTTAAATGGAAACTCAATAAAGAATGCACCCTGCCATTTGGTAAAAGAGTCTTTGTCACATCCTTGAAGCTACTATATTCTTGGACCTACATAAGATGTAAGTGTACTCCCCCCCCACCATGTGACTTAAAAGGGGAAAAAATGGACATATACCCAAAGGTGCTCTGTTTTACATTATCAAGCGATCACACAGATCCAGAGTAAGCTTGCAATCACGAAACTGCCAACAATCACATCCTACACTCTAGAGCAAGCAAGAGAAGGAAGCCCTGGACAAAAAAGATGGGACAGGGCCAGGTGGAGACACAAAACTACAGACAAGTAATGGTCTTGCAAGACAAGCAGAGGAATCCACTCAGAAGCTGCCAAATGCAAAAGTAGTGATGGAGAAGGTTTGTCACTCTGGTGGCTTCTAAGGAAAGGGCTCTCTGTGGACAATTTAACTGATAGTGCTCTTTGGGGAAATTGGGCAAAAGGAGCAGAGTTGATGTGGAAGAGCTGACCACTGTCATTTATGTCCCACTATGTTTGTCACACGAGGCAGCTAGGTGTCATGGTTTAAATTCCCAGGACATACAATTGTATTGTTTTATTATGCAAGGCAAGAAACAGACCAGCAATGAGTTGACTGAACAGGGTCACAGAATCGAGAAAAATGCCTAAAGACGAGGGAAAAGGGCAGATAAAAATATCCAGCCCAGAAAGCCAGGAAATGCAGAGAATACACATTTGGAGAGAAGACTGTGTGGATTCAATTCCTGCTCTACCTCTTTGCTGGTTCCATGATCTTATGAGAGTTAACTATTTGTAAGCTTCAATTTCCTGAACTATACAATGGGAGTAATGGTGCCTCCCTCCCTGGGGTCGCTGTGAGGAGCAAGGGATCGGATGGGCTTCAAGTGTCTGTTCAGGACCTGACCCATAATAGGCTTACCATAAAAATCAAATGCTGTTATTATTATTATTTTTGCTGTTTACAGTAAGAAACCTCTCCTTCTTATACATGTTGTTTCCTCTGCCTGCAGTAGCTCCCCAACCACCTTCCCTCACCTCTACCTTCTGTGTCTGGCTAATTCAGGATTTTTTCTCTAGGAAACTTTTCCTGATCCCACCCCTAATGCCAGGACACGTGCACCTCCTGCTTATCGTCTCTCTGTAACCTCAGATCTATCTGTCCAACGGGTGGTAGACTTGAGGCCGCTTCTTTCACCTGTCTCTCCCCAGAATCTAACAGGGCCCAGTAGATGTAAATACACTGTGCATGCTGCTGCAATGAGGGAACTGAGAGAAAGAAGGGCCAGAATTGTGAGGGATGCTGCCATCTTAGAGGTGACTGCACATTTGTTTTTAGCCAGGGAAGGTCACTGAGAGTTGAGGACATCTCATGAGTTGCCATAACAATCCCACTGGTGGCCCGAGATGACAGTGAGCCATCAGCACTTCAAGAGAGCTGGGAATCAAAGGCTGGCATGGCAGGGCCTCCACCCGGTTGGAATTTTATCATAGAACATAAACAATATTCTGATAATAATTCTGGACCTAACATAGTATATTCTTGTAGTATGTTTCACCTACAGTCTAACTTATCCTCAAACCTTCCCTGGGAGGAATAATTACTATCCTCACTTGCAGCTAGAAAATGAAGGCGGAGATTTCAGCCCCCAGGGTCTCCTCCTTTCCATAGAACATGGAGATTTCCTGGGTCTTCCAATTCTTAATCTCTAGCCTTTACTCTTTGCCATGCTGCTAGCAGAAGAGGCAAACAGCTAATCAGGTAGAAACAGCTTTCCTATAAATGCTTTGGTTCTGCTAAGTTTTGGAAACACTTCATATCCCAATTCTATCTGCCAGGGGATGTCTCATAACGTACTCCATTTTGCAAAATGTGTACAATATTTGAAAGTCTCCAGAAAAAAATGCATATATATGGATAAAAACAATAAAAATAGAGAGAAAGATCCACTTAACAATTAAATAAAAAATCTCAGGCAACATTTGGCAGCTGATAGCATTTTCATCCTTCTCTTGTCTATTTAAAGCATCAGAAGACCCAATGGACAAGTTATAGCTTGTGAGAAAGAGCAGGTCACTGGAGCTGTTGCCAACCAAGTACTGAGAGTCCCCTCATTCAGCCTGCCCTTGTACAAAAGATTCTGAATTCAGTGTTCACACCCAAAACTCCAGTATTGTCAGGAGTCTGTACTTTTGAACTCATGAACTAATAAATCTGAAATTGTTTCTTTTAATAGAACTCGGAGAGCCTGAAGGGAGCTATAAGACCTGCTATGGTCAAGAAGGAGCTCACCAGGACTGAACGATGAAGCCTAAATGAACAAATAATAACTCTGCTATTATAAACATCATAATGTCCTTATCCTTTGGGGAAGCTCCTGTGATTTTATGAGATTATTTTCTTACCAGCAACAAGCCTAAAGTTCCCTACCTTTGAACTGTATCCCATAAAAGAATGTACAAGCTAAACAAGATGCTATATGCAGTCCTAAATGTGTCTGCTGAAATGAGGTGTTGGAGAATAGGCATGTCATGGGATGAAGACTGTAAATGAATGATGTCATCTTTCCAATTTGGTGCTGAAATATAAATAAACCATGTTGTTCATGTGAATACCAGATCTGGGGGAAATGTACACATAGCAATTGTGAGCGGAAGAGGCTTCTTTTGATTAGTCTGGACTGGAAGAGAAGAGTGTGAAACAGAGATGAATAATGAGAGTTTGGCCTGATACTCTAGACCATTTTTATTTATCTTGCTTGTAACATATCCCCTAAACTGTGACCGATTTCTTACAGGCTGGTTGCTAGTTTTTCCTTCTCTAAAAAAAGTTTGACCAATCCAGCCCAGTTAATCACCAAACTGAAAATGGATCTCTCTTATTTTTTTTTAATCTACATCACTATTCTCATCCTTACCCAATTATATTGGTTTCCTAACAAACCAAGAATGGTCTGGAAGGATAAGAAGCCATGAATAACACTCCCTGAAGATGGATGGAAAAAAACTGCAGAGATTTGTAACAAGGATAGCATTTGTTCAACTAACTCCAGACACGCTGACCAGGTGACTCTGTGTGCAATGGTTCATATCCCTGTAGTTGACAGATACACGAGGTGCCCATCACAGAGACTTAAACAGCTATTCTTCTGGGCAGTCATAACTGGAGTCCCAGGAAAACTAATATGGAGTTAGAGAGAGGGAGAGCTTTCCACAGCACTACACTTGGGAACTCACGGACTCATTTAGCAATGCGCTGAAGCCCATTTTTATTTCCTTTTCAGTGTCTATCAGACTGCTGACCTGACAGGTTTGCCTTTGGCTAACAGGTGTTACGTTCGTTTTACCTATATTATGTCATGACTGCTGAGACATCTCTAATCAGATTTCATTTTCCACTTCCTCTTTCTTCCAGGCGCCACCTTACTTCTCTAGGGTGAAAGACTCCTCTAACAGCTCTCCCGTCGCACTCCTGCCTCCCACTGAACACAATCTATAGCCGGAGTGACATCAACCCCTGTTAGTTCCTGACTTCAAGCTCCTCAGAGACTCCCCACTGCCCTCAGGAAAAGAGCCCCAGCTTCTCCACAGCTTATAGAGCTCTTGCAGGGCAACTGCTTGCTGTTCACCTCCCAACCTCACCTCTCATGCTCCGTGTCTCCATCCCTGGGATGTGCTATTCTCTGTTCCTGTCATGCTCTTCATCCTCTCTCCCTTCACCCGAGTTATACCCATTTTAGCTTCAACACCATCACCTCCAGAAATGCCTTCCCTAAGCCTGCCTCAGAAGGGATTAGGTGCTCTTCCACTGCCTTCCCCAGGACCCCGTACCCACCTCCAAGCAAGCCCCCTTCCATCACAACACTTATCCCAGTGAATGGTACATAATCACCTGCTTTCTTGGCTTTCTCCACCACTAGGTTGAAATTCTCTTGAGGGAAGCACTATGTCTGAATCACCCTTATACTCACCATCTGCACAGAGTCTGGTACAAAAGTAGTAAGTAAATGTGTGTCAAATAAATGTATGGATATATGAAGGAATGAACAGAATGGGTATAGAGTATTTTAGAACAGGTGAAGGGAAAAGTACATAATTAGCTTCTATGATGAGCCAATTGAGTATATAACTCTTCATGTAATAGTTTAACTCTTCTTATTGTATATTTGTTTTTGATTGCTGTTCTTGGGAGTGGGAGAGCAGGTTAAATGTATAGTTTTGGAGCTGTTGGAAAAGTTGAATTGGTTTTCTTCAAGATATATTCCATTCTTTAGTAAAATGGACCTGGTGAAATACTCCATGTCCCTGGTTACTTACCTCATTAAGAATAAAAGGTTTGGTGGTGTTATGGGATTCATTTCCTTACTATCCACTAGCCTTTAGAAGAGCAGGGGCTTTTGGAATACTTTTGTTAGCACCAAAAGTCAACCACGGAAAACTGAAACTTTATCCATTAACTAAAATCCCTGATGAACACCATCTGTGAAAAGGTGCCATATACTCCATCTCTTTGACATTTCTGAAGAGTTTATCCAAGGAGCTCTTGAAACAAAATGAAAATCCTTGATTGACTAGTAATAGACTCAATAGCTTAATGGCAATATGTAGCTATAAAAGTGTAATATTAAAACTGCCTTTAAAAATATTTTAGCAAGGTGGCAATAATGAACTATGCTTTGATCAGTCATCTGGATCAAGTTAGCAATAAAACCTTCATGAATATGGTTTAAATAAGAAAAAAATATAATAAGATTTGTTGCTATGGGATATGGAGATAATACCATACAATAGCAATTACACTTTCTTCTATCAGGGTTTCTTTTCTCCCTCTTTCCTGCCAGGGAAATCTGAAATAGTCCAGAACTCTTCTACTGGTCTTGTTTCTGCCAAATCAGAGCAAGGTCAACAGTTCTTGTCTCAGAGCAAAAGATGGAGAAAGCAGACAACAACTGGACAGTGAGGAGGAGAGGGATTTCCTGTACATCCACCAGGCCCACGTGGCAATGAATCATAATTGAGTGGAGTCTGGGTTCCAATGATTGGGTCACTCTTGGAGGACAAAAGGAAGCTGGAGGATGAAGAAGCTATTAGGGGAGTATGCTGCATTGGAGAACTTTATGGGATTAAGTAAGAATCAGTGATGGAAAGGCTTCCACCCTGGACATTGCACAGAAATTCATTCAAAACTTACCAAACTTCTGTAACCCTAAAGAGAAGAACAATGATGTGCCACGCTAAGTGTTTGGATGGTATGCTTTTGTTGACTCCTTGCTTTTGAGATACCTATTCTTATGAGCCACTTTTTTTTTTTTAAGAATTTTTTCAGTGGAAGTCATTTTATTTTTTTAAATTTTTTATTGTTATGTTAATCACCATACATTACATCATTAGTTTTTGATGTAGTGTTCCATGATTCATTGTTTGTGTATAACACCCAGTGCTCCATGCAGAACGTGCCCTCTTTAATAACCATCACCAGGCTAGCCTATCCTCCCACCCCCCTCCCCTCTAGAACCCTCAGTTTGTTTTTCAGAGTCCATCGTCTCTCATGGTTCGTCTCCCCTTCCTATTTCCCCCCCTTCATTCTTCCCCTTCTGCTATCTTCTTCTTCTTCTTCTTTTTTTTTTTTTAACATATATTGTATTATTTGTTTCAGAGGTACAGATCTGTGATTCAACAGTCTTGCACAATTCATAGCGTTCACCATAGCACATACCCTCCCCAATGTCTATCACCCAGCCACCCCATCCCTCCCACCCCCCACCACTCCAGCAACCCTCAGTTTGTTTCCTGAGATTAAGAATTCCTCATATCAGTGAGGTCATATGATTCATGTCTTTCTCTGATTGACTTATTTCGCTTATGAGCCTTCTTTTACAATGAGAAAACCAAGCCCATGATTGCTCGGTTGGTGAGTGGGGGAACAGGACTGAAACCCAGGTTTCTGACTCCAGAGTCCTACAGTAGTGATGTGAAGGGTAAGGTCTCAGGCCAGAGACTGGAGACAAAGCAAAGATAAACAAGACATGAGGAATTAAAGGACTCACTATGACACAGTATGGGAAGGAAAATAAAAGTGAAGGGATTGTTTACATAAATGCCTGGAGACAGGAAAAATCCCCTCCAGCTGAGGGCAAGGGCATCAAATAAGGTTCCAAGGATCAGATGCCTTGAGCTAAGACTTAAAAGTTGGCAATGGATATGGGAATAAAGAAGAGTAGCCTGGGGATATTCCATGGTAAATTCACCTTGAGAGGAAAAATAGATCAATAAGGGAACTGTAATCTAAGCTGTGAGGGATGTGTGTGTCTGTGTGTGTACATATACGTGTGTGTGTTGCTTTCTTCATTCCTGTATTGGATGTGGGGAGAGCAGGAAACATATTTGAGATGATACTTCATTATCTTATTTTTCAAAAGACCTTATCAACTTGAGACATTTTGGAAGGAATTTAAGATGGAGCCATAGTCATATGCTTACACATGTCAAACTATGACATCCCTGGGAAAATGGGCCAGGCTCTGGACATCTATGTATTTACAACTGTCTACACAATCTATTGCTACAACATCAGTCCTGCCTTGAAAACTGGTCTGATAGCCTCCAACTCATTCAGCTGATCAGTCCTTCTTGCCAACCATCTGCCTCCCAACTTTGTGGAAGGCCCTCCTTCAGTCTTTATAAATGGAAAAGTAGTAGGTCACTATGGAGAGTTTAGAAGCTATTTTTGTTATCTACTCATTAAATACCCTGATTTTATTTTATTTTTAATTATTATAGAGAATGTCAGTGCCCCTCCCATATCCTCTTGTTCTACCCTAGAAGTCACGTGCAGCTTGAATGGACAGTCCTGGATTTGCTGCTGCCTTCCCACCTCAAGTCCATGTACCTCTCTGCCTAAGGTCTTCCTCTGGCCACAGGTGCAGGTTTGGCCAGGGAACAGGGCAGACCAAAGTGTGGGGAGCTCACATTCTCAGAATAATGCTCAATCTATGAGGGAGGAAGGAGGTGATGGATAAATAACTAGTGTCCCAGTCCTTTGGTGGAAGCACCCTATGGTGTTTCAGAATCTCAGTAGGTCCCTAGCAGAGGGCATCCCTGGCTGATCATAGCAGGAAAGCACACATCAATGCACCTTTTTTGGCATTTTCACTTCCTATCTCACTTCTCAATTTTCTCACCATGCTTCTTGGGATCACCTCCCAAATAAACTATGTGCACCAAATCTTTGTCTCTGGGTCTGTTTTCATGAGAATCCCAGGAAATGATTAATAAGCCTATTTCTGTCCAACTTTTGCACAGGACTAAGATTCTGGTGACTACCAGGCCTTCCCATGGACAGCTCTCGAAATTTCTTATCACCTGGGGAGATAGATCTTCATCTTTCTTAGGGAAGTAAAATAGGCCTGGTGCTAATTCTGTTTCTTTTTTTTTTTTTTTTAATATTTTATTCATTTATTTGTCAGAGAGACAGAGAGAGAGAGAGAGCACAAGCAGGGGAGTGGCAGGCAGAGGGAGAAGCAGACTCCCTACTGAGCAAGGAGCCTGATGTGGGACTTGGTCCCAGGACCCTGGAATCATGACCTGAGCCGAAGGCAGACACTTAACCGACTGAGCCACCCAGGCGTCCCGCTAATTCTGTTTCTGCCAAATATTCAGTCTGAGACTCAGGCTGAATTGCTTTTCCATGAGCCTCAATTCCTGAATCTATAAAATGGGCAAGAGAGGGAAGGGTGTCTTTAGCATGAACAAAACTCCACATGGATTGATGCTAGTCTACTGTTCTTATTGTACATTTATGTCTTGTTGTACATTTTGCAGTTTCTCTTTCCTTTTTCCTTCTAAAGTCAAGGGAGAGAAATTATGCTGGTAAACTACTTACTGCTGCCACTTTAGAAACCCGAGGAATTCCTGGATGGGTTGTGGATAATGATTGTAGGGAAAGCATGCTCACTTCTGTTCTACTCTCAGCTAGTGCAGCCCATGGGGGGATAATTATCTCCAGAGAAAGAGTTCTCTGTGCTCTGCTGATAATGGGGAAGTTAGGATCCTTCACAGTGGCAGAAATAAGGCCAGCGTTGTGAGATGGAGCCACCTGTAAATATCAATGACAACAACCAATGCTTACCTTGGCCTGCTGTGTACCAAGCACAGCACTTGGCTCTTGTCACCTAATTTAGTCAGTTACACCAACAGTGATGTAGGCTGGAGGTGGGGGGCATATTCAAAATAGCTGCTATGACAGGGGCACAAACCCGTAAAAACCAAGAGTGACTCAAGTGCAAGTGACCTGGATATCAGTCCTGGTAGAGGCTATTGCTATCCCCACTTTACAGATGAAGAAACTGGTGTTTATTTTTATTTTTTAAAGACTTATTTATTTATTTTTAGAGAGAGAGAGTGAGCGTGCAGGGGGAGGGTAGGGGGAGGAGGAGAGAGAGAGAATCTCAAGCAGACTCCCTGCTTAGCGTGAGGCTGTTGTGGGGCTCAATCTGATGACCCTGAGATCATGACCTGAGCCGAAATCAAGAGTTGGACACTTAACCAACTGAGCCACCCAGGGGCCCAGAAACTGAGATTTAGAAAGACTATGAAGCTTACCCAAGATCACACAACTGGTAGATTTGGGATTATAATTCCAGAACCTTCTATGTAACCACCATACCCTACTGCTCAGATCCATAAAGACTGAACCCTACATTAAAAAAAAAATTAAGTTTGACTGGGGAATGGGCTCTGACTCTCTGGACACTGACTCCAGAGCTGAGAAGAGAAGAAGTTCACTTTTGATTTTAAAGTTCTCTGAAAGAATGAAACTCAGACATACTGTAAAATCTTGATCAATTGAGCTTCAAAGGAGTCCCTGTTGCTGACTAACCCTAATATAAATTCAGAGTCATTATCCGCAATCCATACTAACTTTTAATGCTTCAACCAAGATGGTTTTGAAGCTAGTCTAACATATTAGCAACTGCAGACAACCAAGGAATTTCTAACATCCTGAGCACTGCTGGAGGTGGTGGGGTCTGGGGGAAGGGGAAGGCCCTAGAAGTTTCCACCACAAAGTTACTTAGTTAAGCACAGGTCTGTTTAATTAAGTAGTGGGCAGCACATGCTATACTTAGCTTTTAAACACTTGTAAAGTCCTCTTCATTCATTTATCTTACTTGTCACTGACAAGCTCTTCAAGGACTGTAACAGTATGCAGAGCATGAAGAGCCTGGGTAAACAACGCATATTTTATGTGGAGTCTAAACTGTTTCAACTCAGAGAGTCAATAGAGGGTCTCTGGGAAAAAAAAAAAACAAAAAACAAAAAACAGACTGTCCTGCTAAGGATGCATTCTGTGCATGGTCTATGACAAGTTTCTTTAGAAAATGAGCTTCAAAATCAAATGCCAATTTTTTAACTAAAAAGAAAAAAGGGGGGACAGAAAGGAAGGAAAGAAGGGAGGGAGGGAAGGAGGAAGGAAGGAAGAAAAGGGGGAGAGAGAGAAGACAGAGGAAAAAGGAAAAGAAAGGAGGAAGAAGGGAACAGAGGAGGTTATTTGCAGGCATTGGGATTCAGACTCTAAAACTGTGCTGACAAGGGAGGTCAAGGTCTTCATTCAATTCATACAGTCCACAAATATTTATTATCATTGGCCTAGGCAGAACTGGTATCACCACATCTTCTCCTCAACTAATGAATGAATGAAAGAAAGAAAGAAAGAAAGAAAGAAAGAAAGAAAGAAAGAAAGAAAGAAAGAAAGAAAGAAAGAAGAAAATACAAAACTACCCCAGGGTCTGGCCTAACAGAATTGGCCGATAGATTGGAAACTGGCCGTGAGCGTCTCTTCTAAGGAGAACTTGAAGGGTTGAGTAACCCAACAGTGCCTCAACAAGGGACAGAGAGTCTTACATGGTGAGGGCTAAGAAGACAAGTGTCCACATACCTGGAGATGTGCAAGAAGATTCACGGGGAGTAAATGGACTTTTTAATAGTTACGATTTACTTTAAAATGTATTAAATGTAATAAATTATGGGCGCCTGGGTGGCTTAGTTGGTTGTGCGACAGCCTTCAGCTCGGGTCATGATCCTGGAGTCCCTGGATAGAGTCCCACATCGGGCTCCCTGCTCAGCGGGGAGTCTGCTTCGCCCTCTGACCCTCCCCCCTCTCATGTGCTCTCTCCCTCATTCTCTCTCTCTCAAATAAAAATCTTTTAAAAAAATGTAATAAATCATAACAAGCACATCAAACACAGAATTCATACACATTATATCATAAGATGTGGAAAACATTGTGAAGATGGTTCTCAAAATGACTGAAGCTTGAGACACCCCCATCAGAAGGAAAGAGCAAAGCAGCTGAGAATGGACTGGATTGCAGACAGCAGAGTCTAGGGATTTGGAATAGCCCAGGGAGAATGACTGCATCCCTAAGAACTATCAGAGGACAGAAGGACATTCTCCTCCAGGGGTTTCTGACCTTGATGCAGAAATGGGGGCAAATGAAATCTGGGCCTGCTCCCAGTTCTGAAGCTGAGCGGAGGGGCACAAACCCAAGACCTCTTCTGCACCTCAGCCCCTTCAAACCAAAACAAATGACAACAAAAGGGAGAGAAAGGGAGGGTGTGGGCTGCTGGCCATGCTGCACACAGGGAGAGCCCAGGGAGGGGCGGTGAGACTAGAGCAGAGGTTTGGCAGTGCGTGGGGGCCTGGCAGCCAGAGAGCAGGGGGAAGGCAGGGTGAACCAGCTCAGGCCCTGGACCAAGAACAAACCCCTCTCCCCAGCTGCTCTCACACTTGGGTAAAACAACTGGAGAAAATGTAAACACGCTCATTAGTAGTTTTCCAATCAGTTGGAAAACAAATGAGAAGAGAGAAATGGCAGCGGAGTGTCCCAAATACCAAATCTATGAAACATTCCTCTGGCGTTTATCTTCTCACTGGGTTGCTCGCTGTTTGGATTTCAGTGCCCTTACTAGCTTTATATGGGATACGCTGAACTTACCCTAGCCAGGACCAATTTACTTCTACGTGGAAAAAAGAGTCTGAGTCACATATTCCACTCCGGGTAGGTCTCTGTGGACGCCCCCCAACCAGGGACACGCAGCCACAATAGGCATATCATTCGCAGGTCCTGTCACACGCCCCTCGAGCTGATATTCCCTCAGCATGCAAAAATGAAAACTCATCCATAACCATCACCTCTTCTCCTGTAAAAAATCACCCGCAAAGAAGAGGCAAAGTGGAACTCCTGGATTTGTGGATCTGACAGAAATCCAATTTCCAGAAAGGATGGAATTACGTTCTGATTTCATCTGGAGATGCCTGGTGTGCTGAATCATGTTTCCCGCACCCCCAGCCCCCAACACGTTAAATTAAATTCATCAAATGGATGCATTTTGAAAATCATTTTCTTTTAATCACCTATTTAGGGTAGAATCCAAAAAGTCTGATTTTCTATCATCCTGAAGTTGAAACAGCATAAGGAGAAAATATCCAAATGTACTTAAATTTGAATCTAAACAGAAGCAGATATTAAAGTATATAACTAATGCCTTTTCAGAGCACTAGGAGAAGGTGGGAAACTGGAAAGTTGAGGTGATCTTCTCTATGACTCTCGAGAATTTCAGGAGCTATCTCAAATCCCTCTCCTACAAATGAGGACTTACCAGAATTATTCAGATACATGCAGTGTTAGTGCTAGGTCACACCTTAAATCAATGAATCCAAGTTTACTATTTTACTGAAGGAGAGACTGAGGCTCCAAAAGGTTGAAGTTAATCATAAACCCAAGAGAAAGTCCTAGAATACTCAACTGCTGGCCCCAGGCCCTTCCTCTGTCCCTGGCTGCCTTCCCTTTTGATTTGCATGTGTAGACAAGTCCACCATGCCCATGACCAGTAACACCACAGGACCACCTTATGTCTTTCGTTTTGCATTCCAAAGTACTATGGTATTAATTTCCATTCTTGCAGTCTGAACAGCATCAAACACCTAATCATTCGGGTCTCAATGTCTACAGATAGGTTAAGGAATTTTCCATTTTATTTGAGATATGAGTCTTAGTTCTCTAGCAGAACTACTGATTTAGCTTTATAATTTCTTCTTTTTTATAGCATCTATTAGTTTTTTATTATATAAAGCATATATACTAGCTATGAAAAATTAAACGGTACAAAAGACTTTATGAAGAGAAAAGTAATATTCCCTCTCTGCCTACCCCAATATCCACTCCCACTGTTAAGGTTTTTTGCCAGTTTTATCAGACAATTTTCAGGCATAATGCAAGCACAGACACTTGCACATACCCTTTAAAAATAAAATGCCCAATATCTCTTGGCTATCCTTCCATATCAAGATCATGTAGAGTGACCTCATTTCTAATGGTTACTTATTATTCCATTCCATGCATGTACTTTTATTTATCAATCTTATTGATGTACTAAAATAGTGGGCAGAACTCTTAATTTATTTTGTTCAAAGCTGTATCCCAAGCACCTAAAACATTGCCTGGCACATAATGGGCACATAGTAAATGTTTGTTGAATGAGTAAATGAATGAATAAGTGAACGAATGAATAACAGAATGAATGAGGGACATTTGCATGATTTCCAGTTTTTCATTATTTCAGCAATGCTTTAAAGAATACTTTTCTAGGGGTGCCTGGGTGGTGTAGTTGGTTGAGCGCCCGACTCCTGGTTTCAGCTCAGGTTGTGATCTCAGGGTCCTGAGATGGAGCCCTGGTCAGGGTCCGTGCTGAGCATGGAATCTGCTTGAGTTTCTCTCTCCCCCTCCCTTTGCCCCTCCCACCCTTCTCTCTCTTTCTCTCTCTTAAATAAATAAATAAATCTTAAAAAAAAAAAAAAAAAACCTTTTCCAAAGGGACAGTTTTGCTTGTCCTCATGTGCTTGTTCTCAATAAGGATGGATGCTGAAACAGCTTATAAAAGCTGTTTCTATAATGTGCTAGGAAAAGAGATTCAGAAGAGATCCCTAGAATAGGGCATACACATTTTAAACTTTGAAAGTTATCACCAGTCCCGCATTGGTCTCCTTGCTCAGCAGGGAGCCTGCTTCTCCCTCTCCCTCTGTCTCTCCCCCTGCTTGTGCTTTCTCTCTCTGACAAGTAAATAAATAAAATCTCAAAAAAAAAAAGTTATCACCAAATTTCCCTTCAGAAATGTTGGTCAGCTTCCAGTCTGCGCCTCTTTCCCCAGACTGTGCCAACACTGAGTCTCTTTAAACTCTAATCTTCAAAAATCTGACACACGAAAATTTCATATTTCACATTTCAAATTTCATATTTCCTTAATTATGATTTGAGGCTGAACATCTTTTCATACATTTATTGGCTGTTTCTATTTCACTATCTGTGAGTCTCCTTTTATGTCCTTTTGCCCACTTTGGGAGAAGGGTCAGGGGACTTTTTTCTTATTGGTTGTGAGAATAATTACATATATATAAAAAATAGTGAGAGCTCCTTTCAGAAAGGCAAGAACCTAAGTAAAAGTGGGAAGAAAGCAAGTACGAGCAGGCTATGTGAAGAAAGGGAAATGTGCATCAGAGAAAGACATGTATCATATGACCTCACTGATATGAGGAATTCTTAATCTCAGGAAACAAACTGAGGGTTGCTGGAGTGGGGGTGGTGGTGGGAGGGATGGCGTGGCTGGGTGATAGACATTGGGGACAGTACGTGCTATGGTGAGCACTGTGAATTGTGCAAGACTGTTGAATCACAGATCTGTACCTCTGAAACAAATAATGCAATATATGTTAAGAAAAAAAAAAAAAGAAGAAGAAGATAGCAGAAGGGGAAGACTGAAGGGGGGAAAATCGGAGGGGGAGACGAACCATGAGAGACGATGGACTCTGAGAAACAAACTGAGGGTTCTAGAGGGGAGGGGATGGGGGGATGGGTTAGCCTGGTGATGGGTATTAAAGAGGGCACATTCTGCATGGAGCACTGGGTGTTATGCACAAACAATGAATCATGGAACACTATATCTAAAACTAATGATGTAATGTATGGGGATTAACATAACAATAAAAAAATTAAAAAAAAAAAACTAATGATGTAATGTATGGTGATTAACATAACAATAAAAAATTTTTTTTAAAAAGAAAGGGAAATGTGCACAGACAGGCTGGATTTGAGGATGCCGGGGAACCTCTGATTATTGGAACACATCAGCATCTGGAATGTTCACTTAAGCAGGAGAGAAAGGGGTAAGTATTAGGCAGTTGGTGTGCTGGGGTGCAAACAAAGCTGGGCCCCTTCCCTCTGTGCCACATCCCCAGCAGGCAGGCAGTGGTTATAAGTGGAACATTAGTAGGAGTCCTAGTGTGAGCAGTTAATATGGTGCTTCACTTCTCTGCAAGAAGCTTGTGGGCTTCTTCAAAGTCTGGGCCATCCACGGGAGAGTACAGGGCATGTAAATGCCACTCATCATGCATGTGTTGGTGGGAAGAATCTAATACAACTTTCTTCCCCAAACAAGAATTCCCTGTGTAGCAGTCCTGGTGGATGCATTACCTAGCCGTGGGAAACACAATACCTTATGAGAGAATATATTAAATGGCTTAAAGGGGATGTCCTCCCTCTCCCGTGCCTGACATATTTTGAGCTTTTTGGCTGCAGATTCAGTCCACTTGTCCCAATTCTACTTTTTGGGAGGGGGCCCAGGTCTCTAGACATTTCAATACAGTTATGCCTGCTATCTCTAGCTTACCTAGCCTAATCATTCTTTGTCCTCTCTACTGGCCATTCTCTACTTCTCCTTGTCTCCTCTCTGTACCCCATCACACAAGGGGTCATTACAGTGTGTCAGGGCTCCTCTTAGAGAGTAAGTCCCTGAACAGAGTCTGAATAATCCAAGTCTTCACATGTGTCCTTAACCTGCGCTAAACACTATTTTAAAATAATTAATATACTCCCATGTTGCACTGATCTCTTAACATCTGCTGTGCAATGATGACTCATATTCAAATTTGCAATTGATTAAACTCATATCCTGGTGGCCAGTTTCCTTGCCATTTACACACACACACACACACACACACACACACAAAGACACGCGACATGCGCATGCCAGAATTGTAATTCTAAGTATAAACTTCATTCTTTTCCTTACTGAGTATTTGCTTTGACTTATCCTCACCAAATTTGTGTTTATCGTTCCATCCTGCTGATTTTCTCAATTCTAATTATGTCTTCCATTGTTTGAAGTAACCTTTCCAGCTTTGAGCCATCGCATTTTCAAAAAGTGTGTTTCCAAAGACCGTATTATTAGGTCCATGTACATGCCGGAAGGACAGAGCCCAACACTTCTGGCAACCTCTCTGTAGAGGTGACAGGATTCCCTAACCAACCTGCCTAGGCTGGAGTTATTCAAACAACTATAAATCCATCCAACTGGACCACCATTTAGTCCTTTTTCTCTGGTAAAAAAAAAAAAAAAAACAAACTGATACAAATGCCTATCTGAAATCCTGGTACCCTGTGTCTATGGCATTCCCTCAACCTGCCTTTATATTAACCTTATCAAAAAACAAAGCGAGTTTAGAATTACTTAATCTTAGTAAACAAATAAAGAATCTTAGTGATTGCTGATTTTATTCCAGGTTTCATAACCATCGATTGAATAACTTGTTCTGGAATCTGGGTGTGGATGGATATCAAAGTTACAGCACCTTATAAACATATTTGCCTTTTAGGTATTTAGAAGTAAAATTCTGGAGGTAGGTAAAATTCAGAAAATCCTAAAAAAAGGGAAGTTAGTTTCCCTGTTCTTCAGGTGCTTTTTATCCACTGTTGGCAGGATTGTAAATTAGAATAAGCTTTCTCAAGGGCATTTTTGTACTATGTATTAAAATTCAAAATATGCATGCCCTGGGATAAAACAGTTTCCTCCTGAAAAGGAAGTTAGATAGGTACACAGGGATGAAAGGATAAAGGGATATTCACTGGGATGTTGATCACAGTAGCAATTAATGAGAAGTAAACAAAATGTTCATCTGTCAGGATTTTGTTAAACAAATTATTGAATATCCATTATCATATAATGGAATCCTCAGAAACCATTTAAGAGTAATATATATTTATATTCCTTAGAAGGAAAAAGTATCACAACATGGAGTTGAATGGAAAGAGAAGATGATAAAACAACATGTTCACATAAAGTAATATATAAATATCTATACTTAAACATATCTGCAGGTTTACATATGTATGTGTGTACAGCACATACATACATACATACATCTGTGAGAAAGGCCCAGAAAGATAAGCACAGAATATTGATGGTTATTGCCAAGTGCTTGGATTTCAGGGAGTTTACTTGTTCCTTTATTCCTTTCTTAAATTATTTGAATATTCAGTAAATTATAGGAAATAAGAAATGAAACAATAAAAAATATTTCTCTGCTCCATATATAAAAATGCTGAGATACAAATTATTCCTCAAATTAGAAGGAAATGGGGTTGAAATCATTTTAGTTTAGGGGAAGAGACTCCTGAGACTGGCGCTGTGGCACCTGGTCTCGTGCAGTCTTCTGTCTCCGTGAACTTCAGCAGTCCAGGGTTAAATGGAGCTCTGCCTGCCTTCTTGGCCACATCTCTCCTCCTTTCAGCCTGATCCTTTCAGATTCTAGCAAACTAACATAGCAACTTCCTCCAGGAGAGGCATTTGACAAACCTGGCCCCTTTCAAATCCTGAAGAATGCATGTACTTCACAACGGCAACGAGAAGCACGGCTAGGGTTATGCAACACAGCTGGGTGGAAGAGGAAAGGTTCCCAAGTCCCCGGCAGGCTCTGAACCAGTGCACCACTGCCAAACTCAAGTCCTCCCTGAAGAGCCCCAGAGCCCTCAGCTGGCTCAAGTCACTGTCCATCTGAGTTTTGCATCATGGGCCAAAGATTGGGCGTATCTCTTTGCTGGGTCCTTTCAAGTTGGGAGAGTTAATAGTACAGCTCCAAGTTCAGGAAATTTCTTGTAATAATACGGCATTGCAGTAATGTATAGGGTAAAGTCATGCAAAAAATATTTGTCTCATTCCCACACTCTGAAACTTGGTAATTATATAGGAGCTTGGACATTAAGGACCCAGACATAAAGGAGTGGGTTAAAAAGCATAATTATGGCTCAGAAACAGCATGAGCCTGGGGACATTTCAGGCCAGGTCCCACTCAACAAAACAAAACAAAACAAAATAAAACAGCACCCCAAATCAAATAGTGCATGCTCTCTCTCTCTCTTTCCCATTTTGGGAAATAACCCATTAACAAAATAACGTACCTATAATGATTATTTAGAAGCAGACAGAGATGGAAATTGGCAGCAAAATAAAGTCTTTAGTTCTGGGACTTTAAGGTTAATGGCCCAAGGATCTCTCAGGTCCTGAAGCTTTATAGGACATGATTTGAAATTTGTGCTACAGAGGAAAAGACTTTAAATTTCCATGTCTCATAGACTGTGTAATTGAAAGAAGCTGTTATGTTATTCTTTGCATGGTTTTGGGGGGCATTAATAAAAGACCTAAGTCATTACTGGCCAACTATTCTTAAGTATGCAGAAAAGAAGAATATGCCCTGGGAGGCACCCAAGCTTCACCCAAACCCAAGGTAAGCGCTCATAGGTAGAAATGACCCAACAACCTAATCTCAGAAGCCATTCTATCATTAATCAAAGATACTGGTTCCAAACTTATTTCATGTGACAGTTTTCATATACTCTCCCTTAAGAATACACAATAGCTCCCTATTGTCTTATGTATCAGATAGAAACAGTTCATTCACTGGGCAAGGCCAACCTTTCCCTTTCTTCCTGAACAATCCCCCTCCTCCCAGCTGTATCCACAGACACTCTCCCCAAAGATGGTTTCCAATATCATGTACACACAGATTCATCTCTACCCTGGTACTTCCTTTGCCAAGAATGACCCCTTCCTTCAAAACCTAGCCTCCATCATAGCTAGGGCTCAAATGTACCCCATTAAGACAATTTCCATTACTGAAAGTGTCCTAGAGAGTAAAGAAAACTAGAAGTGGGGTCAGAAGGCCTTAGTCAGATGGTCAAAGTTAAGTCACTTAACAGCTATTTAACTACCAGCAAGTTATTCAACCTCTCTGATTCTGTGGAAAAGGCATCAGGAGACTGCTGGATATCAAAGGAGGTTCTCTGAGCTCAATATGTGGCTTCTGATACCTTTTAATACCCCTGCAATATCTGAAACAAGGCTCAGATTCTCTTTGTGCTCAATAAACTCTGCTGAGCAACTCTCTCTTACCCATTACCATCGTGTGCCTCGTGCTGACTGGCTTATCTCCACTCCCATGCTCACTCTGCTACATGGTCTCATTCCAGCCCCCAGGTACACTTCTGGTCACAATTACAGCCAAAAACCATCCCAAATCTTGCCATTTATTTTATGTTTACAGTGCTTGAATTTGCAAGGCTATCTATATAAAAAGAGTAAGCATTTGGGGACCAAAGGATTCCCACCTCGGGGGGTTGCTGATCTCCTTCATTAGACCAATACCTCCTAAATGCTGATCTGTCAACCAGATCCATCAGCTTTTAGTGCTCCTTTCCTGAGATCCTGAAGGTGTAGTTTGGAAGGCTGGTCCTAGAGTTGGTATTTGGTGAAGGTGGGCAAGAAGCCCACCACATGTCAAAACAGAGCCAGGTTTAGGAACTGCTATAACCATTTTAAACATTAACACACACATAAATTGTTTTTGAGAATTTTGCCGTGCGATAGCCAGAAACATTAGAGAATTGGAAGCTACAATAATTTGTATCATCTTTGTAACTTTTTCCTTTTATTTTCCACTCTAATTTGTGATCTTCCTTCTTTGTCTATGAGTCTAGGAGTCACAGCATTAAGCCTTTTGGGAGCTCCAAGCTGGGAATCATTGTATACTTGGAAAAATCCAATATTTCTTACTATCTCTTCTCAATATGCCACTGCTGAAGAATAATCAGGAAAGGATGCCTTCTTCCTCCTTTTCAAGTTTTCTCACTTCCTAAGGGATGCCCCCCTGAGGTCCTGGGAAGCCTACATGCCCATAAAGATCTTGGTATTGTTGAGTATGAAAGCTAGCATAAGAATATATCAACTCTGTCCTTGAATAAGTGTGTGGTTTTTATTTGTTTTTTTCCAGAAGCTCTTTCTTTGATTTGCATTTCAGCAGTGTACAAGATCTGAGAAACATCCTAACCTTCTGGCAAAGTATCAGGAGAATATTACTTTAACTAGAGAATGAGGCCTCTGCTTTTCCAGAAGTTTTCTTTGCATTCTCTGAGTTTGAGAACAAAATATAATATTTGAAAAACAAACAAATAAAGCAACAAACAAACAAACAGTAGAGGTTAGACTCGAGACTTTATCCCAGATGGTTGAAGGTAAGGAGAATAATTGCCTGCAAATCAATCAACAGATTGAGCAGAGGGGGAAAAGATGCTGTGCTGTTTCCTTGATCTCTATCTGGATTCCCAGAGTTCCACGGAACATTCCAAAAGTAATTTGGCTTTTATGCACAGTGCACAGGGACTAATGTTTTTCAACAGAATGTCATAAGGAGATGTGGGGATAATTTTGGGTCTTGCTCTCAGAAGAAGCTGAAAATTGGGTGTGGTTAAGAAGACAGAATTGGGCTTTTTTATGGGACCACTCTTTTGAAAAATCACCCCAGAGATGAAAAATCCCCTGCCCTCACCCCACTGAAAATTCATGGTGGATTTGCCCAAGAGAATTCCTGCTCATAAAAATCTGCAAAACAGATCTGTTAAAAGAAACCTGTAATTATGAACAGAACAAGAATCTCACTTAAATAATTTTGCAGCTTTAATACCAACTGATTCAATAACCCCCAAACCTGATCGGACTAGTCAAACTTGACAAGATTCAAGTCCCCTAAAGGTGATTACGGAGCATGCCTGACTGACCATCAAACTATGTGAGACGCTGAAAAAAGAATAAAGAACAAGACAATGGCTTCCAACCCAAGCAATTTAAAATACTCAACAATGGTTTTCAATATAAAACTGTTTGGCAGCAAACAGGGAGAGCCTATTGGCAAGTATACCTTTTGGACCAAATTCCAGAAATGGAAATTAAGTGACAGGATGTGCCCAAGGTCATGTATATGTGGGTGACCTGATAAAGGAATGTGGAATGCCTGACTTCCAGCCAACACCTAGCTCCTTCCACTTTGGAGGAAGGAGGACCAAGAGCTAGAGGATGCTCTGTAAATTCTGTGGCTGGACCTGCATCCTCACAGACTCTTTCCATGCTCAGTGGAGTTAGCATTAAACTAAAGCATCACACATCACTCTAAAATTTTCCTCAGAGAGAAATTGTAGCTTTCTACTTCCTCAATTCTCTTGGTCTTGGTCAGAACATTAATATCTGTTGGACAGCATGTTTTTTAAGTGGGAAGATATTTCAAAAATCAAATATTCTGGTTTGTTTCAAAGAATATGTTCTCAGCTAAAGTCTGATGTTTTCTTGCTGTGGGGGTGAGCCACAGTTGGCCACAATTCACCAAAGTTTCCACCAGCTAACAATAAAAAATTCTGTCCCATTCTAAAGAAACAAAAGAAAAATTATAGTAAAGTTGTGCATTTCCTTTCCAGTCCCCAAAGACAATCTGAAGAAATGGCTCAACATGCCAAATTAAGCCATGAGAATTTATCCATATCTAATAAGGATTAGCAAATGTTACAACACTGAACACGGCCTTGACATAATTTATATTCCAACTTCTAAGGCACTGGGTTCAGCGTGCTCTCATTCTAGCCCTGACTTAGGAGGATATGTTGAGCAGTACTGTGGGGTCCTCTGAGAATCCCAATCATGTGTACAACAAGCTGGAGGCTCTTCATGTGACAAAAGAAGGTTTCTTTATACAGAAACAGTACCCTCAGAACCAGAACATGGTAACTGAGCTTACAGAACTAACTACTTAGGGGAAATATAGGCATTTCTCCCCTCAAGCCCAAGATAATCATTCTGGAAACAGAAAACCTGGTGATGGAACCTGCTTTGCCTCTTTCCAAAGCTGGGTGTCTACCTGCAACTTGGAAAACTTTGGAAACAGTTCTAAGTCACATATTTGGAATGAAAAAGATTAAGCCTCTGAACTTTGAGCTAGCCAGCTCTGATTGGGTTTGCTCCATTCCATTTCTCATCCATACTTGCCAAAAGCACAAAAAGGCAACTGGGACATTTGCTCATAGTATCTGCTATTAAGATAAATCAGCAACACTTAAGTGTCTTTTGTTCATAAAAAATAATCCCCTGGAGATGGTAGCTCCCCCTCCAAAATGTCAGCTTTTTGTTTCACTGCCTCACCAAAGATTGCATCACTAGAAAGCTCAAGAACACAGAGGCTCTCCCTGGAAGCCCAATGTCATGTCAAGAAGCCTCAGAAGACCTTGGCTCCAGCAGACCCCCAGCAGCATGGACAAGAAAGTCTAGGGCTGGGAGGTCTGGAAACACCTTTCCTTGGAAGGAAGATGCCTGAACCCGCACTGAACTGGCTTCTTTCAAGGCAATGTTTGCACCTTCTGCACTACTTATGTTTTCTTCAAGGATGAATCAGGGTCTGCCTCCGAAAAATGCAGAAGGCTATTTATTGCTACTCAAGTTCTTTTTTCTTCCGTCAGGGGAACAAGTCATGCGGAGTGGGTTTGTGTCAATGGATTGTCACCAGAGACAATTTGGGACCATCATTCCTCAGTGCTACCCTGTGGGGAAGAATAAGATACTTGTCTTTGCTCCTCAGAACTGAGATCAGTATCCTGCACATTTGTGCAACCCTCAAGGTTTTTTAAGACCTGGCCCCAGAGAAGATGCTTCACGGTAATGCTTCTCTGTGAGTTAGGAAACAAAAAATACCCATTTTTACAGGAAGGTAAGTTGACCTGCTCACCATCATCCAAGTAATAAATGGGTGATGAATCAGGATTACACCTGCCAAATGAGCAAACTTCAGAGTCTTCCTCCTTCCCTGTTGTCTTTGAAATCTAGAATCCTCAAATATTCCCTGGTGGGAAAGATGGCAAATGCATTGCCATAGGAAAACAAAGAGGCTGAGAGTGCTACCCCTACAGACAGATTCACTGAGGGCATCTTAGCTTGACTACCCACCAGCTCTGTGACTTGATTTCTATATCTGCAAAGTGGAGATAATGATGGTACTACCTCTTCAAGTTTTTGTGAGGATTGTAATGAAACAACGAAAGTACAACACTGTACCTAGAATATCATTTGTTCAAGAAATGATAGCTGTTTTCATATCCTACTGAACAATGCATCTCTCCTACTCAACCATGGGCTCCAAGAAAGCAAATAACTGCCATTTGCCTCAAAGTCCTTGGTGTAGATCAAGTATTCAGCATACTGTGTGTGTGAATGTATTGGAATTGTCTCTGACTACCAAAAATGTAAAGTGCCTAGAGGTTTGTTGGTTCATTCCCTTCATTTTACAGATGAGGAAACAGCCTGTGAGAGAGAAGCAAAATGAGTTGCCCCAAGTTTCTCAGTGTGTTGGGGTCAGGGCTGGGTGAGAATTCTGATTCTTAGATCTTATACCTGTTATCACTTGCCAAGTCTTTCTTGCTGAGGTGTCCTTGTGCCTTGATGTGTTTAAATAGTTAACATCATACTTTCTAGATGGCTGCTTGCTGTCAGATATCTCAGAGAACACTGGGGCCCCAAGAAGACTGACAACAGAAACTGCCTGGCCTTGTGATCCACACACCTGCTTCCTATGCTAGCACCCAAAGGGGCTTTGGCACACCCAAGGCAGTCCATAGCAGTAGGGTTTCTGGTTGGCTTCTGAGCTGTCTTTGCAAGTCTAGGTGTGCTAGAGGAAATAAACCAGCCTTGAGATGATCAGTTAATTGGAGATTTCTGGGGCATAAGAACCACCCTGGATTATAACCTTCTGAGTTTACTCGATTTTCATTGTTCTCTGAAATGACAGCCTCTCAGTCCAATCTGAACTTATAACCTCTTTGCACAGTTCCACTCCCAGACTGCATCAAAGATCATCTGAATAAAGATTTGCTGGCTGTGTCCAATGGGCATTTCCCAATGGCCATATCAGGGCAGAGATAAGAGAGTAGGGTTTTGGTTGTTGTGTGCATATTTTAAAAAAATAATCTCATCTAAACATTGGTGTTGTGGGGTTCTGGCTCCCCCACCTTGTCAACTCAGCAACTGCACTTCAGACTCGGACCTGGGGAGAACAGATTCCTACTCTCCTGGCTGTAGTTTGTTCCCTCTGAGGACTCCCTCCCTACACCATCCTCCACATGGATCACCCCCCACCTCCCTGCAAGTCCTTGTTCACATTCCCCTTTCTCACGGAGACATCCTGGGAATATCCTATTCAAAGTCACCCCCCAAACACCTCATAGAACACCATCTTTATTTTTTCCCACAGCATTTGTCATTTAACATGGCATATATGTGATGTCTTTGTTTTGTTTCTTTTTTGTCCCCTCCGCTAGAATACAAGCTCTCTTGGGGCAGGAAGTTTTGTGTTTTGTACACTCCGGTGTCCCCAGTGTCCAGAACAGTGTCTGGTTCATAGTATGTGCTCAATAAGATTTGCTGAATGAACTGCCCACTTCTTCCCATGCCTATTCCCCTAAGAAGTTTTAAAAATCTCCCTCTGCCTCTTCCTCTCTTTTACTGGTTACTTGCATTACTTAGAGTAATATTCTGCTCCAAATCTATGACTGGCATGTTATCAGGGTATAGACTTGACAAACTTAACACAAACAACTGACATTTTTGTAAAAACTTAGAAATGTCAAGTACTTTGTAGGAGAGAGCCATTTCTTAATTCTCTAAAATCCTTAAAACAACTATAACTCCAATATTTCAACTTTTGGGCAACTAATCTTAAGGAAAATAACAGAAAAAAAAAGATTATATACTGAGATGTTCATCAAGTATGATTATAAAAGTGAAAAACTAGAAACAAATTGAAATTTCAATAATAGAAGAATGATAAAATTAATTATGGCAATGATGGAAATCATACAACCAAGATATATGTTTTTGAAGGCTTTTAAGGACATGGGAAAATGTACAACATTAAATGTTTATAAGGCTAAAAAAACTTTATTATGTAGTATGTCATGTCTTTGTTCAAATATGTATGTAGACAATGGAATGTAGGAAACTATAAATCTTAATGACAGTTATTTCTGAATGGAGGGATTATGGGTGATTTTAGATTCTTATTTACATTTTCTAAGTTTCTATAATGAGGATATATTATTTTTATGATAAAACATTTATTTGTATGCTTTCAACTATGGAAAAGTAACATTTACATAATAAGGATTGTTACAAAATTAAATCCTTATTACTTTTTAAAATCATGCATTACAATGGGTTAAAAAAAAACAGCACACCTGGGAGATTCTAGAAGTTTTAACTCTGCCTTCAGTAGCATGTTGCAGAGAATAAAAAAAAAATATGGCATCTTCCCAAAAAGAATACGCAGTTAAGTAAGAGTAAAGATAAACTACTAGAAATGTTAAATGCTGTGTTTGATAACTGTCTTTCTGCAATCATGAGAGGGGAGAGAGAATATCCCCTTTCCTGCTACAGTATTATTTGAAAAAGCCTAAAAAGAGGTAATTCTGAAGCCAGGGAAGGGCAGTTTGCGCACCACTGCTGATGAGTAACAAAACCAGTGTGATTTAGACACAGTTATGCAAGGGGCAGTGTGAACAAAAGGGAGGGGGAAAAGGACTTTTCTTTCATTTTGAAATTCAGCATCAGGAAGACACAAGGGCAGGAAGTCGGATCTTTTTTCAATTCATTTGAAATGATAAGGTGAAGACAGCCTGGAAGGACTTTTAATTATACGATGAGAGGAAGGAAAGGAGGGAGGGAGAGAAAAGAGACCGGGAGAAACCTGTTTTATATGTGAGATGATGAAGAAGAAAGCGGAAAATGGAGGGGGGAAAAGGCTTTCAAGCAGCTGTCTTGAGAAGGAAACACTAAGGCTACAAGAGGCAAGTGCCAAGATTTCATATAGGGAAGCAGAAAATGTGGCACACTTGATCAAGCCCGTGGCAACCCCTTCTCCATGGCAGCCTGTGACGCCTGGTGATGCAGGAAGAGATAAGTCGCCCTTCCCAGCCAGCACATGTGACCTCAGGTCACGGCAGGAGCCAGCAGGGGGCCTGTAGGAGGAGCTGGGAGTGGTGCTAAGGGTCAAAGGATAAAGCCTTCTTTTTATATTACTTGTTAGCCCCGTTGCTTGGGGGCTATGACCTAATGGGGTATCGCAGCAACCTGGGGACATGTGCTGAGAAGAGTATGGAAGACCTTTGGAGTGGGACCCCCTTCACCAGTTGTGGTGTCTTTGCCCAGTTCCTGGACCTTAGTTTCCTTATCTCTGAAATGGAATTAATAATACCTGGCTTTCAGAGTTGTGAAGATTAAATGAGACAATATATCTAAAATCCCCAGCCCAGTGTCAGCTATACAGCAAGAGTTCAAAAGTTGTTAGTTTCTTCCACTCTAAAAAGTGAGCAGAAAAACTGTCAGAGCAAAGAGCAAGAATGATGCACACATTACACCCACACTTGAGTCCTCTTGAAGCAATGTCAGTCTAAGATCCCCCCAAATCTACCCTGTGCAACAGCTGGATCCTTCCCTTCCCAAAGTACAATGGCTTCCTGGTGGCCGATATCTTGGAAACTTGCCCCATATACACTCTCTGCTTTGGTGGTGGATCTGAATGTTCTTGGAGGCAGTAATGAACAGGTTAAAATCGAGGGGATTTCAAACATGTCTAATCCAATAAGAGGCTTGGTAAAACATGCGTTATCACTTAAAGAATAAATGTTTAAAAATAGAGCACAGATGTGAAATTTGAATAAAAAAAGAGGGAGACAGCGCGTGAGAGATCTTCTTGGCATTTGTATGCTATTCTCTGTTTTGGTCACCTTCAGCTAAGCCTGTTATTCTAATGTGCTCTGCCAACTGCTAGATACTGCAGGGGGTGCTTCAAATTACTGAAACAAAGTTGGCAAATCACTGAAACTTAAAAGTCAGACCCATCTTTCCCTTTCTGTATTTCTAAAAACGGGGCAATACACTGATAAAGTTGGTCTTTTCAAGTTTTTCTACTTAAAAAGGTATATTTAAGAAGTAAAGAGTAAGCTTTTCTAAAACTAGCAATTCTCACACTAGAATCCTTAAATACTTAAGAGAAAGTATCATGGATAGGCATCTGTCACCAAAGGTAGACTATGGACTGCCAATCATAAAATTCATAGGAATTCCTACTTCTGTAGGAAGCATTCCCTGACCTCTCCAGCAAGCAAAAATTTTTTAATGTCGATAGCACATCTGCACCAAAAAATAGCAATTTTCCCTGTTATGTTTCATGAGCTAACATCTGTCATACTGGTGGTAGAGATGATAAAAACCCAAGGCTTGAATCACAGACCTGCACCTCTGAAACAAATAATACATTCTATGTTAAGAAAAGAAGAAGATAGTAGGAAGGGAAAAATGAAGGGCGGAAAGTCGGAGGGGGAGACGAACCTGAGAGACTATGGACTCTGAGAAACAAACTGAGGGTTCTAGAGGGGAGGGGGATGGGGGGATGGGTTAACCTGGTGATGGGTATTAAAGAGGGCACGTACTGAATGGAGCACTGGGTGTTATACGCAAACAATGAATCATGGAACACTACATCAAAAACTAATGATGTAACATATGGTGATTAACATGACATAATAAAATAAAATTAAAAAAAAAAAAAAAAACCCAAGGCTCAAGGGCAAACTCACTACGTCCTTCTGTAGCCCAAGAAGGCCGAACACAATCTCACAAAGGTACTCCATGAATGTTTAGGGAAGGGAACCAAAGTGGTTTTGAAAATATGACTTTATTCAAATGAAAGACTCAGAAAGTGGACCATCAGAGTCAGCTTGAAGCTCTGGGAAAATGCACCTCTAATAGAGATTTGGGAAACCTGTGGAATCGCTGAGAAAATTTTTGCCTCCACAATCTGAGTGCTATTTTGTTTTGCAACTGGACAGCTGAATGGATACCCTGAGTACCAGGGCTGAGGCATCAGCTACTCAGAGTAGGGAAATGTCTAGGCAGAGAGAGCAGTCTAGTATCCTGACCAATTATTTGGACACTAGGAGGAAACTTTTCAGTAACACTGAGTACTTCAGGTTTTACCTCCCTGAGAATGCACTGCCCTTGGCCTGCCAAGGAGGGATCTGAGTATTTCTTTTTTAAAAGGGGATTCTCTAGAACATACTGTAAAGACACTTTGCATTGAAATCAATGATAAATAGAGATGTGCCCAGATCCTACCAGTGGGACATGAACAGCTTAACCCAAAGTAAGTCTGCAGTGAAAACCAATGCATTTGCATTTCAGCAATTCGATCTGGGGCAAGTCTGTGATGCATTACAATGCTGGGATCAAATCAAGCTTTTCTGGAGCTCATCCAACCAAAACACGAGGCTATGGGAACCCTACTGCATAGAGTTCCTCCACTGCTGTTTAATTGTGCTCACCTCCTGAACCGTAAAGTATAATTAAAAGTCATCTGCATACAATGTAATGGAAGTATAAATAGGAAGCACAACCATGTGTGGCCTCAAGCAGGGCGGGGGTTGGGAGGGTGATGCCTGACCAACCATCCCACTCAGGCGCTTCCCACTTTCCCTGACAGGATGGTTCTGCCTCGGCCAAGGTCCAGTTTGACTAGGATTCCATCCCTACAACCAGCTTCCCTGAACACTTTCCAGGCCAGCCTCCGCCATCTCCCATTCTTGGCCACACCTATTTGGCTAATTCTTAGATATGAGTCTGATGACCTTCTGAACAACACAGGGGGAGGGGGAAAGCTACCCAAATAGATACAGACCTAGCAATAGCCTCCAAAATGTTGACCTGGACTAGTCTCTCCTGGTCTTAATGCCTTCCTGTTCCCAAATGCCCAGTATGTTTCCTGGTAGCCAAAAGCAATGCCCAGAACTGGTAGGAAAGGGAAAAGAAAACCAAGCACAATTTATCTCTGATCACAGAAGTATTCTAACCAGTTCTGAGAAATAAGCTGGTTCTAATTTTAGCTAAACAATAGTGTCTGGCCCTCATTTTAAGAAGGCATTTTCATTAAGGATGTGCATATCACTACTTCAGCACACAGGGGAGCATTTGGGAATAAGGCTTAGGGGGTAAGATTTAGTTTTAAGCTTTCTTCAAAAACCCCTTAGCAGCAGAAAAAAATCCAATGATTTCAGAATTAATTATTTTGATGTCAGTCCTTTCTTTAAGGGTAGAGAAAAAGAGTTGGGGGGCGATTGGATCCAAAACACAAAAGAAGGAAAAATGGTTATTTTTAATAATATTTTTCAGAACTAGTCTCCCCACAGGAAAAAAAAAACAAAAACAACTTAACTCATTCCCATTTGAGACCTTCTCCCAAAATTGCAAAAATCTGGAAGCCAGACCTTTTTTTTTAAAAAAAAGAGCTAGAGTAAAAGTGTCAGAGGTGTGTGCTTATGAAGAAATGCAATTGGGAAGAATACAAAAGTTGGACAGACTTATCTATCTACTACCAAGCTATGATTAATCCTTTATCTTTTTTTATGCAACAGAAAGTTAATTTGTACTGCTCTCTCAGCTTTATACCTTGCTCAGCCTAGAACCAACCCAAATGTCAACACCTGAAGAGCGTCATAAAGATTCTTTTGTTGTTAAGCATAGTTGGAATTTCTGAACTCATTTCATATCACCTTCTCTAGCTCTCTTGACAGATGTTTAACAGGAGTTTAGGTATTTCTAGGCAAATTGATTTATGACACTCAGAGGCTTTCAGGGACGAAGTAGAGGGCCCTTCATAACAACAAGTAACCTTTGCCACATATGGAAACTCAGTGACATTTTATTCAAGAAGAATCCCCAAATTTGGAGGGGATTTGAACTAAAATACAGAGAACAGATTCAGAAGAAAGGTTCAAAATGGCCACCACTGCACAAAATTCAAGTACGGGACAAGGCATCTCCATATCTTGCAACATGGCAGGAAAGGACATGACACCATTTTGTGGTCATCACTTGGCAAAAAAGTCTCATATCTCTACCAACCCCTATAGGTGGTAGCTGCCTAGAACACTGGGGTGAGAAGAATCATAATGCTAAGTTTTGTCTAAAGTCATGACTGATCAATAACGTCTCTTTTCTTTTTAACAAGCTGCCCTGGCAATTCACCCACTCATTCATTTCTACTTTCAACAAATATTTACTAAATGCCCACTATGTGCTAGCAATTGTGCTAGGCCTGGAGATAAATGGTCAACAAAAAAAGTCACGGGGTCACATTCTTAGTCCTCATGGAGCTCATAAAACTAGCAGGGCAGATAGTTACTATTCAAATAAACACAAAAACAAATGCAAAATTGCATCTGTTACAGTGCAATTAAGTGATGTACACATTCTGCAGGAGTACCAAACTGGAGATTTGACATAATTGAGAAAGTCCCAGAAAGCTTCCCTGAAAAAAGTGATGTTGGATTGAGATTGAATGGGTGAATGGGCATTAACTAGGTGAGGAAAAGAAGGAAATGTATTCCAGGCAGAGGGGATTGCACTGCATGTACAAGGCAGAGCGCATATTGGTTTGAATGTGTCTTTACCGCACCAGTAAAGGAAGCCAGGGAAGATTTTCCAGCAGTAAGGGCTGGAGAGTGATAAGTGTATCATGAGATACATCTTTAGAAAAGATCAAGCTTCTGCCCACTGAGGTTTGTGAATCTCTGCCTTGGCCTGGAGGCAGGCTGCACTTCCCCTAGGCACAGCCATCACCCTGAGTAGGCCAATGGCATGGTGGTGGCCATTAATGACCACCTGCCTGTCTCCTTACAGCAAGGAGAGTGCAGGATTTAGACTCCAGTGGTATGTTGTTGAGATTGCCAGAAAGTCAGGGAGGGCATTTTGTCAAAGGGCTCTGCTCCCACTCAAAAATCTCACTAGCCATGACAAGCAAATTCTGGTATTAGTTCTTCATGGCTCCAGTGGAAATGGCAATGCTTTTTACAAACACAAGCTATGCACTGGGGCTCCTTAGAAGCTGAAGGCAGGGGATCTGGAGAGTGGGCTCAAGTAAGGCAGTCTTAGACAGGGCACTCCGAGTGGTACCTGAGAGCCCTCCCTGCTCTGAGTTTGCATGGCTCATGTATTTTGTTTCCTAACTGCAGAGAACTTCTGCTCCAGAATGTACCACTCTCAGCAGATCCTGCCCAAGAGCCCTACACACCCTATCCCCACCCCATTACTGCTCTGACAGCTCACCTCTTCACCTCCTTGCCTACTCTACTCCAGCCACACTGGTTTCCCTGTTCTTCCCCAAACACACCAGCATGTTCCTGCCTTAGGTCTTTGCACTAGCGATTCCCTCTGCCAAAACACTCTTCCCCTAGATATCTAAAGGGCTCTCCCTCTCTCACCTCCTTCAAGTCTTTGCTCAAGTGTCTCCTTCCCAATGAGGCCCATTTGTCTACCCTATTTTATATTGTTACCATGTCCTCAATCCTTCCCTGACATTCCTGTTCTCCCTTATACTGGTCTACATTGTTCTTTTTTTACCATGTAATCTGCTTATTTATTATGTTCAGGTTTACTGCCTTTCTCCCATCCCCCCCACCCCAACCATTAAAACATAAGCTCCACTAGGAAGGCGTCTTTATTTATTTTGGTCACTGATGTATTCCAAAAGTGCCTAGCCATCCCTAATACAGGGAAGGCACTCAATGAATATTGTTGAGTTGAATTCCAACATGGTACTTGGCCTCACTAAGCTACCTATACCTTCTCACGCTTGTGCTCCTGGGCAGCTTGGGAGCCACAGGCTGAGGCATTGGAACTTGAGTCCTCTGACAACATCTGTGAGGTGTGGGGGCTAATCCATGGCTCACCCTATTGCTTTAAGGATGCAGCATCTAGCCTAGCTAAGAGCAAAGTGTCAGCACTTCTACATCTCAGAAGCCCAACCCTGCACTTCCGGGTATGGGTGGCATGTATAGGTATGGTAGTTGCATCATGTGGTCTCTTGGAGCCTTGGTTTGATCAACTCAAAAATAAGAATGACACTCTCCTCATTGCAGCAGATAAAATAACTGTTATGGATGAATCCCCAGGACCTGGCAGAGAGCCTGGCACATGGCAGATATGCAATATGTTGGTTGGTTGATTATGCGGAAAAAGCGAGATAGTGTTTGTAAACTTATGTATACATAAAGCACTTGGCATAGAGCCTGGCATGTGGTAATCATGCATTCATTCACAAAATAAATATTTATTGAGTGCCCGCTATGTTCTTGGCAAAGTGCAATAACTGTGGGGATTGTTGAACGAGCTGCTGATGTTCAGTCACAGGGAATGTCATGGGCAGTGGAAAGACCTGCATGAGATGAGCTGAGCGGAAGGCAGCCTGAAGAGGGTGGCATCTCTCATGAGCCAGTCTGCTTCAGTATCCTCACAGAACATTGGGCAGATGAACACCCAGACCCAGGCCTTCCCCTCCCATTGGCCTAGACATCTAAAAGAGCTCTGCCCTCCCAAGTCACTCATGCAGGTGGTGACAGCTGAGGTCTGGGACTCGCTCTCCCAGGGGTGCCCTCTCTGATTGACTCTATGTGACTGCATACACAAACCAAGCAAATTTAATAAGCACTATGAGCCTCTTCAGTGCACACCGGGTGCTGGGGTCTATGGTTCCTGACATGACTGTTCACTGCTCCCCAAGTGCTTGGGCTTTAAGGGAGGGAGGACCAGGAACACTTAGGTAATAATGTCTGTCTGCTCTTTCTCCCACAGCTCAAGAGTGTGTTCTCAACAAGTTATGACTCCCAAACTCAAACTACCTCTAAGGGTTGGTGGTGATAAAATCAATTAGTAATAGTAGTAGTAGTAGTAGTAATAATAGCAGCTCATAAATATACAGCACCTATTATGTGCTAGGCATGTGCAAAGCTCTTTATATACATTATACTCACAATACTTCGAATTAGATTATTAGCCCAATTTACAGACAAGGAAACTGAGGTTTATGGAGGTTTAGTATTTTGCCCATGATCACACAGCTAACAAGTGCTCAAACAAGAGTAACCCTAAGCAGTCCAACTCTAGATGGCAGCTGTAAAATACGGTCAAGGTTGTGTGGAAAAGGGTCTTTTCAAGCATCATGGAATGTCCGGCTGTGAAGCCTGAGCAAGGCACCCAACCTCTCTGGACCTGTGGTTCTTTCTCCTATAAGAGCATCAGCCCTTCAGTTTTGTTGGGAGTTGATGAGTCAGTGTATGTAAAACCTTTACACCCATGCCTGGCATGTGGTGAGAACTCAGAAGTATTAGAATTACTGACATGATCAAATAGCTTAAGCCTAAGCGCTCTAGGCAGAACCCACCCCTTATGAATAGCCAGAGACCATTCTTAAATGGCATCTACTTCAAGCTTACAAAGGTAAGGGGACCCCACAGGTTCTGGAATACCCTTCTGCTTGTCACTCTGAATTCCTTTCTGAACTTGGTGGGGTATGTGTGGACTCAGGTGGACTATCCAAAACCCAAGCTCTATTGCTTATAAATTGTTTTAGGCTGGTTATTCCACACTCTGAGTCTCAGTTACGCCCCCTGGAAAAGGAAGGTAATCTGCCACCCACACCACAGGGCTGCTGTGAGGACCATGGGACAAAGTTCCCGAGGGACACTGGATACACATCCTGGCACAGAGCAAACACTCAATAAAAAGGGAGCACTTTTATAAGCCAATTAATCATTATTCTTAGAATCATATCATTTACAACAAGGGTACATCAATTCATGTGGTTTTTTTTTTCCTGTTGCCTACAGGGTGTGGGTAAGGATTTCAAACCTAAATAATTGAGGAACCCATCCTTCTCGTTTGCTGCCTTCTTTTTTCCCACAACAGCCCTTCAGATCCTGCCTTAGTTCAGGCGGAAGCCTAACTCTGCATGGCTGGGGTTTCCCAAATGTGCCCCACGATACCCAAAACCAAGCCTGTCGTGAATAATGAAGGCTTTGTGCAGTTTCCCAGGAGCAAATTGAAGGGCTACACTCAATCCTTCCTGGAATCCAGGAGTGCATTTTCATGATGCTGAGAAAGAAAAAAAAAAAACAGCCTTAAAAAAATTCCTTATTGGGAAAAGTAGAGGGAGATTTGGGGAGCAAGGTATCTGAGAGACAGAAAGAAAAATATAATCCACTACGCCTGACAATAAGGCCTCTGGCAGTCTTGGCTTTGCAGCAATGCCAGGCCTTTTCAGAAGAGCTGGCCCCATAGGGTAGCCACCAAGTCTGGAACCCTTGGCAAATACATAATAAATGAAATTACATTACAAGTCAAGATATAATGCCATCATCTATGGTCTCAGGATTTTTGGCCACCAAGTACTGGAAATCATTAAAAGAGGTAAAGGGCAAGGCAGGATGTGGCTGTTATGCACCCCCCAACCCCCACGGTGGGGGCAAGTGTCTCCTTAGCTACTGACTGACCTGAGACCTTTGGATCATGTATGCATCGTAGCTGGACCCGTGGTACTTGGCCGTAATATCTGGGCTGTAGCCAGCATCACAAGTGCATGGTATATTCGAGCTCAGGGGCTGTTTCCTAGGTCTATATACCTGTGGGAGAAAGCTACAATGGTTAGGTGCAGGAGGGGAGGGCTCAGGGCTCACAGGGAAGGAGTTAGGAGAAAGCAAAGAAGGGGGCTTGTCTTGACTTTCTGTGGCCAGGTGGGTGGAAACCCAGTGTAGAAGATGCACAGCCCCAAACGAAGAGGTCAGATGTAAGCGGTTCCCAAACCCCAGGGCCAGCGTTAGCGAGGCATGCTGCTCTGTGGAATGACCCCGATGTCTGGCAGTGACTGGGACCCTCCCTCTGCAGGAGAGGGCACCCAGGCATGGCAGTGGTCTCTCTCTCTCAGCAAGGCAGCCCTATGAGAAATGGACTCTGGTTTAGGGTCAAAGGATGCCTTTTCTTTCCTGAGGAGGGAAAGGGTTGGCCCATTTGTGAAGGGAAGGGACTTATTTCTTTGGGCTTCTCTTCCACTCACCTTGCACTCTATGCCCAGATCACCCTAGCAGACAGAGAACCAGTCCTGGGGGCTGAAATTGATGTGGACCCACTCCATGTGGCACCATGTGACATTTAGAGAGCTTCAGAGCCACATGTGGCCCAAGCTAAGATGTGACAGCCACCTTGTGAGACCACAGACCACTGAGCCATAATATATGCTGAGTTGGTTTCATAATGAAGTTAGAATCCAAGTGAGTATCTTTAACCATTGCTTCCAAAAGCCCCCAAGTTCTATATGGAGAAGAAATAAGGTCTGAAGATTTCAGGAATGATTTTGCAATATGCTTCAGGTGCAATTTCCATTCAAACCACTTCCAGAAAACCCTCCAAAAAGAAAAGAATTGCTTTCTGTACAAGTTAGGACTTTGCCCCTCCTTCATTTTTCCCTCCTTTCTTTTCCCTCAGAAGAAATACAGTGGCCTAGAGAGGAGGAAAAAGATGGATAATTGAGTAAATAGGTGATTAAAAAATGTTTAACTAAATAAAGGCTGGGGAGGTCTCCAAGCATAGCCTGGCAGTGCTAGGGGCTGGGAGATGTTCCTTAGTTGAAAGGTCCTAAAGAAACTAGTTGAAGAACCAAGGTTGGAAGTATGGAAAGAAAGAAATCTAAAGAACTGGATGAGGAGAGTTACTGATGGGGCCCAGAACGTGAGCAAGACAGAAGGTAACGAAGGTGCCCAGAATTTAATTAGTAGTTTCTAAGATTTAGTCAGAAATCATACAAAGTCCACTGGAAGGAAGAGACCTGAGAGCTATTTCTGGGGAGATGATGTGACTATAAAAGAAAGGAAAATAGCGCTGGCTGCAAACCACACAAGCCCAGGCACATGCACATAAATACAGAAAAGCAGTAAAATGATGTTCCAGCAACAACTTGGGCCATTTCATTCCTACCTGGTTTTAGCTGCTTGAGCCGGCACGATGGACATGGGAGAATGCAGAGTAGCTAAACCCAGAGAAAGCACCCAAGGCCCCAAAACCAGCAAAACACACCTTTCGTGCAGGAGGCCCCACCTGCTGCTTTAACTGATGCACGAGTCGATCTTTTTCCCGCTTGAGGGCCATAACTTCTTCCTGCGTCTTTTTCTTTTTGGAAGCAGACAATTCCAGCAAGGCAATATTTGCATCTTTTTCACTGATTGCCGCAAGTAGCGCTTCCTGTCTGGTAAAATAAAAATTATTGTGATCATTTTTATGAAGTGTAAAAAAAAATAATTGTCATTTACAGTTGAAATGAACCACAGAACACTGTCTTAATGGGAAGGAATTATGGACAATGTTTAAGACAAACTAACTCTTTGATTCTCAGAATGGACAAAGTATTTTGGGTCAGAATCCCTGAGATGCATGCACTGGTTCCTCTGAAGGAGTCATCTTTCATTGTTTCACAGACAAAGCTGCAAATTAGAAATGGAGGGAGTCAATCTGAGCATTCACTTCTAGGACACTTTAATCCATCCATCCATCCATCCATCCATCCACCCACCCATCCAGCCATTTGCCAAGTAAAGTTCTAGGTACTCCAAGACAACGCAATAAAACTGGCCAACAATTTAAATATCAATATCATTTTTTTTCATGCAAGATTTTCTTTTGAAGGGGCAGAGATATTTAGTAGGGTAGTGCCTTTCATTCTCAATGTAATTAATGATGCTTTCCTGCTATTCCACCAAAAATCATTCCTTCCTCAGCCTTCTTATCTAGTAATTATACCACCATCCACTGAGTAGCCCAAGCCCCAAACCTAGAAGTCATCCTTGATTCCTTCCCTTTCTTCTCTTCCCAGAGACACCCCATCAAAACTTCAGTAGGTTTTACTCCAAAATACATTCCTTATCTAAACATTTTTAAAAGATTTATTTATTTATTTATTTTTGAGAGAAAGAGAGAGAGAGCATGAGCAGGGGGAAGAGCAGAGGGAGAAGCAGACTCCCCAATGAGCAGGAAGCCCAAAGCAGGACTCGATCCCAGGACCCTGGGTTCATGACCTGAGCTGAAGGCAGACGCTTAACTGACTGAGTCATCCAAGCGCCCGAAAAGACATTCCTTATCTAAACTGATCTACTGCTATCAAACTTCTCCTAACCATCAGCAACTACTCCTGCAACCCACTGGTCTCCCTAGAACAAAACCCAAAGTAATCTTTAAAAACATTATCAATTTTGGGGCTCCTGGGTGGCTGAGTCAGTTGGGCGGCTGACTCTTAATTTCGGCTCAGGTCATGATCTCAGGGTCATGAGATTGAGCCCCAGGTAGGGCTCCATGCTGGGTGTGGAGCCTGCTTGAGATCTTCTCCCTCTGCCCCTCTTCACCCTCTAAAAAAAAAAATTACAATGCTTTGACCCCTTAATCTCTGATTATTGCTTAGAGTTGCCTCCTCCCATTTTACAGTTCAATATTCTGGCAACATCTGTCACAAATTTCAACATGGAATTTGGGGGGACTGTTTCTAACTAGAAAATGGCTCTCCAGGTGTCTTCATTTAGTCTTTCTTCACACTAAGGAAGTCTTGTCTCAATCTGCGTCACTTCTGCCACATCCTAGATACCTTATAAGACCTCACAGCCCTGGGAAAGCCTCTGTATTGGATATTTTCTTTGCATACAAGTCCCAGGACTAAAACCTGGTCATGATCCTGTTTTGTCTTTCTTAATTTCCAGACCAGACCCCCTCCAGACCAGGCCCCCTCCAGATGTTTGAACAAGATGGTCATTATTTGGATCTCAGATTTTCCCCCTTCTCTGGGCCCTGCTAATGGCAGGCAGTAGGAGCTTCTGTTGGGGACTCAGTCAGACATGTGAGCAGCAGAAATGTCAGGGAATATGTCCACTTTCCAGAAGAAAACCAGTGCAGGCTGGACTATCAACAGCAGCATTCAAATCCAGCTTCACACAGCCTGTCTCCTTCTGGATAACATCTTGAGACAACAGACATACTTACCATTCACAGCTCATGCGTATTTGTACATAAAGCCAAGCTGAAGAGGCTGCACGGCCTTCAGATCAGGGAGAGCCCATTCGCTACCTACTCCAACTTAACTACCACACACCTAAGGTGACTGTAATATTTTACCCCACTCTGCCCCAAATTGAAATGTCCATGTGAAGCTTTTTTAATGGAAACAACCTAAGAAATCATTAGTAGGAAATTTGGGGATTGATCATAGACTATGCTGTATCTCCACATTTCACTCTTTTAAAAAGATTTTATTTGTTTGAGAGAAAGAGCAAGCGTGCATGTGCCAGCAAGAGTGCCAGACTCCCCACTGATTGTGGAGCTCAGTGTGGGGCGTGGGGCTTGATTCCAAGGCCAGGACTCTGAGATCATGACCTGAGCCGAAGTCAGACACTTAAGCGACTGAGCCACCCAGGTGTCCCTCCATATTTCACTCTTTACAGCTATATGCAGCATTTAAAATGCTCATGAAAAAAGATCTGTGAAAACATTTATTTGTTGAGAGACAATTCTCCATGTGTCTCATATTTCTGCACATTTTACAAGCAAAGGCACTATCTTCTTTTCCCACAACCTTTCCAGAGTGTTTGTATAGTGAATGGCCTTGGAAGAAAGATAGTTTCTCCCTTAGGATCAAAGGGTAGACATACTTACTGCCCTCATATAATAGCATCTCCGTCCAGAGCAAAGGGCAGTCATATTACTGACATTATAAAAGATTCGGGTTCTGTAAGCTCAGGGTTCTTCTCTTGTAATGCAACCCACAGTAGGTACAGCTATTCATCTCACCCCTCTGCCTTGCCTCCGTGGGGCTTGAGGAAAGGAGAACTGACATAAATATGCTGACACTGTTCTCTGCACCTTGAGCAATGAAGTCCTTTGTTTCTGACCTCAAAGTCTCTGGTCATCTACCTGCATCCATGAAACTGAGGCAGGCTAACCTGTTACCATGTCACTAAGGAAAAATCTCAGAATCCTCGCAGTTCTTGATGTGCATGTGTATACACAATAAGATCTCCCAAACATAAAACTATATTCATAGAAAAAAATTGGAAGGAAAGACACCAAATGCTAATAGTCATTATCTCATGGTGGTGAAATGGATAGGCTGGTTTTTGCTTTTTTCCTGCCTATACCTTCCTGCATTCTTCTTCTTTCTCACAAAATATCATGAGCGTAAACATTAAAAAATTGTAAATGAAACTTTTCAGTCATCAAATAAACTGCAGGTGCATGCTTCAAATGCTTGGCATATGTGAAATTTGTTCATTTGCCCATCAAGGTATTTATTATGTTCTCTCTGCGCCTCTCACTCTTTATACACAGGTAAGTGCACACACACATACTTTCACATACACACGTCTGGTACAATCTAGCATCATTTCCCATGTGGACAGTTCTAATCATTGCCTAAGTAGGTTCCCTGTGTCCACTTTTATGTGTTATGTCCTACGGTCCTTTTCAACCCATTTTCCTCTTTCAGGTAAAAATTCAGAATTACACAGCTTTAATAACTGTTAAAAGTCATTATCAACATAAAGAAGGACCCTTCTAAACTCCTTTTGCTCTGTAATTCTATAATTTAAGCTTTTCATGACTTAACACTAATTTATCCTCTTGTAATATCACTAAAAGTCCCAACAAATTAATTTCTAATTCTCAGTTTTCTGTTGATTAGAAAACTGTTGATCATAAAACACGTATCAATTCCTAATTCTTTACAGATGTTTTAGTAAATATAGTCCCAAATCCTATTATTATTATTATACATCAAAATACATTTAAAATCATTTTTTAAAAAGTACATTTAAAACCACTACTCATCAACATTAAATTAATGCAAAATAACCCATTTTGTTCCTTGTAACATTTTCCTTATTTTTTTTTTTACTTTGTTTTGTTTGCTTCTGGCTAACAAATATGTTTTATAAATGCTGGTATTATACAATTATAGGACTCTGAACAAAATTAATGTAACAAGGATTTTATATATATAATATATAAATATATATACTCTCCTTTAAATATTGACCATAAACTAATGATAATTTCTTTTAAAATAACTTAATTGAAATTTACATTCAATAATTCTAGTCTATTTAAGTCAAACAGTAATTGATAGAAAATAAAAGTGTATAAACCTAGAAAAATATGAACATTTCACACTTTAGGATATCTGGAAAGCTGTTCTGAATATGTTAAGGCTCTATCTGGCCACTTCTTACTTGTACAGGGACGACAGGCAAAGAAAACTCTAAATTCTAGGCTGATAGAATCATTGCATTTGTGGTTTTTTTAAGCAATAAGCTTTATAAAATGAGTTTTAAATAATCCTTTATCAAGCTGATACATTTCAACTAATAATTTAAATCATTGTAAGCTAATTCTGCAACGTTATGGGTTTTCATTATCCCTGCTTTAGAAGTCAGGGGCTTTTGAGGGTGAGGGATACTGAACATACATTTTTTAAAGATTAATTTCATTTGCCAGCCCTATATCAGATTCTACACTTTTTGCAATTCCCATAAGGTAATTTGCTAATACATCTACTTAAAGCCGAATGACAAATACTTTACTGAAAATACACGAGGCCTGTTTTGAGAAAATGGCAAGCATTGTAATAAATTAGGAAGCTTAAATGTTACCACTTTTTTTTTCCCGATAGGGAAAGTGTGGGAAAACTGAAATATTTGCATTTCTAATGCCTTTTTATATCTACATGTTTTAAAAACATGCTTAAGCATAAAGTGTGTACCTGTGAAAAGACATTTGGATATAAATTGGAAACACAAAGAAAAATCCTCATTATTTTCCCCATCAGGTGAATCATCTAGATTCAAGGCCAGATTTATATTGCTTCAGAAATTGTTATGGTCCCATCAACCTGAAGAAAGTTTCTTTAAGTCTGAAATCACCTTCAGCAGTTAATCTGTCCTTTCTGTTCACAGACAACACGAAAAGAACTTATTTTCTCATCTTTAGATAGTTAGTGGGGTTAAGTATATGCCAAAGTCTTGCAAAATTATCTTTAGAGCACTGCAGTGCTTTAGTATACAATTACTAAGGTGATCTGTCTATGCCCCAAAATGTAGCTTAAAATATGAAAAGGAAGCCCAAATAAGCTAGAAAGGAAGATAAGATAATGCAAAGAGAAATAAATCTATAAGAGTCTGCTGAATACCAAGCTAAGAAAGTGGACCATAGACAGCATTTTATCAAAGTGCAGCCTAAACAAACGTCAAGGGGAATAATTTCTTTAACAAATATGGGCAACAATGAAGTAAAAAGAGGGGGGACTTCTGTGCCCTCACACACATTTAGTCAGGGTTAACAATGGATAAAAATATGTGCAAGAACACATTTAATAGCCCTTTGCTGTCATTCAGTTTGTAGGAGGTAGTCAAGATACAGCTAATAAAACACCAAAAAAAATGGTTTGAGCCACCCTGAAAAGAAAAACCTCAATGGAATAAAACAAAAGAAGACTGAAGGGCGTCTCCCACCAAGATAAATGCCTTCTTTTGAGTGTTCCTGTGGTTAACCCTCACAAAGAGAGCTCCAGAATCCTCTGATGCTAATACATCACTACATCACTTATCACAGTCAATTTAAAAGGGAGCTTTATAAACATTTCTATTTCACTCCCTGTTGCTGTCGCTCTATTAATGATGACTTGAGCTCTGAGAGAGGGTCCAAAATTAATTTTAGGAATTGTAAATGAGGCAGACCAATTAGGAACTGTTATAAATTGGGTTGGGGCGGGGGAGGGGACTAGTAACACATTTTTTTTCTTGCAGGTTCTTATTTTAGTGAGCTGACCCATCTTTAGGAACACATTCAATTACAAAAGCAGATGCTTAAAAAATGCATTCCATTAAGAAATGTTTGGATAATGACATGCAAGGGAGAACCTACATTATGTATGGTGCTCAGCCCGCAGTCATGTTCTAATCATACTGTGGGAAAAAAAATTCCGCTCAATCAACTTTTCCCAGTTAATTACTGTTTTCTTTCCCTCATGACCCTGAATCTTCAACCGTAAGTTCAGTAGGAGGTGACTTAAGACAGACGGTGACGAAAGATCCTGTTCAAAACAGCCTCTCTCTCACCCCTGGGGTGAGGATGGGTGGAGGTTTGCGGTGATCAACCCTGGAGATACATGCTCATTTGCCTCCATTTTAAAAGCAGGATTTTTAAAAAGCATCTTGAGAAACGAAAGTCTTCTGATATCAATTAATATCAACACTACCCACCAGCAGAATGATGTATTGTGTATGCAGAAGGGCCCACGCAGAAAGCAAAGCCACTCACATAAGGTGGGGCCCACAGGGGGAGATATATTTGAACAACCACAAGTCCCAGCAAGGACAAAGAACAGACCAGATTTGTAAAGGCCAGGCTTTGGCAGCCCAGACTCCTTAATGCGGTTTGCTCTCTGTCGCCCACCTAAAACTGACCTCAAGAAATAGTTTACTCCAATTACGGAGAATTTTGTCTTTGAAACCTAATAGCACACGACTGGAATTTCCTAACACAGGGGCCATGAAGTCTTGTGGAAGCTCTTTGCTCCATGCACCAGCTTTTACCCCACTACTTACTCAGGGCATGACCTAAGTAGGCAGCTGAGCCATCCTTGGGTTCCGCCAAGTGCGGCCAGGCCAGGAAGCTCTGTAGTGGCAACATGGTGCGCTTTCAGGACACTGAAATGGCAAATGCGGGCACCTCTTGTCATCCTGCTACAAAGGGTGTTCGGGGAGTCTGAGGCCAACTGACTTTCCCATATGGAAGAGGCCTGAGGATGAGTGCCAGGAAGAGCTACTGCCGCCATCCTAAATTGCTCTCTCCATTCTCCTTCCTTGGGAGAACTGATAGGAGGCAATGAGGGATGGGAGGAGTGAGGAGCCCTTCTCTAAGTCCTGGTAGAAGATGTGTGTGTGGTATTACTGATTACTGTGTGCCCCCCCCATACACACACATACACACACAGATAAGAAATTACTTCTTTCGATTTTTAGCCTATTATGATTTCTTTAAACTTATCTACATAAATAAAACATCACTCATGTCCTTAAGACTTGATTAAGGTACTTGATTAGGATACTAATTTAGTGCCTGAGCTTTGGAACTGAATATACCTGGGTTTGAATCTCAGTAATATCGTTTCTGTGACCCTGGCAAGTTACTTAATGACTCTGAAACCTAGATTTCCTCATAATTGAACTAAGAAGGATGACAGTCACTGTCTCTTAAATCTTTGTGAGAGTTAAATGTGATAATGCACGTAGAGATTCTGTTCGGTGCCTGATACAACCACACAAATATTAGCCATTACTTATTATTACATAACACAGATACCACCAATGTAAAGATTCAAGTTTTGCCTTATTTTCTACCAGGCTCTCCTTTACGTAAACATTCTAAAAATGCCAATGGGTCACTTATTTTCAAGGCCGACTCTCTGAAATTGGTTTCTGTTTAGTTGCACATTTGACTTTCCTGAGATGATGTCTGTTTCGCAAACAAATTTAAAGGAGAAAACAGAGCTTGAGTATGGACACAGTGTGTTCATCATAGAAGAGTTGCATTCCAGGCCAGGCAGGTCTGATTTCATCAATAACTGTTCAATATCTTTCTGTCCAAACTGATAGGAAAGGCCCCACAAAAGTGCGCAAGATGCGATTTCATGCCACATGAGAAATGGAAACGTGTTTTAAAAGGTGACCTTTTAAAAGTCAAGGTCAAGTGCAAAATCTAACCAAAGTCAAACAACTTCAAAACAAAAAATCTTCCATTAAAAAAAAAAAAATCTTTACAAAATGGTAAATTTGGAAGGGAGGGAGGGCAAGTAAAATGAAGGGCCTCTGACACTTCCCCAGGCACACCAGGCATTAGTGTAGAATTGCTCACTATAGTTCTCATTTGTTCCCATTATTCTAGTTCAGTGATGAGAAAGCGTCTCTGTTGACCACTTAACTCTGCCAATGTAGCTTTCTATGTGCAATACACCCAACCAGACTCCCTGGAAGGGTTATTGATGAATGATAGTAGGAAAAGCGAATACATCTGGACTTCACTGTGGGCCAGAGCTTTGCTAAACCTATTATCCATGGATGATCAGTTACTGTCCAGACACTTGCCTTATCACATTAACTTTTTGGTTGGAAATGAATAACTGCCAGAAAATAGGTCACTAACTACAAGGTTTAGCACTCAGGGTATCTGATCAATTATTTTTTTTTTCTTATCGGTGAGATATATAAAAGTATATACATGCATATATGTATATATATATTTCCCAAAAGATAATATATTTTAATTTTCCCTCTACTGTATATTTAATGCAACTAAGATCTGTTAGTTAGCAAGTCTTTGCACAGAGCAGCAAATTGCCCTCCTGTATCTTGAACTAAATATTTCCCCTCTTAATTTGAAATTTTTGTCTTAAATCAAACCTCCCTTTATTTATGTTTACATGGAACAGAATATTCCCATAGGCTAAATCATAATGAAAAACAAAACAGATTGTCATGTCATTGCTGTAAGAGGAATATGAGCAGAAGGGGGCACATTCCAGAATTTTGCTAATGCAACATTTGAAGAAAATTGAATTAAGATTCTGTAAAGCAGATCTTGTAGAGAGAAATACAAAAAATTAAATTTGGTGGAAGCAGCTCCTTTGTGACAATTCCTATCCAGGGGAAAGGAAAAAGGCAGTGGTGTCTCTGTACTGGGGGAAGGAAACAGAGTGGTGTATCTGTGTATGCCAAGCAATAGCAGGTTTCCAGAAGGAGCAGGAAGGCATCATATCTGATAGGGAGGAAAGCTAACCAGATTCCCCTCAGCTTGAATATGTTCTCCCTCACGGCGCCTGCCACAGAATTGACCGGCAATTCAGGATAACCTGTAGGAGTCTTCCTTTGGGAAGCTGATGGCTTTTAAAGCACCCTCCAAGACATAATTCCTCAAGTAAATCTCTCTGAGAAGTCTGGATTTTAGGTCTGCCATCTCGTGGCCATTGCAAAAAATACTGCCCTTTTCCAGTTTTCCCCGAAGTAATTACATCTCTATCATCTATATTCTAAAAAGACACCACAAATGGTGCTTATTTAAAAAATGAATGTTAGCCACAGAAGAGCCCCACAATGCGGAAGGAGCTAGGGCATCCCACATTCTAATACCCTTTCTGCTCACAGTTTTCATTTCTTGTTGGAAGTTTAGATTCAAATGATCACTTATCAAATTATCAAATAAACATTCAATATAGGATTGGGCCTGCTGAGAGGTGGGTTAAGAGGTGATAGGCATGTTTTAGGTGCCTTTTTTTAAAAAGGGAAAACCTAATGGACACATAGTTGCATCCAAATGAATGAGAGTATCAGCATTTCTGTACTTGCTATACATGAATTTGCTAGAACATACTGAATAAAATAGACTGTAAATCCAAAGGGGTTTCATACCTAAAAACTAGGATGATATGTTTGTCTGAACACACTTCAACAATGTGAGGGAAAAAAGTGAGACCAAATTTATAGCAGTTATATGTTGGGAAGAAATTACTAAAATGCTGCCATAAAAACACATTAGAGACTGTCTAATGCACACTCACTAGCCACTTGTTGCACGTGTCAACGGGAGAGAAAGCAAATGCGTGTGGCCACTTCTCAGCAAGGTTTCACCAATGTATCATAAGCTCTAAACTAAAAAGAGATGCAAGAGCATATTCTATGACCATAAATTAATTTCAGAGCCCAAACTACAGAAGTATAAAACTATGCATACACATACATACACCTAAAGTACTGCATTGCAAAGCAACTGATTTAAAAGACATATATACAATGAAGAGTTACAAAAATCTGCTAGTGAATCCAGAAATAATGAGTTATATCTGTTAGTTACCTGAAATTTCTGGATTCATGAATATAATATATGGGACACTACTAGAATGCTCCTTCTCAGAGGTTGAGGGAATGTGAAACCAGACAGCGGATGCAGAATGAAAGAGTCTGGTAAACTACCTGAAAGCACTCCACATCTGGAAAGAATCGTGGGGGAACCAGCCCAAGACACAATAGTATAGAAAGCAGGCTCAGATTTACAGTATGGGTGGCCTTGTGGCTCATGGAAGTGAAATTTCCACTCTGGGAGGAGCGATCACTAAGAAGCGAGAATATTTCTGATGTGAAAATAGGAAGTCCACTCCAAAGCAACTGGAGGGAACGTGTTCCTCTAGGGTGACTGTTTACTGACCACACAGGGAAGAATAAACTAACCAGATGATCAGAGCCCAGTTCTTCAATTTCTTGAACACGTATTAACCGAGTACCCACTGCGTACCAGGTACCGGGGAGGAAAGGACAAAGAAGACAGGCGCAACTCCTGCTACCATACGGCAGACCCCAGAGACTCTCCATGCACATAGTCATGATGGCCGACCCTGCAACAATGCCACAAAACACAAAGAAATACCACTGTATTTCTCTCAGTAACGAATACCAGATCATTAGCAATACCAGGCAAAGAAGATATCCATGAATCCTGTTTACCAACCCAAAGGCTGGGCATAAGAATTCACATGGCATGTTCACCCACGGGCATCTAATACTGGAATAATTGATTCAAAAGCTCTCTCCCATCCTGTCCTCTTCATTCTGAATGTCCAATGTGATGCAGTTACAATCCAGAAGCTCAAAAATGAACAAATAAACAGAAACCTGAAACCTCATATTCATAGCTGTTAGGCTGAATGATATGAAGTGTACTTTTTTTGTGTCAGAAACAATCAAATATCAGTGATTTCATGCAGTTCAACCTAACAATTTTCTTCCATAAAAAAGCAGCTTTATTGGTTTCTTCATCTGCTTGTTTATAATACACAGATAATTGTAATTCTTTATCACTTTCTAACCTCGAAGACTTAAAAGATTGAAGCAATTCCCTCTCCACAATATCCAACTACTAATCCTACATGCACCCAAGACTACCTACTAGAGACAACCCAGTCCACAGGAGAGAGCCTGCTACACAAATCAGAGTGGGAAGAAGGGGACTAGAAGCCCGGAAAGGTGATAGATCCCAGTCCCTTATTGGGTCCTCAGATCTGGAAAACCACTTAGTGAGAAACTTCCTGGTGATCAAATCCCAACCTGATACTGATTACCACTCCCTGAGATACTGACCTGTTGACTGATTGCTTTGAGATCAGATCATCTATCTCCCGGGACAGCCTTGAGGCTGTCCTGCACCACTGAGCAGAAGTGGAGCACCTTCCTTTAGATTTGAACTTCAAGTCACAGGACATAAGGCAGGAGTCAGAGAAGAATGTGGCTGCAGAATGCTTAAGGGGTTTTCTAATTTCCCATTAGTGAGAGGACCAAGAAAAAAGCATCCTTGAGGAGGTGACACAATCATGGGTGGTGGCATAAAAGAACAATCTAATGTCAATCTGTGGCTTAATCTCTACACATATCTGAAGAGAATTTACTATGGACAAACACTGTGCTAGACGGTATGCGGGAGCAATAAGGGATAGGGCTTGCAAACTCTTCTGGTAAAGAAAACAAATGCATATGAAACATTAAATCACAAAACAAAAGACAATAGTCAATTAATGCCTCCACTGTTAGGATGGAGGATTAGCAATCATTAACAGTTATTACTTTGTTTGCTGTATGTATACGTGACGCGTAGGTAAAGCACATAGTTTCATTTAGTCCTCTCAAATTATCCTCCAAAGAGAAAGTTATTATTATTCATATCATGAAGTTCAATAAACTGAGTCTGTGAAATTTAAGCAAATTATCCAAAATCACATTGCTTTTCGATGGTGAAACTGGAATGTGAATCCAAGTCTGGGTGACTTGGTCATTTCACTAAAATGCTTGGTTGTAGGAAGGAAGGAACATCCCTTCGGTCTGGGATGATGCGGGTAGGTTTTCACAGACTGCAGAGGTAGTGGTGGGGTGTGAAGGAAGGCTGCACTGGAGGGCTCTAGAAGGAAAAGAGAGGCTTTCAGATGGGGATAAACTTCTGAGGAAAAGCTAAGAGGATTCAGTCATTTAAAATTATATCTGTCTTTTTTTTTTTTAAGATTTTATTTATTTATTTGACAGAGAGATAGCGAGAGCAGGAACACAAGCAGGGGGAGTGGGAAGAGAAGCAGGCTTCCCGTGGAGCAGGGAGCCCAATGCGGGGCTCGATCCCAGGACCCTGGGATCATGACCTGAGCCAAAGGCAGACGCTTAACAACTGAGCCACCCAGGCGTCCCATTATATCTGTCTTGTGTATTTACTCTTATTTCCAGCTATATAAATTCCAGGGATGTTAGAGTACCACCACAGAAAAACATGGTCAGATTAAGTGATTCCTAAGTGCCAAATCAAAGACTGGCACTTGGTTGTGCTGCAGTTCTCATGCATGCACGCACACACTCATTTACACATGCACATACAAGGGCATACACTCTCATTCATGCACGCATGCACACAGGTGAGGACATGGGCAAATATTGCAGGAATAAGATTGCCAACACCCTTTCCAGGTAATGGCAGCCTTTTATTTTGAAATTAGGTAATGTCTTTGCTCATTTGTGGTGTTAAAATGCCCTTTTATCAAATGATGGTGATGGAGTTAATATTTAAATAGCATTATTTAACTTAATAGTTTAATAAGCTTTATGTTGTTTTCAAAAATATTTTTTCACATTATTGATCCATGACATTCAAAATCTAGAAAGCGTTAATTTGATTGCTGAATATTATTATAATTAGGGTGTGTTTGAGGAACATCTGTCCATTCCCTTTTACTCTGCATAGATGGGGGCTTGTCATTCCTTTTTGAAAAGTGCTTGACCTTTTGCTAAATATTGCCTAGATTTCTAAGCAGGTTGCCTTAGAAACGTCATGTTGAACACCAATTGTGCTTACTAAGTGTCACTTACTAAGTGTCCATTCCTTTGATACGTTTTAGATATTGCATCCTTAGGATATAGGTGAGGAGTGATCTTTTATTTCACAAATAGTCCCCCCTATGCATGGTGTCCAAGTCCTTCTCAGCACCCTCAGTTACCAGAGAAGGAGAGAAAAGCTGGGTTAGTCAACATTAACCCTTAGGAAAACCACATCTAAAGGTGGCCAGAAGTCCAGTATGAAATATGAAAATATGACATACTCTGCCTCTCCTTGCATTGAATATTTTCATGCAATATGTATATATATGGCTACGAATGTGTGAATAATCAGTGTCTGGAAAGACAGCAACATGGTAGTTACTCCTCCAACTATTGGCTAAAGGGAATACGGAGAAGGCTTGCTCCCCAGGGACACTAAGGACCTACAGATGAAAATCACAGGTAGATCAGGCTGATGCCAATCCAAAAACAGAAAGAACTCTGGCTAAGTCACAGCTTCATACAACCAGCACAAGCTGCCTCTTTCCCATCTCTGAAGGTATCAGTGCAGACAACAGAGGCCCATGTCACGCAATTCCCAGAGCAAGAATTCTATCAGAATATGAGTTTGGTTAGGTTTCTTTGGATTGCCAGCTACAGAAATGGACTCCAGCTAACTTAGCAAAGAGAGGGAGTATTAAAGGCATACTTGGATAGGTCAAGGGAAAAAAAGAGCTAACATATGAGTCTTAGGAAAGTCAGTGAGAAAGATGCTCCAGTACCCTGGTAGCAGGAAATTCTAAATCCATCTTGGGAAGACATACCATTTATGTAATAGCTCTACTAAAACCTTCAGACTTGATGGAAAAAGGATATTTGCCCTTCCTAGAAAGAAAACTAGCCCAATCCAGGTCAATCAGCTATAGCGGGGTCCCTATCACTGGGAACCCACCCTAAATAATGGTTTCACATCAAAAGGAAAGGGGATAGCTAGGATTTGAGGGCCATTCTCATTGGCAATTACTCTAATAATCTCACAGCCTGACGGGTCTATTTCAGCGGTGTGTTGGAACTGGCTGCTACTGCTGGCTACTGAGAGTCAGTTACCTACATCTCTTTCCAGTTCCGTGGTCAGTCAGTACCTTGGCCATGGTAGGAGTATTTACACTATGGAAATTGGCAAATACTACCAATCGGGGCTCTCCCCCCCCCCACCCCCGTTGACCTGTTTTACCAGCACACCACTGGCCTATTTTAAGATTATTGAACACTCTTGCCAAGACTGTTATCCACCCCAGAGGACATGCCACAGATCCCACAATAGGGAATATTTAGCTAACACTCCCCAGCACTTTTTCTGTGCCAAACACTATACTATCCTGCAGCATGATAGCACTATAACACTATAGGATACACTACATAATTCTAACTCTTCTCTATGTATTAAGTCATTCAATCTGCACAGCCATCTAATGAGGCAGGTGCTATTATTTCCCCATTTACAGATAAAGAAGTAGAGTCAGAGGCATGAATTAACTTGCTGGAGTTCACATGGCTAATCGATGGCAAAGTGGAGATTTGAACCCATGAAGTCTGTAATTCAGTAAGTCTCAAAATAAAATAAACAATGTGTAACTGTTGTTCTTAGTAATGATGCCATTGACACAGAAGAAACTGACAACCCAAACACTTTGAACCCAGTGAGGACTTGGTTGAATTCCAATAAAAGGATCTCCCTTTAGTCACAAAGCTGCTGTCGGTGAGAGCAACCCAGCACAGCTCACAACTAGTGCTTGGATGTTCATTCCTTTCATTTTTTGGAATGCCTGTGGACTGAAGCCAAATCTAAACCTGCTACAAATCCTCAGAGAAGAGAGCTATTCACAGTGTATAATGTCAGAATTCCCCAAGTGAGTGGCACTAGCATTTCAGGACTCAGTGGGCAGTGAATTGGCCATGATACCGCAAGCCCAATGAGAAAGGGGAGATAAGTCTGAACCTTCAACCCACCTCCCCCACTGGTACTAATGGGAAAGTAGAAAGGAGGAGACTTATAGAAAGACAGTCACCTGATTTTAGATGTGTGCCTTGGACAAGTCACTTGATACTATACATCTTAAATGAAAATACTGTTACCTACTCCCAAGGTCACTGAGAGGTTCAAATCAGATGACCCACAGAAAAGCATCTTGTCAACTGCAAAATCTCATGAAATTGGCAAGCATTACTATGGGCAGTATCCCTAAGCACACAGCTGTGGTCCCTAAAGCCCAAACAGCCATGGTGCAGCTTGATTTATCCCAAACAATATCTGTGATGGACCCACCATGAGCTGGGCACTGCTTCCATCAGTTGAGCCAAACTTGTTCAGTCCGAGTAAAATCATCAGTCCAAATGGCTGGGGGGTGTTTCACCTGGGACAAAGAGTATAAGCCCATGGAGGGAAAATTACTATGTGGAGGAAATACAGCTTTCCTTTTCCAATGATTCCTTGAAAGATGTGACCATAATCCACTGGCAGGAAAGACAATGGCTCTTTCTAAATGGAATTTAAAAATTATCAATTTTTTAAATCCACTGGACAGTCAATGAATATTTGTTGAATGAATGAATGGGATTCCATGGATCTGGATTCAAATCCTAGTTCAGCACCACTAGGATCTGTGTGATTTGGGGGAAACTAATTCTGTGAATCTCAGTTTCTTTATCCATAAGATGAAAATAGTAATACTCACTCTTGTAGGGTATTATATGAGATAAAATAGGTAAACCATTTAGCACATTTAGTCAAGTATAAGCAATTTTTACTATTATTAATGCAAGCTGTAGTTATCATTAGTTTAATTTATTAATTCACTATTATTATCAGCTACAAGATAAATATGTTCAAATCTCCAATTGTCAAGGGAGTAATATGAGTATTCCCAGCTGCTAGAGACCAGAAGAGAAAACTATTTTTAAAAAAGGAATGTTGAGCAACAATATTCTCAGTTTTCTGTGTTTGTATCTAGAGATTTAGTACGTTCCTAGTGTTTACCATGGTATCACAACTCCACTTGCACACACTTCAGCAAATGTAATTTGGAGAGTAGAAAAAAATTTTCTGGTAAGTGCAAAAAGAAAAACTGAACTCTAAAATTGACATTGTATCCAAGACAACATTTCCACTCTGGATTCTGCCTTCCTTTTTTAAATCACTTAGCAGAACTCTTGAATATCTAAACTCAGTATTTCAATGGATCTTCAGAGCCAAAAAGCTTTCTGCAAAGGATTAAAGAAGTAGCAAAGTGTCATTAAGAATATAAATTTAATTCGCTTGAAGGGAAAAAAAAAAAAAAACGTGTGGCTGTGACAGTTGCTTGTTCTTACACAGAGAATTTTAAAACCCCACAAAATTATAAGGGGAAAAATATCAACGAACTGCTATAGTCAAATAAACGAAAGTCCCATCAATTTATTTGTAGTTTCTCTTTGAACTTCAAATAGACACAGGTGCTAAATGTCTTTCTTTGTTCTGTTAAAGAAGTCTGAAATTCTTAGGCTTTTCTATCCTAAACAACTCAACATGAGCCATGACAATTCTTTGCTCAAATCGAATTAATTTAGCTTCTAGCTTAAAAAAATATAAGGTCCCTTATACAAGTTGTATAATATAGCAAATTAACTGCATTGTATTCCTAACTGATAACTGCCTTCTTTAAGTCTTTTCTTGGCTCAAAAGGGGGAGGGTTGAGGAGACACAGTAACTGTCCTGTTTTGAAGACAAAAAAAAAAATCTATCTCCATTTTAAGACTTTTAAAAACTAATTACAAACAAAATGCTTGCAGTTCTAATGATTGGCTATTAATCTTTTTTTTTCCCAACTTAACCATTTCCTCAAAGATCCATCTGCACTTCATTTATTTATTTCCACATAAAGACAGCTTATAATTCGCTTATCCCAAATTTGAAATACTGGTTTGTCTGTAAATATGGAAGCCTAGAAGAAGCCCCGGTAATTGGTGCTTTTAGCTGCCCACTTAATCTTGCTTAAATTACCAGCGTTCACAATGAGGAATGACCGAGAGGCACAGGTTGAGTAACCATCAGGATGGCAAATGCAGGGTATGAGGTTAATAAAGATTATTGTCAGGAATCTGAACATTATTCCAAATCACGGTAACCAATGACTCACAAATTAAGAGCACTTGCTAACTAGAAGCAAGGTGACGGCAAAGTGGGGTAGTTAAGGCATTATTGCTTCTGTAAACACTAAACTCAAGTATAAAGTAGACATGTAATCTTCAACTCCCCGAACACCCCAATTTGGCCACTAAAGATGCTGTTTTACATTTCCAAACATTTTCCCCTGTCACTACTTTTTATACTTCAGTTCTCAGGTTGTAAGTATTTGTTACTTGCAAAGCAGCCCCCTTTGAACACTGAATCATGGGAGGGATTTGTAACTAACTGCCAATGCTGCCTGCCAAACAAAAACTCCCTGCTGGTGACATGACCACCTAGTGACCTCTAAAAATGTTGTAACAATGTGAAAAATAGCTCCCTCTTGTAGGAAACAGCAATTTTTTAAATTAAACGTACATTGAACGTTCGCTTATATACAGATAAATGGTGTTCAGAGTCACCTTCTCTGTTTCCAATTTCAATCTTTTGAAACCCAGCCCAAACCTAAATAAATAAACGTTGATACTAAGAAGAAACTAAGAGCTCAAGAGCCTTGTGATTTTGCAAACAGCTTTTTTCCATTTTCGAAAATCTAAACTCTGGGCCAGACACAGAACAGGTAATGAAAAGGAACAGGCTTGGCAGTCCCTCTGTGGTTCTAAGCTGAAAAATACGTCAGGCAGAAATAAGTGGCTATAATGTGGCAGGCTTAATGTCTTTAAAAGTTTGCAGCTTGCTAGAGAAAAAAAAATTTTTTAAACAGTTATAACATTTACAAATTGAAACACAATCACTAAGCTAAAAAGCCACCTTGACATAATTTCATTATCCTCAGACTTCTAAGTGTATTTTTATCATCTTCGAGTATTTTTGCACCTACATGATAGGAGGTGCATACATAATAGTAGGCATATGTAATAGCATGCTACATCATAGTAGGCACTGATAATCATTAAAACTGGGGGCACCAGGAGGCTTTTTGATGCTAACATGATCTTAGGTAACTGTAATATAGTGAATCTGCTTTATGCCATTTGACATCAAAATATTCAAGACTAGTCTCACTTTAAAAGGTGCAACGAAGCTTCCCCTACATGCCCAATGGGACACAAGAAATGGGAAATTGGACTTGACAGTAAGTATTTTTGATGCCGTGAATCACTGGTTTTCCGGTTAGCTTATCTTTCTAAAATTTCAAAATTAAAAGTCTCAGAGCACCAGAGGTATGACATGTCAAAGGCTGTTTCACTTTAATGCGTCTGTTGTTCATCCTGACATCTCCTTCTGATGAATTATTTCCAAACACTGGCCCAAGCCACGAAAAATCAAATCACTTGAAAACAGAGTGGCCCCTAACAACTGTTTGTTTCCAAGCCATTAAAATGCCTGGAAGATCACTGGTTTTAGAAAGGGTAGTCAGTCTTTCTTGCCTCTTTGAATCTCTCACCTATCACCCCACCTCCCCCTACCAAGGCAAAGAAAACCACTTCAGGATCCCTCCCTCAAATAGGGAGAAAGCCAAAGGACCTACTTTTAACTCTGATTTAAAAAATAGTAAGATACAAAGAAGAAAGGAAAAAAGAAAAGCATACCCAAATCCGTGTTAAAATATGCTTCCACCTTTTCAACTTTTAATTTAAAACCCACTTTGCTAATACATGAACACACCAAATTCAATATGCTTTTGGTAAAAGTGTTCCACATTGAACTAAAACCTATTCTGCTTGAAACTAAACTGAATCCTGGCTATCATTTCCAGCCAAGGAGGTCTGCCCTTTATTTTGTGACATTTTCCCCAGCTTTAATTAGCAATTCTGTAATATGTAAGTTGTTCCGGAAGACTTATCTTCTACAAAAGAGCACTAAGATGTAACTGAGCATAAAGCAAATTTGGATTTTTAAAGAAATTCAAGAGGTGGCAGAAGACCTGCTTTCCAGACTGACCTCTATCTCAGGCTTTGTGGTGAGGCAGTTCACAGTGGCAATATGATTTGACTAATGTTATATCCAAATTCATGTGATAATTATAACTATACATATAAAATCATCATAATACAGTTATATTTGGTGGATCTATATGAAATTGCTAGGATGCAGGTAGGTTCAACACATAAAAATGACAATATAGGATTCAATCTAATAATAAGGCACCTTACTTTCTGCATATATGAAATCAGGATAATATTCTCATAGGATTGATGTGGGAAGTCAATGAATGCCATCTATAAAGGACTTAGTAGAATGCCTGAAATATGGTAAGCATTCAGTAAATGCATGTGGTAGGAGGAGAAGGAATTATAAACCTGTAAATATTGTTCATTTTGAATATTCCAATTGTTTAGGCAATTGATGCTTACATAAACATTGGCTGTTTGTCAAATAGCTTACAATTTAAGAAATGTAATCACAATTCTTAGTTAATATCAACTAAGTGTTCTCTGTCAAATATTTTTTAAAAAGTCAATTTTATTTTAGGCTCAGGTAATAAATTTTTTTTTGTGAAAGACCATTCTATCAAATCAAGATAAATATTAGATCAACATACACACATTTATGTCTTTGAATTCTTATATTTTGTATTCAAGTAACAATAGGGACAATTTTATCACACGGAGAGAATCACATTTGATCACTAGTAGAGAGGCTAAAATATTAACTCTTTTCCAATTCCTTGGCTATCCAATATTTCCTAGCAATTCCCTGAGCTGGGCCAGGTGATGCTAGTAATCCACTATTCTCCCCAAAACATGGGGTGTTCTAAGTTCATGAAGAAGAGACAGTTCCATATATTAAGTTTGATCTAAAAATCTTCCAGGTAAAAAGCTATATCATACTAAATTATCCATTTCTGAAAGATTAAAGAACTGGAATCTATGGCCAAGATAGTCTAGGATTTTTGAAATGTGTTCAACCACATCAAGTGAATTGGGTTCCCCAGCTCCAAACTACCCACACCACAGCCACTCCGCTCACACCTAGGAAGGTCACAGAAACCTCTGCCTCTTCTCATTGTGTGTTTTTCCTAGAACTCCAACATCCTTGGACACACTTCTTTGATTGGTATCGTGAAAGGTGAGGGGTGGACTAATGAAGGGTGGACTCCTGCCATCCTTCAAAGCACCCCCCACCGCCCCCCACACACACCAGTGGCCCTATACGCCCTTCAGGAATCTTTGGACTTTTAAGATCTCTGCCCCCATTTTACAACTTTCTGAGTTAGGTTTCCTTGTCTCCTAGGACATTGCTAGCCTGCAGTCTGCGAGCTGGCATTCAGACAAGGCAGGTCATGTCTGTAGCCAAAAGAAATCCAGCCATTTAATCTAAGAAATTGTGGATGTTGGATCTTCCCACTCTTCTTATTATGCATTAAAAGCCAAACCAACTCAAACTATATAACACTTTCCAAGAATGTTACAGTGGGTTTATGTCAATGAAGGTGAATGGATCAAATATATTCTTCAGTGAGGTCTCTACCAATAAATAAGGCTTAAGCATATTAAAAGAGAGTCTATTTTCGAAATTCAAAATACTTGGCTTACCAAGGTGAGGGCTAACCACCAAATTCTACCAGATAAGGTGGTTTTTCTTTTTTCTTTTTAGATTATAGACTCTGACTAATTCTTAATATTTTTAGTTCTTTGCAGTGGAATTTCAATTTGGAATAAAATTTTACTCCCTAACAATTAAGCCAAACCTCAAAAGCAACTCTATTTTACAACATTTCAGGCTCCCCCAGTTTACCTATCTATAGAATTCCTCCTTTTGTACCAATCCAACAGAGCATAAATTAAAACAAATTGGGAGCAGTATTCTAAAGGAAACAGTCCCTGAGTTGGTACATTGTTGTGCCACTTCTTGAAATTTTGAAAATTATAATTGTATTACAACTTTAAGAAACAACTTCCTAAATTTTGCATGAATAAAGATAATGACTACTTCACAGTTCACTTAAATCACTCAGGTCTTACTCCATCTTCTCGACATTTGCACAGGAAGAAGGGTTCCCTACCGTCTCCTCCCCCTCACTGGGAGTCAGACCAGCTGGGATATTTTAAGTCTCTTTCATTAAAAAAAGAAGGTTAAGGTCAAAATAAGTATGATAAACATGGTAGTTTCTATTCTCAATACTCAAGGACGAAAGACTAAACAACAAAAAAATGTAACATTAAAATTCACTATATGAATGATGAAGCTTGTTTTTTCTTTCCGTGCAACATAATCATGGAGGAGAAAAAGCGCTTTGGAAAACAGCAGGTTTTACCTTTAGCAAATCTAGTCTTTTAAATGGAACTAGTAGTTAGTTTTACAGCTGTACATTCCTTTAATTTATATGTTTCCAATTATCTGCATGACTGACATTTTCAAGTTTTACAGTTGATCTTGAAGAGCAGTGCACTTAAACTTACATGAAGAATATTTTTCCACAAAAGAAAAAATAAGGAAACTGCTTTACTTTAACGGGTTCCTCTTCATGCATTAGAAGTTTGAGCATTTTGGTTAAAGTTTCTTTAAAAGTTAGTCAATTCCAACGCCATGACTTTTCATAATACATACTTTGTTACTGGGTTTAAACTTTTTACCTACAGAGTGTCAGCCCCCTCCCTGACATAAGCCCCCTACCAAACAGTAGTCCAGTGTCAAGGTTATCACATAAAAACAGACTGTAGGTTTCAGTCTCATTCTTCTCTAATGGCTGAAAAAAGCAAATTCACAGCCCCGATGGAATAGCATGTTGACATATGAGACCCTGCAGTATCATAGGTAAATTATGTGCCTCCCACTGTCCAAAGTCAAGGAGCAGACTGGATTCTTCAGAAACACATTCTGAAGCTGTTTTATCTTCCAATCACCTTCTTCCTTAAAGGTAATAGTCTACTGTCTGTAACGTAAGCAACTATCTCAGTGTGGTTGTAAAAAATTGATTAGGGGCACTTTGGAGACCCCAACCCAGTGTTTTTAATGATTGTTACAGGGATCAGCTCTTTGATATTTGCTGCCTACAAAGGCAGAAATATTCTTTTACTGTGGCTCAGAAACACTGGAAATAGACTGAGTAGCAAAACTTAGTTATCAAATCTAGTTGTGATTCAATACATTATTAAAGTATTTTCACATATACGGTGGGGAAAAAAAATAAACAAACTATGACGTACAATGAAGACATCCCTATTAAATGCTCATTCATATGGAACCCGCCTTCCCACAGGGTGTCTCTGCTGGTCTGCCTGAAGGTGGTTCAGTGCATGAGAATGTGCCGTATAAAAACAACCCTCAGATAAAATAATTCAGAAATAACGCTACAATTATTTGACACATACAATAAGCATATGGAGTCAGTTAACTGAGGAATGAAATACAGCAGACAGTAGTGGTTCAGGGGTGTCTTGACTTGTTTCTGGAATAGGAGAGCCTAAAAGGTGTGATATAAACCTAGGGAAAAAAAACAATGATGAGACGAAGACCTTCCTCCAAAAGGAGTAGATAGGCCCAGGGTGGATGGGAACACGGGAAGACAGGAGGTGTATCTTTAGCATCACCATGTGCTGATCCAGAACCTCTGCCAACATTAATGTAGATGCTTTGAGGATTAGATGAGATAGCGTACTGAAACTTACAATGCAAATCAAAGAGGTTGCTGCTGCTTTGATGACTGTTGTTGTTCTTACTTCAGCTATTCCTATCATCATCATTATTATTGCTACAGCTCAGGTACCAGCAAACTTTTTCTGTAAAGGGCCAGACAGTAAAGATTTTTGGCTTTATAGGTAGGCTTGCTCAATTTAGCAAATAAAAACACAAGAGTCCAGTTAATTTGGCGAGGGGGGGAAAGATGGCGGAGGAGTAGGGGACCCTATTTCAACTGGTGGATTGAGCTGGATATCTACCAGACCACTCTGAGCACCCACGAAACCAGCCTGAGATGTAAGAAGATCTGGATCTCTACAAACAGAATATCACAGGCGGTTGGTTTTGAGGTACAAAGCGGAGAGCCGTGATTCTGCGGGCAGGTATCGGAGGATAAACGGCAGTGGGAGGGTGCCTGGCCGTGGGGATCCTACACCTACGGTGAGTGACAGCCTCGCGCGCTGCGGACAGGCACAGACTCGCAGACCAGTAGTGTCGGGAAAGGACTTTAGGGCAGCCCCCGGGGTGGAGGACCAGACCGGCGGGGTCGCGCACACGCGAACTGCAGCCCCCTGGACAGAAACCCGGAGCGACGGTCGCGCGCACGCGAACTGGAGCCTCCGAGACGGAAACCCGGTGCACCGGGGTCCCGCTGGTGAACTGCAACCTCCGGGGTGGAAACCCCGAGTGGCGGAGTCGCGCACACGCGAACTGCAGTCCCCGGGACAGGACCCCAAGTGGCGGAGTCGCGCGCGCGACCTGGGAGCAGCTGGTGGTTTTAGAAGCACAAAGGGCAGAGACGTGCCCCGACCTGGAGGCAGGACTGGGAGCGCTGCGGAGGGGTGCACAACCCAGGACGCTGCAGTTTATAGCAGCACAGACAGAAACGGAGACAGTGTGGCCTGGAGGGCTCACTGAAGAACAGACTGAGGTCTCTCTGCTCTGAGACAGAGGGTTGGAAATGGTCTCTTCTGCTCTGACTCGCGGAAGAGACGGGGAAAGCCGCCAGGGAAAGGCGCCAGAGAACAAAAGCCCCAAAGACTGATTCCCGCTGAGCCCATCCCCCGCCACAGGGGCGCAGGGCAACTCCGCCCAAACAGGGCTGCCTGAGTAACAGCGCAGCAGGCCCCTCCCACAGAAGACAGGCTGGGAAAACAAGAGGCCAGCAACCCTAAGGTCCCAAGAAAACAGGTGCTTCTTGCTTGGGTTCTGGTCAATAATTTAGACTCTATACATTCCCTCAAACACCCATCAACAGAATGACTAGGAGGAGGAGCCCCAAAACAGAAAAGACTCAGAGATTATGACTTATGCTGCAGATTTACAAATGGATGCAGATATAACCAAAATGTCGGAGATGGAATTCAGGCTAGCAATTGTGAAGACAATGGCTAGAATGGAGAAATCAATTAATGGCAACATAGAGTCTCTAAGGGCAGAAATAAAAGGGGAATTGGCAGAACTTAAAAATGCTATCAATGAGATCCAGTCCAATCTAGATAATCTAACAGCTAGGGTAACTGAGACAGAAGAGAGAATAGGCAATCTGGAAGACAGTATAATAGATAAAAAGGGAAAAGAGGAGGCCAGGGAAAAACAACTCAGAATCCATGAAAATAGAATCAGAGAAATAAGTGACACCATGAGGCGTTCCAATGTCAGAATCATTGGAATCCCGGAGGGAGTGGAGAGAGAGAGGGGGCTAGAAGATGTATTTGAGCAAATCGTAGCTGAGAACTTCCCTAATCTGGGGAATGAAACAAATATTCCAGTCCTAGAGGCAGAGAGGACCCCTCCTAAGATCAAGGAAAACAGGCCAACACCCCGGCATGTAATAATAAAACTTGCAAATCTTAGAACCAAGAAAACCATCTTAAGGGCAGTTAGGGGGAAGAGATTCCTTACGTACAGAGGGAGGAACATCAGAATAACGTCAGACCTATCCACAGAGACCTGGCAAGCCAGAAAGGCCTGGCAAGACATATTCAGGGTACTAAATGAGAAGAATATGCAGCCAAGAATACTTTATCCAGCAAGGCTTTCATTTAGAATGGATGGAGAGATGCAGAGCTTCCACGACCGGCAGAAGTTGAAAGAATATGTGACCACTAAGCCGGCCCTGCAAGAAATATTAAGAGGGGTTCTATAAAAGGAGAAAGACCCCAAGAGTGATCTACAACAGAAATTTACAGGGACAATCTATAAAAACAATGTCTTCACAGGCAACATGATGACAATTAATTCATATCTTTGAATAATCACTCTCAACGTGAATGGCCTAAACGCTCCCAAAAAACGGCACAGGGTTGCAGATTGGATAAAAAGACAGGACCCATCCATATGCTGTCTACAAGAGACTCATTTTGAACCTAAAGATACATCCAGACTGAAAGTGAAGGGATGGAGATCTATCTTCTATGCCAGCAGACCTCAAAAGAAAGCTGGGGTAGCAATTCTTGTATCAGACAAATTAGATTTTAAACTAAAGTCTGTAATAAGAGACACAGAAGGACACTATATCATTCTTAAAGGGTCTATCCAACAAGAAGATCTAACAATTGTAAATATCTATGCCCCCAACATGGGAGCAGCCAACTACATAAGCCAACTGTTAACCAAAATAAAGAGTCCTATTGATAACAATATGTTAATTGTAGGAGACCTCAATACTCCACTCTCAGCAATGGACAGATCATCTAAACAGAAAATCAACAAGGAAACAAGAGCTTTGAATGATACATTGGACCAGATGGACGTCATAGATATTTACAGAACATTCCACCCTAAAACAACAGAATACTCATTCTTCTCGAGCACACATGGAACCTTCTCCAGAATAGACCATATACTGGGTCACAAATCAGGTCTCAACTGATACCAAAAGATTGAGATTATTCCCTGCATATTCTCAGACCACAATGCTCTAAAACTGGAACTCAATCAGAGGAAAAAAATTGGCAGAAATTCACACACTTGGAAGCTAAAGACCACTCTGCTCAAGAAAGTTTGGGTCAACCAGGAAATCAAAAAAGAACTTAAACAATTCATGGAAACCAATGAGAATGAAAACACATCGGTCCAAAACCTATGGGATACTGCAAAGGCGGTCCTAAGGGGGAAATACATAGCCATCCAAGCCTCACTCAAAAAAATAGAAAAATCCCAAATTCACCAACTAACTCTACACCTTAAGGAACTAGAGAAAAAACAACAAACGACGCCTAAGCCATGCATTAGAAGAGAAATAATTAAAATTAGAGCAGAAATCAATGAATTAGAAACCAGAAACACAGTAGATCAGATCAATGAAACTAGAAGTTGGTTCTTTGAAAGAATTAATAAGATTGATAAACCACTGGCCAGACTTATCCAAAAGAAAAGAGAAAGGACCCAAATTAATAAAATTATGAATGAAAGGGGAGAGATCACGACCAACACCAAGGAAATAGAAACAATTATGAGAAATTATTATCAACAACTATATGCCAATAAACTGAGCAATCTGGATGAAATGGATGCCTTCCTGGAAACCTATAAGCTGCCAAGACTGAAACACGAAGAAATTGACAACTTGAATAGGCCAATACCCAGTATCGAGATTGAAGCAGTGATCAAAAACCTCCCAAAAAACAAGAGTCCAGGGCCTGATGGATTCCCTGGGGAATTCTACCAAACATTCAAAGAAGAAATAATACCTATTCTCCTGAAGCTCTTTCAAAAAATAGAAACAGAAGGAAAACTTCCAAACTCATTCTATGAGGCCAGCATTACCTTAATCCCCAAACCAGGCAAAGACCCCATCAAAAAGGAGAATTTCAGGCCGATATCCCTGATGAATATGGATTCCAAAATCCTCAACAAAATCCTAGCTAATAGGATCCGACACTACATTAAAAGGATCATCCACCACGACCAAGTGGGATTTATCCCTGGGATGCAAGGGTGGTTCAACATTCGCAAATCAATCAATGTGATAGAACACATTAATAAGAGGAGAGAGAAGAACCATATGGTCCTCTCAACTGATGCAGAAAAAGCATTTGACAAAATACAACATCCTTTCCTGATTAAAATTCTCCAGAGTATAGGGATAGAGGGAACATTCCTCAAGTTCATAAAATCCATCTATGGAAAAGCCACAGCGAATATCATTCTCAATGGGGAAAAGCTGAGAGCCTTTCCCTTAAGATCAGGAACACGTCAAGGATGCCCACTCTCGCCACTATTGTTCAACATAGTACTAGAAGTCCTAGCTACAGCAATTAGACAACAAAAAGAAATAAAGTTATTCAAATTGGCAAAGAAGAAGTCAAACTCTCTCTTTTCACAGACGACATGATACTTTATGTGGAAAACCCAAAAGACTCCATCCCCAAATTATTAGAACTCATCCAGTAATTCAGTAATGTGGCAGGATACAAAATCAATGCACAGAAATCAGTTGCTTTCTTATACACTAACAACGCAACTGTAGAAAGAGAAATTAGAGAAACGATTCCATTAACAATAGCACCAAAAACCGTAAGATACCTCGGAATAAACCTAACCAAAGAGGTAAAGGATCTATACTCTAGGAACTACAAAACACTCATGAAAGAAATTGAAGAAGACAGAAAAAGATGGAAAAATATTCCATGCTCATGGATCTGAAGAATAAACATTGTTAAAATGTCTATGCTACCCAGAGCAATCTATACCTTCAATGCCATCCCGATCAAAATTCCAATGACATTTTTTTCAAAGTGCTGGAACAAACAATCCTAAAATTTGAATGGAATCAGAAAAGACCCCAAATCGCCAAGGGAATGTTGAAAAAGAAAAACAAAGCTGGGGGCATCACGTTGCCCGATTTCAAGGTATATTACAAAGCAGTAATCACCAAGACAGCATGGTACTGGCACAAAAACAGACATATAGACCAATGGAACAGAATAGAGAGCCCAGATATGGACCCTCAACTCTATGGTCAAATAATCTTTGACAAAGCAGGAAAAAACATGCAATGGAAAAAAGACAGTCTCTTCAATAAATGGTGCTGGGAAAATTGGACAGCCACATGCAGAAGAATGAAACTCGACCATTCTCTAACACCATTCACAAAGATAAACTCAAAGTGGGTGAAAGACCTCAATGTGAGACAGGAATCCATCAAAATCCTAGAGGAGAACACAGGCAGTAACCTCTTTGACATCGGCCACAGCAACTTCTTACAAGATACATCTCCAAAGGCTAGTGCAACAAAAGCAAAAATGAACTTTTGGGACTTCATCAAGATAAAAAGCTTCTGCACAGCAAAGGAAACAGTCAACAAAACAAAGAGGCAACCCACAGAATGGGAGAAGATATTTGCAAATGACACTACAGATAAAGGGCTGGTATCCAAGATCTATAAAGAATTTCTCAAACTCAACACTCCCCCCCAAAAAAATAACCAAGTCAAAAAGTGGGCAGAAGACATGAACAGACACTTCTCTGAAGAAGACATACAAATGGCTAACAGACACATGAAAAAATGTTCATTATCATTAGCCATCAGGGAAATTCAAATCAAAACCACATTGAGATATCACCTTACACCAGTTAGAATGGCAAAAATGGACAGGGAGAGAAACAACAAATGTTGGAGAGGTTGTGGAGAAAGGGGAACCCTCTTCCACTGTTGGTGGGAATGCAAGTTGGTACAGCCACTTTGGAAAACAGTGTGGAGGT
>NW_022589716.1:13026618-13052751 GCF_004348235.1 Phoca vitulina
TGGGGAGGGTATGTGTTCTGGTAAGCGCTGTGAATTGTGCAAGACTGTTGAATCTCAGATCTGTACCTCTGAAACAAATAATGCAATATATGTTAAGAAAGAAAAAAAGAAGAAGAATGTAGCAGGAGGGGAAGAAGGAAGAGGGGGAAATCGGAGGGGGAGAAGAATCATGAGAGACAATGGACTCTGAAAAACAAACTGAGGGTTCTAGAGGGGAGGGGGTTGGGAGCATGGGTTAGCCTGGTGATGGGTTTGAGGAGGGCACGTTCTGCATGGAGCACTGGGTGTTATGCACAAACAATGAATCATGGAACACTATATCTAAAACTAATGATGTAATGTATGGGGATTAACATAACAATAAAAAAATTAAAAAAAAAAAAGAAGATAGTAGGAAGGGAAAAATGAAGGGGGGGAATTATTGGAGGGGGAGATGAACCATGAGAGACTATGGACTCTGAGAAACAAACAGGGTTCTAAAGGGAGGGGGCTAGGGGAATGGGTTAGCCTGGTGATGGGTATTAAGGAGGGCACGTATTGCATGGAGCACTGGGTGTTATACGCAAACAATGAATCATGGAACACTACATCAAAAACTAATGATGTAATGTATGGTGACTAACATAACATAATAAAATAAAATTAATAAAAAACCAAAAAAACAAACAAAAAAAAAAACAAAAAAAAAAATAGAATCTTAAAAAAAAAGTTGGATTCTCATGATACAGCTTTATGAACATTGTTTTAGTATATTTACTAACTCACACATGCAGACCTATCTCTTTCAATCTTACAGAGTCCCCAAACCAAGTTCTCAGATATTAACATTCTCAGAAACATTTTCACCATTTCCGTTATCCTATTAGTTTAAAATAAAGTTTTATAATTCTTACTTTTAAGCCCTGCAATGTAGTCCAAATTTAGAAAAAGTGTTTACCTCTCTAACACAGATAGTTCTAACTGAAATTAAGTCTCTGCAAGAGCCATACAGATTATGAAGGAACATTTGCAATTATTAGCCCCATTTACAAGCAATTTCTTTTTCTTTTCAGGCAATTTTCACTTCCAGGTAAGCACAGACTGCTGCCTCCTCCTTAGCTCTGCCAACCCTTGGAAGAGAACGAAATTTTGCCACATGTGCTATCGCAGTTTACCATGCTTACTTGTTAATGGCTTCTTGTCTGCTGAACTGTATACACTGGGCCTATGCCCATCACAGTCTCCGACACTTGGCCCAGAGCCTGGCAGATGCTAAACCCACAATAAGTGTTGGCTGAATGTTTATACGAGTGAATGAGATACCTTAGGGCTCTGGTCATGCTGTTATTTTGCTCATCAAACTTTGCTTTCCTAGACAGAGCAAAAGCAAAGCTCTGCGTAGGTCATATGATCTTAAAGTCTGAATTAATGGATTCTAAACTAGTAAGGTCTTCTGATAGTTTCTTAGGCATCCCCAAGATATTTTGGCAATCATTGAATGAATCCCTACTTTTATTTACCCACATATCTCCCTAGGATTCATCTGCAGGCTAACTAACACCCAATAAAAGCTAGAAACATAAGAATAGAGGCATGGGGCCTCCTTTTCCCTGTCTCTTAAATGAGGGGAGTACTTCTCTGCTATATGTTGCTGAATATGACTATGAACAACAGAATTCAAGCCAGCCAGGCCCATTTTTGGTGGGGCTTTTCTTCTTTTTGGCAACACATTTGGGGTTAGAATTGACTGCCAAATTCTAGAGCCCTTCAACTCTGTGCCAAAGTGTCAATTTCAAGAATTACCTATTAGAACAATTTCTAGGAGACGGGTTTTAATCCAACTCAAGATAGCTTCTTAGAAGTTGTCAACGTACTACTGGTTCTTCCAATGGTCATAAACGTAGTCATAATCAAGTCTCCCTACATAATAGTCTCATGATCTATTTCTCCTCCCCCACCTTTTTTTTGACTGAATGAAGCTGAAATTCCTAAAATAGAGAATTCAGACCAGGGTACATATGTGACCATACTATCCTCATAAATCAAATTATGCAAAACACATGCAATTACCCACATTACCTGCTTAAATAAAAGACTTTTTTTTTTCCTCTCAAGACACAAGAACAATCTAAAATCTAGTTTTCTTGGCAGATTAAGTTGCCCATCCATCTCCAGCCATTGGTACTTGTTCAAACTAGTGTAATGGCTCTGCACAGGCTGATCCTCAAGGTCCCCACATTCATATTTAATCTACAGATAAATGCAGCAATCAATCTTTCCCAGGGTCTAAGAGAGCTATTGTATTCCACTCGATGACGTAGCACGTGCAACTATTGTTATGGCTTTCTGCCCTAATGACTCAAAATGAACATTTTTAGACAATCTAAACTGGCAGAGGCATCCTCAACAGAGGGAACGTGCATGAGAGAGTGGGTCGTTACTTACGGTTTTTCCCAGAGGTTCGGGGAGCAGCTGTCACTGGAGCTATTACATCATGCAGAGTGCATTAATACGAAACAGCGCAAGGGCTGCTTTAGAGAGGAGGCAGCAGACTAGAGGAAAAGCCTGAGGAAATCTTGTGCGTGTCCACAGAGCTGCTATTCCTCGCCTGTTCAGGTGAGTTTGAGTTTAGTGTATTTTGCTGACTAAAATGATTAAATGACCCCACTGTCTCTGTTTTACTTTTCAATAATCTCAGAAAAATATTTTTGTGATAGAATGAGAGTGAGAGTGGTAGAGTAGTGTGGCCCTTGGATGAGCTGGCTCCAGGCCAGACTCCAGACTTGGGGAGGAGCCTGCCAAGGGGCTCAGACCCCCTGCCACGGGGGCGCCCAGGCTCCGCATCCCACAGCACTAAGGGAACTGCAGGAAGCTACTTCTACCGCCCAGGCCTGCAGTAGAAATCAGAGGCTGATTTCAAAGTCCAGTCCACCCCCAGCCAAGCTAAATCCCAGCAGATCACCAAGATCACTGTTGTCGCTGGGGGCTGGCAATAGGAAAGCTGGGGATGTGGAGAATCTGCACCATTTAAGGTTACATGTTTCCTAGCTCTCTCCACAGGGAAAGAGAACAAAGACCCAAACAGAATAAAAGAGGAATGGACATGCAAGTGTTTGGGTGGATGGTTTTAATTGAATCAAACCACAATATGAGAGCTCTCCCTGTCTAGCCTTGGAAATGACCCAAGGAGGCCAGGCAGGGTTAGCATTTCAAGTGGATGTGGAGAAAATCAGACTGCAGTTCACCCCAGGAACAATGAGGAGGACAGGAGATGAGTGGAGCTTGAGAGATAGGCTGAGATCCCACAAAGGAAGGTATCTTGAAAGGCAGTGCTCACCCTCGAGTCCCACCTCTTATGTCTGGCACAGCTTAGAAGGGGCTGATGACCCTCTTGGAGACCTCAGGCATGCTGGGATTGGGTTATGTATAGAACTCTGGGACTATAACCCAGAACTTAGCTTCTCTGAAAGCCCAACATCTAGGGAGAGAAAGGGCGGACAAAAAGCACTCTATATTCCTCCTTTGCCATCCTACCTCCAATTCCTGGAACAGGATTCCTGAGGGTGGGTCACCTGCCTAATCCCCCATATCTTAGCCCAGGTCACCTCCCTTTCCTATTATGTTTGTCTTGTCACATATTTTCCCCAGGTCATTCAGGCAGCAAATATTTATTTGTTGTGTGCCAGGCCCTGGACTGGGCATCAAGGATACAATCGTGAGCAAAACCAGGAAAGGGCCCTGCTGTATTCTGGAGTTATGACTTAATGGGTGGAGGGGGGGCAATAATAAGTGAGGAAGTGCTAATTAAACAGTCATACAGATAAAATGTAAACTTTGGCGCTCCAATGGCATAATCGATTAGCATGCAGTACTATAAAATGTAAATTGCTCAGAGGGCTTTGGTTCTTTTGCCAGGAGTGCCAGCTTCCAAGTCACTAGCACCTTCTTCTATTGCTAACGTATCTGCCAGCTCCAAAGTGGCTGGTTCCAGGGCCTGTCAAAGACCCCAGAGGCTTCAGCAAGGCAGCCTATTCAATTTTCACTGGCTGTCCTGACTGCGGACGCCTTGCCTTCAGGCACATGTGTGAGGGAAGTAAAACAGAAAACTCCCTGTGTGACAGATGCCCAGTGCTACTCAAAGTCACTTCTGCCTCTCAGCCCCAGCTTCATTTATGATGCTTTCATTTGCAGGAGACAAGGTGGTCCTTCATGTGTTAGACCTCTAAGGAGCCTGCCTAATCAGACATGCCCAGATACATGAAGACAGCTTAAACCAGGAATGGCAAAGAGACCTGCTCTGATCTATGGGTAATGCCCACTGGGACACTAGACTGAAGAGGGTTTTGAGGTTGAGCAAGAAATAATTGTTTTGAGTGATTACTGATGTCATCTACAGACATGAAAATGAAATGTCCTCCCTATGACAACCAGGCTATGAAGACACCTAACATTCATTTGACAAATATTTGAGTGCCTACTAAATACCAAATGTAGAAGGATGGGAAGAAGGCTGATTGACAAATCAGAATGCCAATTCTGGAACAAAGCATCATCTGGGTATCCAGAAGCCAGACTCTTCACACCATTCATTCATTCATTCATTCAACAACTAGTAATGGTCACCGACTCTGTCATAGGCATTGTGCTTGGTGCTGGGGACACAGTGGTGAATTTGAAGGACTAGGTTCTGCCTTTCTGAAATTCAAAGTCTATAGTAAAGAAGAAAAATAAACAAGTAAACAAATATAATTTCAGATAAAGACAACCCAAAAGAATAAAGTGATAAAGAGTTACAGGGGCGAAGGTAGACTTTAACCAGACTTTCCTTTGTGAAGAAGATATGTGACTTGAGCCCTGAAGCATGGAGGAGATGGGGTCACCCATGGGCATATCAGAGGGAAGAGCATATGCAGCAGGGGGAACAGTAAGTGTAAAAACTGTGAGCCAGGAATGAGCTTAGAAAAATCAAATTGGTGGGGCTGGAGCTTAGAAGTGAAAGGGAGATGGATACCATATGGGTGAGGGGAAGTAGGCAGGGGGCAGAGACAGGCTGCACATTCTAGTGAGGAGTTTGGACTTTACTGTATTTTTTGTGTTAACTTTAATTATGTAAATGCAGTGATATGTGTATGAAGATATAGTGCAGGAAACGACATGATCTAACCCATGCCCTAAGACCGTTCCCGTGGCTGCTGTCTGGATGGATTTTAGGGTTGGGGTAAGAGCTGGACCATGGTTTCCTCATCTGTAAAATGGGGGTGTGGGATGTCACAGGCTCCAATGTGCCTTTGGCTCTGTAACTCTAGCATCTGCAATGCACTGGGCTGAGCTCCAGGGCTGTGTGAGACTGTCTGCCGTGTTCAATGTGATCCTCCTCAGAACTCTGACCAGGGCCACGCACACAGGGGAGGTCAGGAAATATATCCTGAATGAATGTCTGCTTTCCACACACAAAACACCTGCCTTCTTGCCATTTAAGAAGTCTGCCCTTCTGGACCTTGGAGGTCACCATCATTACTGATGAGGTCAAGCCATTCAGCATTTATTCAGGGCTGGGCTGGGGGCTAAGACTCAGTCCAGCCTGGGTTAGGAGCTCTGGGGCACACAAAGCTATCCTCTAATAGTTTATATGGATGGCCCCCTTTCCTTCCCTGCTGATCCTATTCCCAAGCACATTTTAGGGGCAAAACCACAGAGTTTCTGTCTGGGGTGGGCAGAAGGTGGAGAAAGTACATACAAGTATAGGGGGTGAAAGGAACAAAGGTCTGAAGGTGGAATTACAGGGTATTGTTAGACAATGTTGTATAGTCCAGACTTTAGCTTTCAGAGGATTAAAAATTACAAATATATTTGGTTGAGTAATATGAAATTGTCATTTTTCACATTAAAAAAAAGCGAAATATCAGCAATTTCATTCAGTTCAACATAATATATAGAAACCAAATTATGGAAGGCCTGAGTGCCATGTTTAGGGATTGAGTATTCATCCCACAAGCCACAAAGAGTTATACGTGTTTCTAAGGAAATCTATATACAGTCTCAGCTGGATTTTAGAAGATAACTGGCAACAGTTGAACAAAACCCTGGAAAGGCAAGTGAATGGAAAGAGGAGGATTGGGCAGAAGGTTCTTATGGTAGATTATTTTACCATTCCCAGTTATTCGCTCCCTACATTCCTGTAAGAGCAGCCAACATCCCTTCCCACTGCCAGGTGATTTGCAGGGCCTTCCAATAGGAAGAGTATACTCTCCTCCTTACCACTGTCCAGCTTGGCCATGGGACCTGTTTGACCATTAAGATGCAAGAGGAAGTGATACATGCCAGTTCTAAACAAAAACACCAAGACCATTGTGTAATTCCTCTCTGCCATGAGAATGGTATGTCCCAAACAGAGGCTGCTACTTCATCCTGGATGCTCAAGTGACAATCACATGAAGAGCCCCCACTGGCCCATGACTGATCTATAACCACTGAGCTGTGGGGGTCATGTGTTATACAGCAAAGCTGACTACTACAGCTTATAAACTGGCACACTTCGAGCCATTTCTGACCCATAAAAGCATTTGTTTAATGGAATTTAAAAAAGTTTTTTTTTTTTTAATTAGTTGCCTTTATTTAAAAATCCCAATGTGGGGCTTTCTTTAACAACAGTAAGAATTAGTAATACTGAGGTTGTACTCCTACATGACAGAAATCACCTGGAAATAAGCCAGAACTGCCCCTTCAATGGGGCAGATGTTCTTGAGTCCTCACTATGTCCTAATGTCCCTCTGGATCTGGATCTCTGAGTTGGTTGCCAGTTATCACAACTGATAAACTTTTGATTTTCTTATAACCGGCCCAATATGGATTACTAACATTACTAATGGTCTTGATTATTTGCCTTAAAGATAAAATGAAGAAAGACATTAGCAACACCTATCCTGCTACATACTTTCCATGAATTATCGTCACTGAGTCTTTGGGTCAACGCTACTATCACTGCACAGATGGGGACAGTGAGGTTTGGAAAGGCTAACAGCTGCTCAGTTAGACAATTCATAAAAAGTGAGGCTAGGACTTGAACCCAGGTCTGTCTGTCTGCAAATCCCATGCTGTTAATCTCTCTTATCACTTGTTTATGATAGAAAAATTAGAAGATAAAAATAAGTGGAAAGGAGGACAGAAAAAGAAATGACAAACCAGAAAATTATGTAGTTCTTTCTAGAGTCTGCTATATGTGTGCTTCCCCTCCTTAATAAATTTTTATACAATTTACATATGCCTTTGTGTCCTCAATAATTTCACTTGCTATGATAGCGTTATCCTGAGCTTCCCTGTTGCATGGGGATGGCTGAAGGAATGGCTTCCCTCTGGGGTGGTTAGGAGCAAATTCTAAAAAAAGCAATAGATTGAGATGATTTAATTATCAACTCTTGCGAGAGAGTCACATTTTGGATCCCAGTCTGCTAGTGTCCCTGAACACCAGACCTATCTCTCCAGGCCTCTGTCTTCACCCCTGTCTGGATGTTGAGGCACAGATCCTACTAGGCTAGCTGTTTGTACAGGTGCAGAGAATGAGCTACCTAATCAAACTGGGCTTCCAGCTAACCCCTGTCCTCTCTCGGGACCTTGTAGAGGCAGCGATGCCTCTCACTCCCATTGAGCTGAGATGAGACTGTTGACCCTACACATCTGATGAGACTGCCCTCTGCAATCCCCACCCTGTTCCACCACATGCCTGAAGAGGCAGGTTCTCCACTTGCTGTGGGAATTCCCCTTTGAGCAGAGCACCCAGTATATTGGTAGTTACTGGTTTTCTCAGAAGTCCTAACCATGCCTAGTCTTTTGCTCTTTCCCACTGGCGAGCCTCACAAATAGCCACTGACTCTGCAGAGGTGAAATCCATCAGCTCAGAAAGGCTCTGCACTCTAAAGCCTCACATCTGTGGGCTTCTCCACCCGTGAAAGGGGTTGTTGTGTGAATTAGACAGGAAAATCCATGCTCAAGGATGAGAATGCTGCTCTAGGTGTACAGTAAGCATTCAATACCTATTCTTAGAATTATCATTTATTTTTATTACCGAAAAAGCTATTGAAGGCTATTTCCCTTCCTTTCCCTCCCCTATGCATTTTTACTCATCAGAACTGTGACTGTAATTTACTGGAATTGTAAAGCCTGCTGAGATGGAGAGAGTCCCTTAGGTTTTAACCAGCTCCTGCTATAGTCATCCTCATTTCAGTTCAGGACAATTTCATTTTTACCACTGCTCAGACCCAAAGTCTCAGTGTCAGCTTTAACACCTACCACACTCTCATACCCTACGTTTGATCCTTCAGCATTTCTGCTTGGCTCTACCTTCAAAACAGATACAGAGGTAGACCACCACACTACCACCTGCTGCCACCATCTGGTCTGGTTCTCCAACATCTCTTGCCTGGATCATTGCAATGGCCTGCTAGCTGGTCTCTCTGTTTCTGCTCTTGCCCCTGCGCCTTTGCTCAACACAGCAGCCAGGGACCCTGCTGACATGTTACGCTGGAGCAAGTCATTCCTCTGCTCAAAAACTTCCCAAAGGGCTCCCCATTTTACTGAGTCAAGCCAAAGGCATCCTAATAGCACCAGCCCTACAGAACCTGGTCCTTAATTACTTTTCTAACATCGTTTCTATTCATCCTTCACCCACGTACTCGATTCCTACCACAGAGACCTTTGAACTCACTATTCCTTCTGCCTAGAATGTTATTACCCCAGAAATGCATTTGACTGGCTCCCTTACTCCCTTTAACCTTTGTTCAAATCTCACCTTCTCTGTCAGGACTTTCCTTAACAAAAAGTCCCTAACCTCAACACTTCATATTCCCCTTTCTTTAATTGTTTTTCTTCGTGGCACTCATCACCATCAAAACACCATATATATAAGTTGAACCTTATGAAATGGCCAGTTTTTAAACTTGTTAACCTATAAAAATGGCACTGTCATATGGATCAATCTCATATTTATCTTACCTATCATGTTGATTGTTTTTGTCCCCTTCTAGAACAACAGCTCCATGAGAGCAGAGATGTTGGTTTTGTTTACTGTATTCCCAGCACCTAGAATAGTACTTGACACTCCACCCGCCGTTAATAGTTATTCAATGAATAATGAATGTGGCTGGGTGCTTCAGTTTCAGTTAACAATGGAAAAAAAAAAATCAGACTGCTGATAGGTGTTCCTGGGAAAGGCAATTTTGGTTAAAGTATCCTAGGCTTTTTGAAAGTGCAGTGGGGAAAGCTTTAAGTGTATTTTCCGGTTCACTAAACACCCGGGATATATTGAAAGGAACAGAGATTACAGAGGGAAAGGAGGCTGCCTCTGTATTATATACTTATCCAATTTGAGATTCTTGTCATTTTATTCTCCTATCCCCCAAATTTGGGCTGCTACCCCTGCCTGATGCCCAAAGGATTCTAACCAGAAGCCCCATAATCATAATCTTAGAAAAAACATCCTTCTGGCTGCCCTGCTTAAGTTCAAAGCAGTAATTAACCCCACAGCCTTTTGAGACATGGGGCATCTTCATGTAACACACTTTTAATATGATATATTTAGTCTCGAATCGGGCTGGGTGAAACATGTCCTTACTTTAGGGAAAGAGGAGACAATTGGACATAACCACAACCAGTGTCCCAGTAGTCCAAGAACCACCTAAGCTGGGTTGGGAAGAAAGCCCGTGGGACCTCATGCAGGGAGGCATTATGTCAACATTGGTTCTGCCAGCAAGTTAAGATGAATTCCACAGCCTAAGCTCAGACCGGGTGTGCATTTAGACACCAGGGAAGTGAAATTCCCTGAGCTGTGGCCTGGAGCAGGATGACAAAGTGTTCAGGGTCTCCCCGACTCCGTGGTCTTTTGTCAGTTTTATGAGATGTGGTATCCCCTTCCTTGGCTCTCCCGTTCCCAGGTTTGGTTCTCCAGGTCCTTCGCCCTAGGGGCTCTGATGGTTTTCCACAGACGTGGTTCACAGGTGGTGATGCCGGTCCTCACTCTGCAGGTTTGGCTTTAAAAAGCCAGACCTTTGGAGGGCACATGTCCCTCAGACCCTCTGCATTGAGCCTGGGTGGCTGCCACCAGGTAAACAGCATAGTCTGGCCCAGCCACGGGGAACATAATATGCTTTTCCAGTCAATTTGCTTTATTTTCCATTTAAAAAGAAAGACTTTCATCAAAATAGCCATTAATATTAACTAATTACTAATATTTGTTTTAATATGGTTAAGAGAATGGCATGTTTTACAAGTTTTAGAGACATAAAACCCAAGCCCAATTTGGTTCTTGCCTCATTAAATTTTAAATTGTCATAGGTCACTGCTTACACCAACACTAATTCTAATTCCCTGGTCTAACTAGAGAACAAAATTGAATTCAGTGGACATTTTAGGAGAGTCAGCACCCTTGTGGAGGCCTTTACAGAGCTGAAGCAGAAGCCTCGCGTGCCTCAAAAATCCCCAGATACGTCCTCCTGCCTCGAACCTCATTATTCAGCTTTCAATCTACAAAACTGCAGAGGAAAAGACCTTCTGTGTCTTTTCCTATTTTTTCCCTCCCTCCCTCCCCTCATTCCTCCCTTCCTCTCAATGATGATAAAGGTAAGAGAGAGAGAATGAGAGAGAAAATAATATAAATAAGTGGGAGAGGATGAGACAGAGAAAAGATGAGAATGCCCTCCCCAAGCCAGAAAAATCTGATCAGAAAAAATACTTTCCCCTCTTGATCTTCTAATATTCAGAGTAGCAGATAATTAGTTATGAGCCCAAACCAACTTTTCTCTGCCAGTCTCTGCTAGTTTCCAGATAATTTGCTTTGTTCTGTGTAAGGTAGGGGCAACTCTAGTTGGATCCTAATTTTGCATAAATCCACCTGCCTTTCAATTTTAAAAGAAAGAAGGACACCAGAAGGGAAGGAAACAAGGATTAGGATGGCAGGTTGGTAGTGGTCCCCAGCCCAACCTCACTGAGCTAAGACTAAGCCTCATTCTACCCTGAGACTGGCCAAGAAGGTCTGCTGGCTGAGGCCCCTGCTCTGAGGGCCTGCATATCAAAACACCTACACACAAATTTTTTTCCTGGCTGTTAAGAAAGTTGTTACTGAAAGTTTACTAATTGACCAAGTGAACTAGAATTACAAAAAAGGACACACAAGCCAAACTGGGCTTCCCATCCTAGGCCCTGGAAATGTCAGAAGCAGGCCTGTTTGAGTCCATGGAGAACGGATAAGTGTAGAAATTGAAGGAGAGGTTATCATGCAGAGGGCTAAGGAATAAGAACATACTGATGATTTAATTCTTCAGGCACAAGGTGACTGAGGGTGGAGAGAGAAGGCAGATGCCTTCTCAGGGATGGAACAAGGAAGCTGACAAGTGGGTATGACAGGACCAAAGAGGAGATCTGATGGGACAAGGATTTCCTAGGAACATCAACTGAGGATTCTTGAAGCCAGAGGAACCTAGGAGCAGAGGGAGAAGTCCTACACAAAGACATGGCATGAGTCTCTGATGGGCATGCTTGATGGACAAAAGGAACCAGGTAAGGGGCAAGCCAGCCTTGGGTTTGAGGACTGGCTTCAGAGCATTCTAGAGATTATAAGCTGGAGCTGGTGACCTCAGATGTTTGACCCTGACCTCTCTAACCCTTAAGTTCCTTGTTGTAAATGGGACCCATCCCACAGGGTTGCTGGGAGAAGAAAATGAGAAAGCACATGCAGAGCAATAGCACAGTACTTGACATGTAGCAAATATACACAAATATTAGGCATTAGCGCAATGGTTAGAATTAGCATTAGTATTAGTTTTAGTATTGGTATGGATAGTAGTTTTTCTGTTTAATGGGATTCCATTTGGCTGGTGGGTCCTAAAGAAACACTGTGGACATCTCTAACTCCTTGGCCCATCTTTCCTGGAACTCTCTTGCAAAGACTTACTTCTTGCTTACAGGGCCTGGTGTCTCCCTCTTCTTTTACCCAAGGACATTTAAAAACACATTAAAAAAAACAACAATAGCAATATGCAGCATCTCATAAAGGAACATGTCATTTCTCCCCAGGGACAAATGGCTTTGCCAGGCAGAAGCACTTGGCACCCTGTGGTTCACACCCAGTATCAATGTTCCAGTGCCAGAGGCATGGGACTTCAGGGAGGCATCTGAAGGCCTATGTATCACCAGTTTCTAGGGCAACACCCTGTTGGAAGGCAGAACTATACCCACCTACAGCAGAAACGGCTATAGCTGTGTTAGAGTGATAATTAAACTTCACCTGGTGTGCTACAGACAATGGCTAAAGATGGGTGTCTTTAACCCACACCCAAGGACACACCCTTCAGGCCAAATCTGGATGAAAGTCCAGCAACAAAAGCAGGCATACAGACACTCCCCCAGAATGGCAGACGGGGAAGTGAGGGTTGATGTCTAATTTGAACTTATTTATAGTAGACCTCCAGCTCCACTGGAAATGTTCCTCATTACCCAGAAAGCCATATTTGTGCAAGTTAATTTACAACTTGAAGACATAATGTTATGGAGTAATCTAGACTTTGATTTATGGTAAATTTCCTACTGGCATGAATTTTTATACACCGGGCTTTAGCTGATCCCCCTAACCGACAAATAATGCTCAGCAATTATACACTATCAGGCAAACATGTTGTAACGTACACTTTTACCCTTAATCCTGTATATAAATTTTACTTTTTACACTTGTGTGGTTCTCTTCCACATGTGAATTTCAGAATACTGTGCCCATTTAGCGTACTGTTTATCATGGTGAAATGTGACATAATTGACTATTTCCTATATGAGGCAATTTTCAAAAAATCAGCTTTGTGGGGCTTCTTTATTTATGTTTTTTGAAAGACACAAAACTTTCAGTGCACAGGAAATTTCCTTGATGATATTTCACATCTGATTAGGTAAGCTTATTAATGCTCACTGATGGTCAATGTGATCCTTTTTCAATGTAATAAATCCAAACACCCGCGGGAAAAAAATACATATTTTCAAGAAGAGATTTTGTTACACTAGAATCCATGTGTGTAAATGCATATGCTTATGCACAACTAAATAGATACGTGTGAATATATATATATATATGTACATGCACACAAGATTAGGCATAGTGCAGGTGTTCCTTAAATCCCAAGGCGGCTACTGAGATTAATAATTGTGGAGAAAATCAAGGCCTTTGGAATAGTGTTTGGGTAAGTCCTTCCACTCCGCTTTGGGCATGTTTACTCCCCAGAGTGGTGTGGTGAGGAGGAGGAAAAAAAAAAAAAGAGGATGAAGAGGAGGTTGAGGAGGAATATTTGTTGAGTGCCCACTGTGTTTCATGCACCTCGCGGAACATAATGCCCAGTAGTTATTTTATTTCTCAACTTCATTTTCAAAATATTGGCATTAGAAACACTCTTCAAAAGACATGAAATCTGGACACTGTAAAGGAAGAGACTGGGATTCATATAATGATAAAAGTTTTGTGGAGCGGAAAACAAACAACCATAACAACAACCCAAAAAAAAGAGGACAGCAAAAGATTTCACATTAGCAAAGGTGCATGATAAATGACAATTAGATATGCACACTTCAAATAAAGAATCTACATCCATAATATGACACATTAATTTTAAAAAGGTCCAATAGCCCAGGAGAAATATGGACAAAGGTTATGAATAGGCAAATCACTGAAGAGGGGCACACAAATAACTAAATATAAAAGGGTGTTTACACACCCCAAAATTAGGAAAATAAAAATTAAAAAAAAAAAACAGATGACCTCTTTCTTACAAAGTCTAATCAAGAAAAAAAAAGGCGGAAGAATTCAAGCAACTAATTACAAAATGACCAAAAGGCAAGAGAATATAACAGATAAAGAAGAGATTGGAATAAGGACAGTGGATATATATATATGAATGAACTGTATAATAATCTAGAACAACAAAAATAATAAAATTCATTGGGAAAAGGGAAGATAATCTAAATGAACTAACAAACACCTCCCAAATCATGAAATAAATGGAAACTATTGCCAAATAATTACCAAAAATGGCACTGGGTTTGAGCCACTAAACAGAATACTACTTTCATACTTTCAAGAACAGATCAATTTTTTTGGCTGCTTAAATAGTTCTGGAAATATGGACTGCCTCACAATTTAATTTTCAAAGCAGCCATAGTTTGGATACATAAAAAAAAAAAAAAAAGAAAAGAAAAGAAAGTATAGACCACTTCCACTTGTGACTATGACATTAAAAACTAAGTCATAATACTTGCAAAGAAAACCCAGCAGCACACTAAAAGAATGATATAAACATGACCAACTAGTGTTTGTTCAAGGAAAGGAGGAATGGTTTAATATCAGAAGTTCTATAATATAGCTCATAACATTATTTAAGTCAAGAGAGATACATGTTATCATCCAAATCAATGTTTCTTAATCAGTGGTACACATCAGAATCATGGGTCTGACTTCTATCGTGGCAAATAATCCTGCAGTAAATCTGGAGCAAGTCCTGGTCTTTTTTTTTTTTTTTTAAGTGTTCTTTGGGGATTCTTATGTATCCTTTGAGAAGCACTGATTTAGAAAAACGTGTAAGAAGCATTTGATAAAAGTTAAAGAATTTTTGATATAAATTATAGGAAATTAGGAATTAATCCCTTTAATAAGGATGATCTCATCTGCACAGTAAACATAATAATGGTAAACCACCAGCAGCATTTGCATAAAAACCAGGTATAAGACAAGGATATTTACCACAATTGCTAGTATTTAGTATTGTTCCAGATATTCTAAATGAGCAATAAGACAAGAAAAAGATATTAAAACAGAGCTATCATAAAAGAGAAGCCCAAGTGTGATTATTTACAGATCATATAATTATTCAGAAACTCCAAGAGTCAACTAAAACTTACTTGAACTAATAAAATAATTCAGAAAGTTGCCAAGCTAAAAAAATTCATGAAGCTCTCCTATAACTTGCACTGCCAGTTCAAAAAGACAACGGGAAAATGTTCCACTCATAATAGCCAATATGTATATACAGCACCAATAAATAAACCAAAAAATCAATTACGAGTTCCAGTATAAAAATATCAAAATGGAGAAAACTTGCATCTTAGAATTAGATTTATACAATAAGTGAATACAAATAACATAACAAAATATAAAAGACTATCTCAATTGTAATAACTACCACATATTTACTGAATGTGTAATATGTACCAGTTATTACATGGAGATGAGTGTTTTACATGCATTATTTCATTTCCTACTTACAACAATTCACTCCTAGTTGGGATATGCCAAATATTATACCCAGTTTGTTCAAGGGCACAAATCTAATAGGTGGAAAATCCTGGATTCAAATCCAGCCAAATCTGCCATGCTCTTGATCACAAACTCTATGACAACTATCTGCCCCCCACTGGGTTGGGAGCATCTTGTTCTACAGTCCTTGTTGTGTGTCAGTAAATGATATGCCAAGAAGAGCTCATGAGAGTCAAAATCTTTCCACGTCACTATTCACGAAAACTTCCCAAGTGGAGAAAAGCAACAAGGGGCTTTGAAGGAAACCACTGGTAAAGTCCAGGTCCTCAGCTTGTGGTATGTCACCCAAATACATTTGGACACTCTGTCGTGGCTGTTGTTTTGGGCTCTCGCCCAAGACTTTGTGTAAGACCTTGGACAAGCAAGTTTGCCTTTGCTGAGCTGAGTACTCTGTCAACATTCAAAATAATGCTGAGGCAGCCACAGCACAGGCCAGGAAGGGATGTCCAGGGCCATGATATTTTGCAGAGGACATCCCTTATTCATCACTGTGTTTCAAGTTCAGACCTGCCCTTGGAACCTCTTCCAGAGTCTCCAATTTGAGATTAAAACAACACTTGAACTATTGGCGGGGAAGGGAATGAGACCCCACATTCCTAAAACCACAGGCCTTCCTTGCCAGCCCTGCTCTCCAGGGTAGACACTTAGAAAACATTCCCAGACTTCTCTATATGATCTTAATGGAGGCCTGGGAGTGGGGAGTGGGGGTTGGGGGGAGAACCATTTGTTGTCTGTAAATTTTTAAGTTTACATAATGCGTTCATTTAATTTTTTAAAAACCCTTCTGTCATGCCTTGGTTCCTTGATCCCTTGTGAAATGGCCTTATATATATATATATATATATATATATATATATATATATATATATATAAAGATGCATATAAAGGAAGAAGGACCCTATTGGGAAAGCAGCCTGTAGGTACCTTCATTTAATTCCCTGTAAAATGGGAATGGTAGAGTGTAAGAAGGGACCTGAGGAAACATCTCACTGCTCCTCTCCCCTCAGTTCCCATGCAGATGTCCCTGGACTATCAGGGAGGGGCACCCCATATTAGTTCCACTGTGTACTCTGGGAAGCCCTTTAGTGTTTGTAAGGCTATCTCACATCTCACCTGGAATTCCTTTCCTTCTCACCTCTCCAGGAGAGAGTCCACTGGGGAGGGTCTGCATGTGTCACGTGGACATGCTTGCTGAATCAGAGACCACAGGGGTCTTACCAAGGAGGCAATGCCAGCATTTTCCTGGGTCCCTTGGGTTGTTCTCTCCACTGGTTTTTCTACCTATCCCCAATTCCCTATATCTTTACCTCTTTTCCTGCATTCTTTTGTATTTCAGCAAAAGATACCATCATCTGGCCACTTAATCACAATAGATATCCTTCACTTCTCTCTCTTACCCATCAGGTTCACTCCATTTACTCATCGTGAATCAGTATTCTTCTCTCCATTTCCATAGGAAGACTGCTACCATGTTACTTGTCACAAACTCAATAAATGCCTTACTTAATGTTCCACTTTTATTCATTTATTCAAAAAATACTGAGCCCCTGCTATGTTCCAGGAACTATTCTAGGTGCTGGAACACGTGGTAAACAAATAAAAACAAGTAAGCAAAAAACCGTCTGGGGAAATGGGATGGGGAGCAAAGAGTACTGCATTCCTAGCACAAGTATCAGGAAGGCTCCTGATTAAATGACAAAGAGGCTCTTCTGCTCCCACACCCTCAAGTGCCTCCCACACTCCACAGGGCAGCCAGACCATCTTTTCAAGAAGCAAATCAGATCGAGTTACCTTTCTACTAGGAAACATCCACTGGCATTTTGAATAACATTCATCGCTCTCCATCATTTTTTTTGGTCACTGTAATCAAGGGGCCTCAAAAGAGTATTTGACAAATAAATCAACAGTTTTACCATCACAGTGAATATTTACTCTATGCTCATTGCATGCTTGTACTCCATCTGGTATTATGATTGGAAATATCGAAGGAATTTATAAGACATACTCCTTAACTCCAGGGCTTATAATCCAATCATTGAAGCAACTATTTATTAAGCACCTATTATGTACCAGGAGTTTGATGGCAAAATACAAGTGAAGCGCCATTTCATTGTAGCATTTTGTCCTCCCAGTCAGTCCACAAGCTCCCTTCTAAGCTTGTCATCTTTTCACAGCTGTTCATACACTGTCTGGTACATGGTGGGTACTCATTAAAAGTAATGAATCGACTAACATTGTGTCTGTTAATTAGAGAGGATGTTTGCTGCCAAGCCAGGCAAAATATTACATAGTTATGTCTTTATGACACAATATCAACCACAATAAGTACTAGCATTTACTGAGCACTAGATTAACTGCTTTCTTCATGGTGTCTCATTTAATCAGCACTACACCCCTGAGATGGAGGCTGTTATTCCCATTTTACAAAGTGGTAAAGAGAGGTTCAGCAGAGAGAAAATGGCAGAGTCAGAATTCACACCAAGACTTCAAAGCCAGAATCAGCTGGTGTGGCCAGCCACAGCAGAGGCCACAAAATGGGGCACTTTCCTCTAGTCGTCCCCCGACATGTACCACAAAGAGAGGGCCATGCTCTTCACCCACATCATCAAATAATTCCCTCCCAATAGCACCTGGAGGGATGCAGTGAATACTACTAAAGCATAAAATGAAGGATTTCTGTTTTTATAAATACTTGTGGTTCACACGGAGTAAACGTGTATACAGCAAGGAGTATAGGTTCTGCAGGCTGACTGCATGAGCTCAAATGCCAGTTTGGACACTCTCTGACTAAGTCATCGGTCTGGGCCTCAGCGTCCCTATGGACCAAAAGGAGAAAATATTTTATAGTACCAATAAGTGCCTTAGCATGGTGCTGGGCTATTATTTTTTAAGCTATTTTGTAAACAAATGTCATTTTTCTTTTTTTTTTTTAATTTTATTATGTTATCTTAGTTACCATACAATACATCACTGGTTTTTGATGTGGTGATCCACGATCCATTGTTTACATATAACACCCAGTGCTCCATGCAGTATGTGCCCTCCTTAATACCCATCACTGGGCTAACCAATCACCCCTCCCCCCTCCCCTCTAAAACCCTGTTTCTTTCTCAGAGTCCATAGTCTCTCATGGTTCATATCTCCCTCCAATTCCCCCCCCCCAATTTTCCCCTTCCTTCTCCTAATGTCCTCCATGCTATTCCTTATGTTCCACAAATAAGTGAAACCATATGATAATTGACTTTCTCTGCTTGACTTATTTCACTTAGCATAATCTCCTCCAGTCGCATCCATGTTGTTGTAAAAGTTCGGTATTCATCCTTTCTGATGGCTGAGTAATATTCCATTGTATATATGGACCACCTCTTCTTTACCCATTCACCTGTTGAAGGGCATCTTGGCTCTTTCCACAGTTTGGCTATTGCTGACATTGCTGCTATGAACATTGGGGTGCATATGGCCCTTCTTTTCACTATATCTGTGTCTTTGGGGTAAATACCCAGTAGTGCAATTGCTGGGTCATAGGATAGCTCTATTTTTAAATTTTTGAGGCACCTCCACACTGTTTTCCAAAGTGGCTGTACCAACTTGCATTCCCACCAACAGTGGAAGAGGGTTCCCCTTTCTCCACAACCTCTCCAACATTTGTTGTTTCTCTCCCTGTCCATTTTTGCCATTCTAACTGGTGTAAGGTGGTATCTCAATGTGGTTTTGATTTGAATTTCCCTGATGGCTAATGATGATGAACATTTTTTCATGTGTCTGTTAGCCATTTGTATGTCTTCTTCAGAGAAGTGTCTGTTCATGTCTTCTGCCCACTTTTTGACTTGGTTATTTTTTTGGGGGGGAGTGTTGAGTTTGAGAAATTCTTTATAGATCTTGGATACCAGCCCTTTATCTGTAGTGTCATTTGCAAATATCTTCTCCCATTCTGTGGGTTGCCTCTTTGTTTGGTTGACTGTTTCCTTTGCTGTGCAGAAGCTTTTTATCTTGATGAAGTCCCAAAAGTTCATTTTTGCTTTTGTTGCACTAGCCTTTGGAGATGTATCTTGTAAGAAGTTGCTGTGGCCGATGTCAAAGAGGTTACTGCCTGTGTTCTCCTCTAGGATTTTGATGGATTCCTGTCTCACATTGAGGTCTTTCACCCACTTTGAGTTTATCTTTGTGAATGGTGTTAGAGAATGGTCGAGTTTCATTCTTCTGCATGTGGCTGTCCAATTTTCCCAGCACCATTTATTGAAGAGACTGTCTTTTTTCCATTGCATGTTTTTTCCTGCTTTGTCAAAGATTATTTGACCATAGAGTTGAGGGTCCATATCTGGGCTCTCTATCCTGTTCCATTGGCTTATATGTCTCTTTTTGTGCCAGTACCATGCTGTCTTGGTGATCACAGCTTTGTAATATAGCTTGAAATCGGGCAACGTGATGCCCCCAGCTTTGTTTTTCTTTTTCAACATTTCCTTGGCGATTCGGGGTCTTTTCTGATTCCATACAAATTTTAAGATTGTTTGTTCCAGCACTTTGAAAAATGTCATTGGAATTTTGATCGGGATGGCATTGAAGGTATAGATTGCTCTGGGCAGCATAGACATTTTAACAATGTTTATTCTTCCGATCCATGAGCATGGAATATTTTTCCATCTTTTTCTGTCTTCTTCAATATCTTTCATGAGTGTTCTGTAGTTCCTAGACTATAGATCCTTGTCCTCTTTGGTTAGGTTTATTGCGAGGTATCTTATGGTTTTTGGTGCTATTGTGAATGGAATCGTTTCTCTAATTTCTCTTTCTACAGTTGCATTGTTAGTGTATAAGAAAGCAACTGATTTCAGTGCATTGATTTTGTATCCTGCCACATTACTGAATTGCTGGATGAGTTCTAGTAATTTGAGGGTGGAGTCTTTTGGGTTATCCACATAAAGTATCATGTCGTCTGCAAAAAGAGAGAGTTTGACTTCTTCTTTGCCAATTTGAATAACTTTATTTCTTTTTGTTGTCTAATTGCTGTAGCTAGGACTTCTAGTACTATGTTGAACAATAGTGGCGAGAGTGGGCATCCTTGACGTGTTCCTGATCTTAAGGGAAAGGCTCTCAGCTTTTCCCCATTGAGAATGATATTCGCTGTGGGTTTTTCATAGATGGATTTTATGAACTTGAGGAATGTTCCCTCTATCCCTATACTCTGGAGAATTTTAATCAGGAAAGGATGTTGTATTTTGTCAAATGCTTTTTCTGCATCAGTTGAGAGGACCATATGGTTCTTCTCTCTCCTCTTATTAATGTGTTCTATCACATTGATTGATTTGCGAATGTTGAACCACCCTTGCATCCCGGGGATAAATCCCACTGGTCGTGGTGGATGATTCTTTTAATGTATTGTTGGATTCTATTAGCTAGGATTTTCTTGAGGATTTTGGAATCCATATTCATCAGGGATATCGGCCTGAAATTCTCCTTTTTGATGGGGTCTTTGCCTGGTTTGGGGATTAAGGTAATGCTGGCCTCATAGAATGAGTTTGGAAGTTTTCCTTCTGTTTCTATTTTTTGAAAGAGCTTCAGGAGAATAGGTATTATTTCTTCTTTGAATGTTTGGTAGAATTCCCCAGGGAATCCATCAGGCCCTGGACTCTTGTTTTTTGGGAGGTTTTTGATCACTCCTTCAATCTCGATATTGGGTATTGGCCTATTCAAGTTGTCAATTTCTTCGTGTTTCAGTCTTGGCAGCTTATAGGTTTCCAGGAAGGCATCCATTTCATCCAGATTGCTCAGTTCATTGGCATATAGTTGTTGAATAATAATTTCTCATAATTGTTTCTATTTCCTTGGTGTTAGTCGTGATCTCTCCCCTTTCATTCATAATTTTATTAATTTGGGTCCTTTCTCTTTTCTTTTGGATAAGTCTGGCCCATGGTTTATCGATCTTATTAATTCTTTCAAAGAACCAACTTCTAGTTTCATTGATCTGATCTACTGTGTTTCTGATTTCTAATTCATTGATCTCTGCTTTAATTTTAATTATTTCTCTTGTAAGGCGTGGCTTAGGCATCGTTTGTTGCTTTTTCTCTAGTTCCTTAAGGTGTAGAGTTAGCTGGTGAATTCGGGATTTTTCTATTTTTTGAGTGAGGCTTGGATGGCTATGTATTTCCCCTTAGGACCGCCTTTGCAGTATCCCATAGGTTTTGGACCGATGTGTTTTCATTCTCATTGGTTTCCATGAATTGTTTAAGTTCTTCTTTGATTTCCTGGTTGACCCAAACTTTCTTGAGCAGAGTGGTCTTTAGCTTCCAAGTGTTTGAATTTCTGCCAATTTTTTTCCTCTGATTGAGTTCCAGTTTTAGAGCATTGTGGTCTGAGAATATGCAGGGAATAATCTCAATCTTTTGGTATCGGTTGAGACCTGATTTGTGACCCAGTATATGGTCTATTCTGGAGAAGGTTCCATGTGCACTTGAGAAAAATGAGTATTCTGTTGTTTTAGAGTGGAATGTTCTGTAAATATCTATGAGGTCCATCTGGTCCAATGTATCATTCAAAGCTCTTGTTTCCTTGTTGATTTTCTGCTTAGATGATCTGTCCATTGCTGAGGGTGGAGTATTGAGGTCTCCTACAATTAACATATTGCTATCAATATGACTCTTTATTTTGGTTAACAGTTGGCTTATGTAGATGGCTGCTCCCATGTTGGGGGCATAGATATTTACAATTGTTAGATCTTCTTGTTGGATAGACCCTTTAAGAATGATATAGTGTCCTTCTGTGTCTCTTATTACAGACTTTAGTTTAAAATCTAATTTGTCTGATATAAGAATTGCTACCCCAGCTTTCTTTTGAGGTCCACTGGCATGGAAGATGGATCTCCATCCCTTCACTTTCAGTCTGGATCTTCACCCAAGATCAAGGAAAACAGGCCAGCACCGTGGCATGTAATAGTAAAACTCGCAAATCATAGAACCAAGGAAACCATCTTAAGGGCAGTTAGGGGGAGAGATTCCTTACGTACAGAGGGAGGAACATCAGAATAACGTCAGACCTATCCACAGAGACCTGGCAAGCCAGAAAGGCCTGGCAAGACATATTCAGGGTACTAAATGAGAAGAACATGCAGCCAAGAATACTTTATCTGGCAAGGCTTTCATTTAGAATGGATGGAGAGATGCAGAGATTCCATGACCGGCAGAAACTGAAAGAACATGTGATCACTAAGTCGGCCCTGCAAGAAATATTAAGGGGGGTTCTATAAAAGGAGAAAGACCCCAAGAGTGATCTACAACAGAAATTTACAGGGACAATCTATAAAAACAACGTCTTCACAGGCAACATGATGACAATAAATTCCTATCTTTCAATAATTACTCTCAACATGAACAGCCTAAATACTCCCATAGAATGGCACAGGGTTGCATATTGAATAAAAAGACAGGACCCATCCATATGCTGTCTACAAGAGACTCATTTTGAACCTAAAGATACATCCAGACTGAAAGTGAAGGGATGGAGATCCATCTTCCATGCCAGCGGACCTCAAAAGAAAGCTGGGGTAGCAATTCTTATATCAGACAAATTAGATTTTAAACTAAAGACTGTAGTTAGAGACACAGAAGGACACTATATCGTTATTAAAGTGTCCATCCAACAAGAAGATCTAACAATTGTAAATATCTATGCCCCCAACATGGGAGCAGCCATCTACATAAGCCAACTGTTAACCACAATAAAGAATCATACTGATAACAATACATTAATTGAAGGAGACCTCAATACTCCACCCTCAGCAACAGACAGATCATCTAAGCAGAAAATCAACAAGGAAACAAGAGCTTTGAATGATACATTGGACCAGATGGACGTCATAGATATTTACAGAACATTCCACCCTAAAACAACAGAATACTCATTCTTCTCGAGCGCACATGGAACCTTCTCCAGAATAGACCATATACTGGGTCACAAATCAGGTCTCAACCGATACCAAAAGACTGAGATTATTCCCTGCATATTCTCAGACCACAATGCTCTAAAACTGGAACTCAATCAGAGGAAAAAAATTGGCAGAAATTCAAACACTTGGAAGCTAAAGACCACTCTGCTCAAGAAAGTTTGGGTCAACCAGGAAATCAAAGAAGAACTTAAACAATTCATGGAAACCAATGAGAATGAAAACACATCGGTCCAAACCTATGGGATACTGCAAAGGCGGTCCTAAGGGGGAAATACGTAGCCATCCAAGCCTCACTCAAAAAAATAGAAAAATCCCGAATTCACCAACTAACTCTACACCTTAAAGAACTAGAGAAAAAGCAACAAACGATGCCTAAGCCACACATTACAAGAGAAATAATTAAAATTAAAGCAGAGATCAATGAATTAGAAACCAGAAACACAATAGATCAGATCAACGAAACTAGAAGTTGGTTCTTTGAAAGAATTAATAAGATCGATAAACCATGGGCCAGACTTATCCAAAAGAAAAGAGAAAGGACCCAAATTAATAAAATTATGAATGAAAGGGGAGAGATCATGACTAACACCAAGGAAATAGAAACAATTATGAGAAATTATTATTCAACAACTATATGCCAATAAACTGAGCAATCTGGATGAAATGGATGCCTTCCTGGAAACCTATAAACTGCCAAGACTGAAACACGAAGAAATTGACAACCTGAATAGGCCAATAACCAGTAATGAGATTGAAGCAGTGATCAAAAACCTCCCAAAAAACAAGAGTCCAGAACCTGATGGATTCCCTGGGGAATTCTACCAAACATTCAAAGAAGAAATAATACCTCTTCTCCTGAAGCTGTTTCAAAAAATAGAAACAGAAGGAAAACTTCCAGACTCATTCTATGAGGCCAGCATTACCTTAATCCCCAAACCGGGCAAAGACTCCATCAAAAAGGAGAATTTCAGGCCGATATCCCTGATGAATATGGATTCCAAAATCCTCAACAAAATCCTAGCTAATAGGATCCAACAATACATTAAAAGGATCATCCACCATGACCAAGTGGGATTTATCCCCAGGATGCAAGGGTGGTTCAACATTCACAAATCAATCAATGTGATAGATAGAACACATTAATAAGAGGAGAGAGAAGAACCATATGTCCTCTTAATTGATGCAGAAAAAGCATTTGACAAAATACAGCATCCTTTCCTGATTAAAATTCTCCAGAGTATAGGGATAGAGGGGACATTCCTCAAGATCATAAAATCCATCTATGAAAAACCCACAGTGAATATCATCCTCAATGGGGAAAAGGTGAGAGCCTTTCCCTTAAGATCAGGAACACGTCAAGGATGCCCACTCTCGCCACTATTGTTCAACATAGTACTAGAAGTCCTAGCCACAGCAATCAGACAACAAAAAGAGATAAAAGGTATTCAAATTGGCAAAGAAGAAGTCAAACTCTCTCTTTTTGCAGATGACATATGTGGAAAACCCAAAAGACTCCACCCCCAAATTACTAGAACTCATCCAGCAATTCAGTAATGTGGCAGGATACAAAATCAATGCACAGAAATCAGTTGCTTTCTTATACACTAACAATGCAACTGTTGAAAGAGAAATTAGAGAAACGATTCCATTCACAATAGCACCAAAAACCATAAGATACCTCGCAATAAACCTAACCAAAGAGGACAAGGATCTATAGTCTAGGAACTACAGAACACTCATGAAAGATATTGAAGAAGACAGAAAAAGATGGAAAAATATTCCATGCTCATGGATCGGAAGAATAAACATTGTTAAAATGTCTATGCTACCCAGAGCAATCTATACCTTCAATGCCATCCCGATCAAAATTCCAATGACATTTTTCAAAGTGCTGGAACAAACAATCTTAAAATTTGTATGGAATCAGAAAAGACCCCGAATCGCCAAGGAAATGTTGAAAAAGAAAAACAAAGCTGGGGGCATCACGTTGCCCGATTTCAAGCTATATTACAAAGCTGTGATCACCAAGACAGCATGGTACTGGCACAAAAAGAGACATATAAGCCAATGGAACAGGATAGAGAGCCCAGATATGGACCCTCAACTCTATGGTCAAATAATCTTTGACAAAGCAGGAAAAAACATGCAATGGAAAAAAGACAGTCTCTTCAATAAATGGTGCTGGGAAAATTGGACAGCCACATGCAGAAGAATGAAACTCGACCATTCTCTAACACCATTCACAAAGATAAACTCAAAGTGGGTGAAAGACCTCAATGTGAGACAGGAATCCATCAAAATCCTAGAGGAGAACACAGGCAGTAACCTCTTTGACATCACCCACAGCAACTTCTTTCAAGATACATCTCCAAAGGCTAGTGAAACAAAAGCAAAAATGAACTTTTGGGACTTCATCAAGATAAAAAGCTTCTGCACAGCAAAGGAAACAGTCAACCAAACAAAGAGGCAACCCACAGAATGGGAGAAGATATTTGCAAATGACACTACAGATAAAGGGCTGGTATCCAAGATCTATAAAGAACTTCTCAAACTCAACACCCCCCCTCAAAAAAATAACCAAGTCAAAAAATGGGCAGAAGACATGAACAGACACTTCTCTGAAGAAGACATACAAATGGCTAACAGACACATGAAAATATGTTCATCATCATTAGCCATCAGGGAAATTCAAATCAAAACCACACTGAGATATCACCTTACACCAATTAGAATGGCAAAAATGGACAGGGAGAGAAACAACAAATGTTGGAGAGGTTGTGGAGAAAGGGGAACCCTCTTCCACTGTTGGTGGGAATGCAAGTTGGTACAGCCACTTTGGAAAACAGTGTGGAGGTTCCTCAAAAATTTAAAAATAGAGCTA